>NC_092055.1:95499271-96099271 GCF_003086295.3 Arachis hypogaea | reverse complement strand
TTCCAATGCCTTTGGAAGCGCATCATTTGGAGCTCTACAACTCGAGTTATACTTCTTGGAAGGTGAAGAGGTCAGTTGGCCTAAATACAGGCTGATACCATGTTCATCATTGTACATTTTGGGCAGATTTTCTCCCTCAAATTTAGTGTCAACCATGTAGTGCCATATATGCTTGGAAAGCTCTAGAATCCTACTTTCCAATGCCACTGGAATCACCTCATTTGAAGATTTGTGGCTCAAGTTATGCGTATTTGAAGAAGGCATGGTCAGGCTGCTAGGTGGAACTTTTGCCCATGTTAACTTCCACGTTAACTAAGTTAACGTGGGAGTTAACGTGGCTCTTTGTGGCTTGTGTTGGCTTCCAACGTTAGTGACAATGTTTGGTGTCACTAACGTTGTCGACAACCTCTCTTCTTCACGTTAACTTCCACGTTAACCTAGTTAACGTGGGAGTTAACGTGGCTTCTTGGGGATTTGTAGTTGCTTCCAACGTTAGTGACAATGTTGGGTGTCACTAACGTTGTCGACCACCCTTGCCTCTTCACGTTAGCTCCCACGTTAACCAAGTTAACGTGGGAGTTAACGTGGCATTGTGTGCTTTGGCCAACGTTAGTGACAATGTTGAGTGTCACTAATGTTGGCTTCCCCCCTTTCTTCTTAACGTTAGAGGCCACGTTAACTAGGTTAACGTGGACTCTAACGTGGCCACTCATGAGCTTGGTCCAATGTTAGTGATAATGTTAAGTGTCACTAATGTTGGCTCTATTTCCTTTCTTCAAAGTTAATGCCACTAACTTTTCTCACTAACATTTTGGCTTTCCTTCCTTCCACGTTAGTTCCCACGTTAGTGTAACTAACGTAGCCACTAATGTGGCTCTTCTCTTCTTCTTTTGGCCTGAAATCAATCAAACAAAGTGCATCAAAGTCTTGCTCTTAATCATGGAATCATGCATCATCCAATTTTTCATATAATTCATGCAAAATTCTCATGAAATCATGTAAAAGTGCACAATGTTTGCTTAAATCAAGATGTAAGTGAATATCCACCCAAAACTAGCTTATTTCCAAAGAAAATACATGAAACTACCTTAAAAACAGCAAAGAAAAGGTCAGTAAAACTGGCCAAAATGCCCTGGCATCACTAGCTTATCTTATCTTTTCTAATCTCAAATCTTAAAATCAAATCTTTTTCATATCTTTTCTTTTTTTATTTATTTTATTTTATTTTCTTACTAGTATCTTTAATTTTAAGAAATATCTTTTTCAAAACTTCCTAACCAATTTCTCTCTCTTCACTTTTTCGAAAATCCTCACCCACATTTTTTTCAAATCTTTTTAATTAATTAATTTAGTTTTTAATTTTCGTTTATTTCTTTTTCTTCTAATTTTCAAAATTATAGTCAAATTTTAATTTATTTTATTTTATTTTATTTTAATTTCGGTTTTCAAAAAAAAAATTTATTTGCAATCCGCATCATCTCCCTTTCTCCATCATGGACCTAAGTAGAAATGAACAGTCCCGAAGGACTCTGGGGTCATATGCTAACCCCACTACTGCTGTATATAGGAGTAGCATCTGTATACCTCCCATCAAAGCAAGCAGTTTTGAGCTAAATCCTCAGCTCATTGTCATGATGCAGTAAAATTGTCAGTATTCCGGTCTTCCACAGGAAGAACCTACTGAGTTTCTGGCACAATTCTTGCAAATTGCTAACACAGTACGTGACAAGGAGGTAGATAAGGATGTATACAGACTGTTACTGTTTCCGTTTGCTGTAAAAGATCAAGCTAAAAGGTGGTTAAATAACCAACCCACAGCAAGCATAAGGACATGGAAACAGTTATCAGACAAATTCCTGAATCAATATTTCCCTCCAAAAAGGATGACACAGCTAAGGTTGGACATCCAAGGATTTAAACAAGAGGATGATGAATCCCTTTATAATGCCTGGGAGAGATATAGAGGGATGCTAAGGAAATGCCCCTCTGAAATATTTTTAGAGTGGGTGCAATTAGACATCTTCTACTATGGGCTTACAGAAGGAGCTCAGATGTCCCTAGACTACTCAGCTGGTGGATCTATGCACATGAGGAAAACTATTGAAGAGGCTCAAGAGCTTACTGATATAGTTGCTAGAAATCAGCATCTGTACATAAGTAGTGGGTCCTCCATAAAAAAAGAAGCCAAAGCAGTATCTACTGAGCTTGGTCCTCCAGAACAAGTTGCTGAACTCAATCAACAATTGTGTTTTCTAACAAAACAGCTGGCAGAATTCAAGGAGATGCTACAAGACACTAAAAATGCTAATAAAAACATGGAAGTACAGTTGAATCAGACAAAACAGCAGTTATCAAAGCAGATAATAGACGAGTGCCAGGCAGTTCAATTAAGAAGTGGGAAAATATTAAATACCTCACTTCAGAGCAGCACAAAGCCAAGAAAAGAACAACTGACAGAGGATGAGCAAAATACTATCCAAAATCCCTCTGAGGACAGTAAGAGCCCAGAGAGGAATAACTCTGGCGTTCAAACGCCAGAAAAGGATGCAAAGCTGGCGTTAAACGCCCAACCTATGCATAGTTCTGGCGTTCAAACGCCAGGAACAGGCAAGGAGCTGGCGTCAAACGCCCAATGGAAGCTCAGTTCTGGCGTTCAAATGCCAGAAACAAGTAGGAAGTTGGCGTCCAATGCCAATCAAGCTTCCAACCCTGGCATTCAAACGCCACTGAGGGATCAGACACACACAAGTGCTGATAACAACCCCTCTAAAAAGGCTCCAACCACTTCTATAGGAAATAAACCTGCAGCAACCAAGGTTGAGGAATACAAAGCCAAGATGCCTTATCCTCAAAAACTCCGCCAAGAGGAGCAGGATAAGCAATTTGCTCGCTTTGCAGACTACCTCAGGACTCTTGAAATAAAGATTCCATTTGCAGAGGCACTTGTGCAAATACTCTCTTATGCCAAGTTCATGAAAGAGATCTTGAGTCATAAGAAGGATTGGAGAAAAACTGAAAGAGTTCTCCTCACTGAGGAATGTAGTGCAGTCATTCAGAAAAGCTTCCCAGAAAAGCTTAAAGATCCCGGGAGCTTTATGATACCATGCATATTAGAGGGTGATTGCACTAAGACAGCTTTATGTGATCTTGGGGCAAGCATCAACCTAATACCTGCATCCACTATCAGAAAGCTTGGTTTAACTGAAGAAGTCAAACCAACCAGGATATGTCTCCAACTTGCTGATGGCTCCATTAAATACCCATCAGGTGTGATTGAAGACATGATTGTCAGGGTTGGGCCATTCGCCTTTCCCACTGACTTTGTAGTGCTGGAAATGGAGGAGCACAAGAGTGCTACTCTTATTCTAGGAAGACTTTTCCTAGCAACTGGACGAACTCTCATTGATGTCCAAAAGGGGAAAGTAACTCTAAGGGTCAATGAGGATGAGTTCAAGTTAAATGCTATCAAAGCCATGCAGTATCCAGACACACCAAAAGACTGCATGAAAGTTGATCTTATTGACTCTTTGGTAGAGGAGATCAACATGGCTGAGAGTCTCGAATCAGAGCTAGAAGACATCTTTAAGGATGCTCAGCCTGATTTGGAGGATTCAGAGGAGATAAAAGAGCCTCAGGAAATTCCTTAGGAAGAGGAAAAACCTCCAAAACCCGAGCTCAAACCATTACCACCATCCCTGAAATATGCATTTCTGGGAGAAGGTGACACTTTTCCAGTGATCATAAGCTCTGCTTTAAATCCACAGGAAGAGGAAGCACTATTTCAAGTGCTAAGGACACACAATACAGCTCTTGGGTGGTCCATAAGTAACCTTAAGGGCATAAGCCCAGCTAGATGTATGCACAAGATCCTATTGGAGGATGATGCTAAGCTAGTGGTTCAACCACAGAGGCGGCTAAATCCAGCCATGAAGGAAGTGGTGCAGAAAGAGGTCACCAAGTTACTGGAGGCTGGGATTATTTATCCTATTTCTGATAGCCCCTGGGTAAGCCATGTCCAAGTTGTCCGCAAAAAGGGAGGTATGACTGTGGTTCATAATGAAAAAAATGAACTGGTTCCTACAAGAACAGTTATAGGGTAGCGCATGTGTATTGACTATAGAAGGCTCAATACAGCCACCAAAAAGGATCATTTTCCTTTACCATTCATAGACCAGATGCTAGAAAGACTAGCAGGTCATGATTATTACTGCTTTTTGGATGGCTATTCAGGCTACAACCAAATTGCAGTAGATCCCCAGGATCAAGAGAAAACAGTATTCACATGTCCATCTGGAGTATTTGCCTACAGAAGGATGCCATTTGGGCTGTGTATTGCACCTGCAACCTTTCAGAGATGCATGCTCTCTATTTTCTCTGATATGGTGGAAAAATTTCTGGAAGTCTTCATGGATGACTTCTCAATATATGGAGACTCATTCAGCTCCTGTCTTGATCACCTAACACTGGTTCTGAAAAGATGCCAAGAGACTAACCTGGTTTTAAACTGGGAAAAATGTCACTTTATGGTGACTGAAGGGATTGTCCTTGGGCACAAGATTTTGAACAAGGGAATAGAGATGGATCAAGCTAAGGTAGAGGTAATTGAAAAATTACCACCACCTGCCAATGTTAAGGCAATCAGAAGCTTTCTGGGGCATGCAGGATTCTATAGAAGGTTTATAAAGGATTTTTCAAAAATTGCAAAACCTCTGAGCAATCTGCTAGCTGCTGACACGCCATTTGTGTTTGACACAGAGTGTCTGCAGGCGTTTGAAACTCCGAAAGCTAAGCTGGTCACAGCACCAGTTATTTCTGCACCAGACTGGACATTACCATTTGAACTAATGTGTGATGCCAGTGACCATGCCATTGGTGCAGTATTGGGGCAGAGGCATGACAAGCTTCTGCATGTCATTTATTACGCTAGCCATGTTTTAAATAATGCCCAGAAAAATTACACAACCACAAAAAAAGAGTTGCTTGCAGTGGTTTATGCCATTGACAAGTTTAGATCATACTTAGTAGGATCAAAAGTGATTGTGTACACTGACCATGCTGCTCTTTAATATCTATTTACAAAGCAGGATTCAAAACCCAGGCTCATAAGATGGGTGTTGCTTCTGCAAGAGTTTGATATAGAAATAAGAGACAGAAAAGGGACAAAAAACCAAGTGGCTGATCATCTGTCCCAGATAGAACCAGTAGAAAGGGCATCCTTTCTCTCTATTGAGATCCCTGAAACCTTTCCGGATGAGCATTTATTTGCCATTTAGGAAACACCATGGTTTGTGGATATTGCAAACTATAAAGCTGCAAGATTCATACCCAAGGAGTACAACAGGCAACAAAAGAAAAAATTAATTACTGATGCAAAGTACTACTTGTGGGATGAACCCTATCTCTTTAAGAGATGTGCAGACGGAATAATCCGTAGGTGTATGCCTAGAGAAGAAGCACAGAAGATCCTATGGTATTGTCATGGATCACAATATGAAGGACATTTCGGAGGTGAGTGAACAGCCACAAAAGTCCTCCAATGTGGCTTCTACTGGCCTACCCTCTATAGAGATTCCCGAGAGTTTATACGTAACTGTGACAGTTGCCAGAGAGCTGGTAATCTGCCTCATGGTTACGCCATGCCTCAACAAGAAATCTTGGAGATTGAGTTGTTTGATATATGGAGTATTGACTTTATGGGGTCTTTCCCACCATCATACTCAAATACTTATATTCTAGTGGCAGTCGACTATGTATCCAAATGGGTAGAGGCCATTGCCACACCCACCAATGATACTAAGACAGTGCTGAAGTTCCTCCAGAAACATATCTTTAGCAGGTTTGGTGTCCCTAGAGCACTAATCAGTGATGGGGGCACTCACTTCTGCAACAAACAGCTTTACTCTGCTATGGTCCGGTATGGAATTAGCCACAAGGTGGCAACTCCATATCATCCACAGACAAATGGGCAAGCTGAAGTCTCTAATAGAGAACTAAAAAGAATCCTGGAACGGACTGTAAGTACCCGTAGAAAGGATTGGGCGAGAAGCTTGGATGATGCTCTGTGGGCTTACAGAACAGCATTCAAGACTCCTATAGGGACCTCTCCATACCAGCTTGTGTATGGTAAGGCCTGTCATCTGCCCGTGGAACTGGAGCATAAGGCCTACTGGGCAACCAGATTCCTAAACTTTGATGCCAAATTAGCTAGAGAAAAAAGATTGCTCCAGCTAAATGAGCTAGAGGAATTCAGACTCACTGCTTTCAAAAATGCCAAGCTTTACAAAGAGAAAGCAAAAAGGTGGCATGACAGGAAGCTGTCATCTAGAGTCTTTGAACCAGGACAGAAGGTTCTGCTATTTAACTCTAGGCTAAGATTATTCCTCGGGAAACTGAAATCCCCGTGGAGGGGACCATATGTGATTCGAGTGTGTCACCATATGGCTATGTGGAGTTTCAAGACATTGATTCTAATAAGAAGTTCATTGTTAATGGACAGAGAGTCAAGCATTATCTTGAAGGCAATCTTGAGCAAGAATACTTGATGCACGGAAACTTGTCTCTGAACAATTTTCCTTCGGCAAGTATACCGAATTGTCGTCAAGTAAAAACTCACAATAGAGTGAGGTCGAATCCCACAGAGATTGATTGGTCAAGCAACTTTAATTAGAGGAATGTTCTAGTTGAGCGAAGCAGAATTTGATTTGAGATTTGCAGAAAATTTAATGGCGGGAAAGTAAATAGCAGAAAATGTAAATTGCTGGAAATAAAGAGCTGAATGTAAATGGCGGAAAGTAAATTACAGAATCTTAAATGGGAATGGGGAAGATGCTCATAAAAGTAAATTGCAGAAATTAAAGAGAATGGGTAAGATCAGAAATGGGGAATTCATTGGGCTTAAGAGATGTTGCATTCTCCGGATCAAGTTCATTTTCATCTCTTCCTCAATCAATGCGTTCATTGATCCCCTTGGCAATCTTAAGTGATCGAATTACAATTCCTTGTAATTCAATCTCTCAAATCTTGATCAATAGCCAATTCCTTAGTCAATTGCTCACGAGAAGAGATGAAGTATGGTCACTGATTATACCACATGCATTCCCAAATCAAGTGTTGGTAGAATTATAGTCACCATATCCATCAAACCCCAATTTGGTCCAACATGAGAAAGCATTTCTAGCATGATCTCTTCATTCCTCTTTCAAGGTTCAGAAGAGATCCAAGTATGAATAGCTTCTTTTCCAAGATAACTACCCAATTGGATGAAGATTGAAAGCTTTCTAGTAAAATCAAGAGAAAAGATAGAAGAAGAATAATGAAAACTAATATTGATCCATCAAATTACAACAGAGCTCCCTAACCCAATGAAAGGAGTTTAGTTGTTCATAGCTCTGGAAATTAAAAAGAAAGATGGAAAATACATTATGAAAAGTAAAACTAGAAGTGCAGAGAAAGTAAAATTATACAGAGAGTAGTTCTTCAATTTCCAACTCCCCCCAAAAAGCTCCTCTCTAATTCAAAACTACCCCTATATATACTACTCTTCTGATCTTCTAGTTGGTTCTTCAAGTCTTGGATATAGACCTTTGGATCTTGAGTTTGAAGAAGTTATCCTCTTCAGTGGGCTTAGCTTTACTTGCAGAGAGAAAGTGTGAAATAGGCAGGGTGTTTAGCTCAGGACGTTAGTGGCGTTAACGTTAAGTGAGAGTGTGGGTTCGAGAACGTTAGTGACAATCATCTTTTTCACTAACGTTCCTAACCCAGGGATGATCCACGTTAACTTCAATGTTAGTGGCACCAACGTGACCACTAACGTTGCCTCTTGGTCCTTTGCACACGTTATTGAGACTCACCTTTTCCAATAATGTTGAGAGTCCTCCCTTCCCCCTATGTTAGAGTCCACGTTAACTTAGTTAACGTGGCTCTTAACGTAGGCTTGCCAATCTTTCGAGAACGTTAGTGACACTTACCTTTGTCACTAACGTTCCAAGATGCCCCTACTTCCCACGTTAGAGTCCATGTTAACTAGGTTAACGTGGCTTCTAACGTGGTGTTGATAGTCATCTCCAACGTTAGTGACAAAGGTGAGTGTCACTAACGTTGGCTCATCATCTCCTTTATCCACGTTAGCTTCCACGTTAACTAAGTTAACGTTGGAGCTAACGTTGCTCATAGTGGCTTGTGGTGGTACATCCCAACGTTAGTGACAAAGGTAAGTGTCACTAACGTTGGCGATCACTTGCTTTCTCCACGTTAGCTTCCACGTTAACTAAGTTAACGTGGCAACTAACATGGCTTATTGTGGCTTGGCCAACGTTAGTGACAAAGGTGAGTGTCACTAACGTTGGCTTCTCTTTTGCTTCCCAACGTTAGAGTCCACTGATAAACTACTATTTCATGGTTTATCTTGTGCTCAATTGAGTTGTTTTTATCTACTCTTTACCTACTTATTCATACTATTTGCATGGTTTTACATTTACCTTCCTAATTATGTGCTTTGATTGAAAACATGCTTCTTTGGACTTATAATTGTTATTATTAATCCTCTCTTATTACCATTAGATGCCTTGATATGTGTGTTAAGTGTTTTCAGATATTATAAGGCAGGAATGGCTTGGAGGATGGGAAGAAAGCATGCAAAAGTGGAAGGAATGCAAGAAGTTGGAGAAATTGCTAAGCTGTCCAGCCTGACCTCTCTGCACTCAAATGGCTATAACTTTAGCTTCAGAGGTCCAAATGATGCGGTTCCAGTTGCGTTGGAAAGCTAACGTCCGGGGCTTCGATTTGATATTTAATATAATATGGTTTCCCTGAAGCTAGGTGACGCTACCGCGTGATTCATGCGGCCGCATCGTAGTGACGGAAATCAGCACAGTTGAATTCGAAACCAGCGAATTCTGGACTGATTTTGATCCAGTTTGCGGCCCAGAAAACACAGATTAGAGGCTATAAAGTGGGGGACTGCATCCATTCATGAGGAAGCTCTCATATTCATAATTTTAGGAGTAGATGTAGTTTTTAGAGAGAGAGGTTCTCTCCTCTCTCTTAGGATTAGGATTTAGGACTTCTCTTAGTTTTAGAGTGACTCTCAAATCCCAGGTTCAATGTTCCTTTAAATTTATGTTTCTCTTTTACTTAGATACTTTTATTTTCATTTGATTTATGTTGCCCAATTGGCTTATGAACTTTTCATGATTAAGATTTGAATGTTCTATTTATTATAATTCGAGGTATTTCAGATTCAAGATTTCTCTCTTTAATTTATGTTACTATTGCTTCCCATCCGAAGGCATTTTTATTCCAGCAAATTTACTTTTTCTCTTTTGGTCTTGGTTAAGAAATCAGTAACTCAGGAGTTATCCAACTTAACAGCATAATTGTTAATTGTTATCTTGCCAATTCAGTTGAACTTCAATAATCCCAATCTTTTGTTAGGAATTAACTAGGATTTGAAGATCAACTAATTAGTCACTTGACCTTCCTCTGCTTTAAGTAAGGGTTAACTAAGTGAAATTAAGATTCAATTTTCATTATCATTGATAAGGATAACTTGGTCTGGACTTCCAATTTCTAATACCTTGCCAAGAGTTTATTTTATAGTTATTTATTTATTTTCTTCTTCTTATCATTCAACATACTGCTCCCTTAATTTCTAAAAACCCTACCATTACTTTCTAAAACCCCCAATATTTACAGGACTCATAACCAATAATAAGAACATACCTCCCTACAATTCCTTGAGAAGACGACCCGAGGTTTAAATACTCGGTTATCAATTTTAAAGGGGTTTGTTACTTGTGACAACCAAAACGTTTGTAAGAAAGGTTGATTGCTTGGTTTAGTAACTATACTCACAACGAGAGTTTCTATAACCTCTAAACCATCAATCTTCCGCTCTTTCATCCACGTTAACTGAGTTAACGTAGCTCTTAATGTGGCCACTTATGAGTTTGGTCCAACGTTAGTGACAAAGGTGAGTGTCACTAACGTTGGCCTTATTTCTTTCTTCCACGTCAGAGTTTACGTTAACTTAGTTAACGTGACTCTTAACGTGGGCTATTATGGCTTTCAAGGACATTATTGGCGATTACTTTTCTCATTAACGTTGCAAGTTAGCTCCCATTCCACGTTAGTGGTCACGTTAGTTAGACTAACGTGGCTGCTAACGTGGTTTTTCCTTGCTTCCTTTGTCCTGAAATCAAACAATAAAGTGCATCAAAGTTCTAATTCAAGTCATGAGACATGCATCATCCAATTTGTCATATAATTCATGCAAAATTCTCATGAAATCATGTAAAGTGCACCATATTTGCTTGAATCAAGATGTAAGTGAAATTTTATCCAAAACTTGATTATTTCCTAAGAAAATGCATGAAACTATCCTAAAACAGTAAAGAAAAGGTCAGTAAAACTGGCCAAAATGCCCTGGCATCACAACACCAAACTTAAAGCTTGCTTGTCCCTAAGCAAGTATTGGAACAAGAGAATGATGAATGGAATGCCAAGAGGAGTGAGTCATTATTGTGGAAGTCATGTCCTTGGTTTTATGTTGGTTTCATGCATAGCAACTTAGGTTTATTCCTTCACTGGCTTTTAGACCTTTATCATGTCCTTGAATACTCACTTGATTGCATCCCATGAGACTTTCCTCAACATAACTTTGGACCACTATACTCATAAGCCTCTTTGCACCTTTCACGTCCATATGACCCTAACCCACATCCACCATACCAACCACCTTATGAACCAAATGAACCATACATAGATCCACCCCAAACCTCCATGGAGAAAGCACTTGCCAATCTAAACTCTACTATACAAGCTCTCGTCGCCCAAATCAGACCACCAAATACCTTCAACAATCAACCCTCAAGCTCTAGTGCACTTCCTTTTCAACCACAGAATGATCTCTCCATCCCATCACCACCATCCATGGAAGAGCACCCCCATCCATCAATCCAAAAGCAAGATGATCCCAATTATGCTATTGATATGGAACAGGAAAGAAGGAATCATCTTCGCGAAGCCATACTTCATAAAGAGCTAGAGGAGGCCCTACGGGTAAGGGTAGGAGAGACCCTTGAAGATGAAAGAATAGTTGAAAGGAGTTGTCATAGAAAGAAAAACATCGAGGATGAGTACGATTTTATACTTAGACAACTGGACAAAGCAGCAATTATTAAAAAGGAAGAAGTGGTTGCAGACTTAAGAGATGCTGTACCTCCATTGGAAAGTCCAGTCACAGAGCCTCCTTCCACGGTGTTTGATGTTGATGTTGAGAAGAGCGTACAACCTCCAAGGCAGATCATGGTTGAAGATTTTGTAGAGGTTGATCAAGAGGTAGAAGATGTCAAAGAAGAGCACAAGGGAGTGGAGCTTGAAATTACCCTGCCAAAGTTGTTGGAAACCCCTCCCCCTAAGTTGCCATCATCCTTCACAACATTCAAGTGGGTAAAATTCATATCCCATAACTTTCTAATTCCACTTGAATATGGGCTACTGGAGACGGATGGTCAACTTAGAGCTCTTTGTGGCATTAAGAGTAAGAGGAAAATGGCCAGTGGTAAGAATTGTCCTGCAAGGTTCATCATGGTTGGAAGCTTTAAGTTCAAACGCAAAGGTTGGTATAAAGCTCAACTGAATGGGTCTAGGAAGCTGTTTGGTCGCTGCAGTGATAATTCAGATCACCTTTCACCCGGCTGGAAAAATGTAGATCGAGACAAAAACGGGTGTAAAAGTAAAGTTTGGGATCCTGGAATCTGTTCTGGCATTTGTCACCCCGGGAGCCTGAGAATCTGTTTGAAGCTTCTTAAGGGCTTTACATGCTTAGTTTGGGATCCCGGAGGACATTGGAATCATAAACATTGGTGGAGATTCCTGGATCAGTACAAGCATAAACCACCATAACAGGAAGCTCACCAAATGTCCAACTTAAGGACTTTAAATAAAAGTGCTAGGTGGGAGACAACCCACCATGGTATGATCGTCCTTTTTCATTTTTATTTAGTTTTATTTGTTTTTGAATTTTATTTTATTTTGTTATATTGAACCTGGAGTTTTGTATCACATTCATATTAACACTACATTCTGCATTTTTCAGATTACAAAAAAAAAAAAAAGCGAGCACGCGATGCGTCCGCGTCGCAAGGAGAGGGGAGAAAATAAAAACGAACAGAGAGTTTCGCAGGAGCAGCGCTGGAGGCGTGCCAATGGCACAAATCACCCCACGCGACCGCGTCACCTGGGAATAATGGCTTCCCACGCGACCGCGTCACCCACGCGGCCGCGTGACCTGAAATCGGCGTAAAAAGGGTGCACGGCCGAAAGTTGAGCTGGAGTTGGGCTGGAATCGTGCTGGAAGCCCAAGCCTCACCACGCGAACGCGTCATATCCCCATGATGGCCACTCACGCGATCGCGTCAACCACGCGATCGCGTCACCCAGAATTTTGGCAAAAAGAGTTTCGAACAGAGAGTTGTGCGACCGCGAGGCTGCACTCGCGCCACTAGCACAAATCGAGTCACGCGATCGCGTGCCCCACGCGTCCGCGTCACCCAACCTTATCGCGCACCACGCGACCGCGTCACCCACGCGACCGCGTCGCCAGCGTCGCACAACCTATCCAGATTAGTGCCAATTTTCTTATCTTTTCTCTTCTAATCCTAATTTCTTCCTTCTCTCTCCTTTCTCACTTTCTTTTTTCTTTTTCTCATCCTTTTTCCCTCTCATTCCATTTTATTTAATTTATTTGCATACTTTCATTCATTGCATATTTTTATTTTTCTAAAATTATTATTGGTGTTCAAATATTCTTATTCAACTATTACATCTTTTCTGGTATTTTCTTGATGCTTAGTGACTTGTTTTATTTTGAATAGGTAATATTATTTATATCAATACCAATATTTTATACCTGTATTACTTTTACATTGATATGAATTTATATTATTTCTCCTTACCCACACTCTCCCTCATTGTTGCAACATTTTTTGCACCACTGATATGCCATGTGCTTCTATTGTTTTCTCACTTGCATGTTGTAGCTACCATGTAATTGAGACCCTCATTCTTTGGCATTAACCAACCCATGTTTTAAATTGTTTCTTATCTTTATTTCTGGGTTGCTGTTCTTCTTTTCCTCTTCTTTCAGGCTGGCCACCAAAGACGGCAAAAAGGAGAAACTTCTAAAAGGGAGACAAACAAGTCCATCTGTAAAATCTTTAGAGAAAAGCAAACAGTTGAAACAACCCGTCCACCTGCACATCTCAGCATGCACCGAGGACGGTGCAATCTTTAAGTGTGGGGAGGTCGATACCGATCTCCATGGATTAGTTATTTCCTGACTCAACGCCAAAATTTTTATTTTATTTGTTTTTTGATTGCATATTTGTTTGATTTTTTGCATATTTTACCACTTGGTTGAAGTAATATTTTCTTTTTCAAGAAACCTTTTAGAGCATTTCACTAATTTGAATAAAATTTAATATTACACTTGTTTGAAGAAATATTATATTGGAACATGGTTTAGAGCTCGAACACACAAAACCTGTGAGATTTTGAGCCTATTTGAATTGGTTGCATTTTTCAACCAATATTTTATTTTTGATGTGTGTTTTTCTCTCTAAAATTGTGATCTTTGTCTTGCTTAATTCTATATTTCCATAATTTGATGTATGCATACACTTATATGATTGAGGCCTTTGTTTCACTTAGCTTACATACCCATATGGCCTTACATTTCATTATCCTTTGCAAACCAATTTGAGCCTATTATACCCCTTTGTTCCTTATTTTAGCACATCATTAACTCTAAGCGGAAAACAACAATGTCCTTAATTTGAATCCTTAGTTAGCTTAGACTAGTGAGAGTGCTCATAAATTAAGTATGGGGAAGCGAATTTGGAAACATTTGGTTTGAGAATTGAGTATGTTAGAATTTTCTGAAAATGTGAAAGAATGTTGAGAATATGTTCATGCATTCAATACTTTAATCATATGCATTGAGAAAAACAAAAGAAAAAAAATAATATAAAAAAAAGAGAAAAATAAAGGAGAAAAAGAAAAGAAAAAAGAGCAAATAAGAAAAAGGGGACAAAATGCCCCAAAGTAAATGTTGAAAACAATGCATATGAATTGTATTTGAAATTAGAATGTATGAATATGTGGAAAACATGGTTAATGGATAGTTAGATTTGTATTATGATTACATGCATTGTTTAAGTTAGGTGGAAAGTTTAAGTTAATTAAGGATTCAGATTTTAGTCCACTTGGCCAAATACAATCCTACCTTGACCCTAACCCCATTACAACCCTTAAAAAGACCACTTAATATGTGTATTTGTGCATTAAATTTTTGTTGATTGTTAGATGAAGAGCAAGTCTTAGAAAGCAAAGTTAGTAGAGAATTGAGAGAATCGAACCTTAAACACTTGAGTGATTAGAGTGTATACACTACCAGTGAGGGTTCGATGCTCAATTCCTTGTTCCCTGCTTTCATGAGCTATTTTCTTCTTGAAAGTCTATTTGTACTTCATTTTCATGATTTGAATTAGTGAAATCCAGTTCATATTTATTCTTGGAGAACTTATTTACTCTTAACCAAGTAAGTAAAAGCATTTAGCATGTAGTTGCATTCATAGGTTGCATTTCATACATTCTACCATTCCTCTTCATCTTTATAGTTTCTCTTGAGCATAGCATGAGGACATGCTAGTGTTTAAGTGTGGGGAGGTTGATAAACCACTATTTCATGGTTTATCTTGTGCTCAATTGAGTGGTTTTTATCTACTCTTTACCCACTTATTCATACTATTTGCATGGTTTTACATTTACCTTCCTAATTATGTGCTTTGATTGAAAACATGCTTCTTTGGACTTATAATTGTTATTATTAATCCTCTCTTATTACCATTAGATGCCTTGATATGTGTGTTAAGTGTTTTCAGATATTATAAGGCAGGAATGGCCTGGAGGATGGGAAGAAAGCATGCAAAAGTGGAAGGAATGCAAGAAGTTGGAGAAATTGCTAAGCTGTCCAGCCTGACCACTCTGCACTCAAACGGCTATAACTTTAGCTACAGAGGTCTGAACGACGCGGTTCCAGTTGCATTAGAAAGCTAACGTCCGGGGCTTCGATTTGATATATAATATGATATATTTTCTCCGACGCTAGGTGACGCGACCGCGTGATCCATGCGGCCGCGTTGCAGTGACGGAAATCAGCGCAGTTGAATTCGAAACCAGCGAATTCTGGACTGTTTTTGACCCAGTTTGCGACCCAGAAAATACAAATTAGAGGCTATAAAGTGGGGGACTGCATCTATTCATGAGGAAGCTCTCATATTCACAATTTTAGGAGTAGATATAGTTTTTAGAGAGAGAGGTTCTCTCCTCTCTCTTAGGATTAGGATTTAGGACTTCTCTTAGTTTTAGAGTGACTCTTAAATCCCAGGTTCAATGTTCCTTTAAATTTATGTTTCTCTTTTACTTTGATACTTTTATTTTCATTTGATTTATGTTGCCCAATTGGCTTATGAACTTTTCATGATTAAGATTTGAATGTTCTATTTATTATAATTCGAGGTATTTCAGATTCAAGATTTCTCTCTTTAATTTATGTTACTATTGCTTCCCATCTGAAGGCATTTTTATTCCAGAAAATTTACTTTTCCTCTTTTGGTCTTGGTTAAGAAATCAGTAACTCAAGAGTTATCCAACTTAACAGCATAATTGTTAATTGTTATCTTGCCAATTGAGTTGAACTTCAATAATCCCAATCTTTTCTTAGAAATTAACTAGGATTTGAAGATCAACTAATTAGTCACTTGACCTTCCTCTGCTTTAAGTAAGGGTTAACTAAGTGAAATTAAGATTCAATTTTCATTATCATTGATAAGGATAACTTGGTCTGGACTTCCAATTTCTAATACCTTGCCAAGAGTTTATTTTATAGTTATTTATTTATTTTCTTCTTCTTATCATTCAACATACTGCTCCCTTAATTTCTAAACACCCTACCATTACTTTCTAAAACCCCCAATATTTACAAGACTCATAACCAATAATAAGAACATACCTCCCTGCAATTTCTTGAGAAGACGACCCGAGGTTTAAATACTCGGTTATCAATTTTAAAGGGGTTTGTTACTTGTGACAACCAAAACGTTTGTAAGAAAGGTTGATTGCTTGGTTTAGTAACTATACTCACAACGAGAGTTTTTATAACTTCTAAACCATCAATCTTCCGCTCTTTCATCCACGTTAACTGAGTTAACGTGGCTCTTAACGTGGCTACTTATGAGTTTGGTCCAACGTTAGTGACAAAGGTGAATGTCACTAACGTTGGCCTTATTTCTTTCTTCCACGTTAGAGTTTACGTTAACTTAGTTAACGTGACTCTTAACGTGGGCTATTATGGCTTTCGAGGACATTATTGGCGATTACTTTTCTCATTAACGTTGCAAGTTAGCTCCCATTCCACGTTAGTGGTCATGAGACATGCATCATCCAATTTGTCATATAATTCATGCAAAATTCTCATGAAATCATGTAAAGTGCACCATATTTGCTTGAATCAAGATGTAAGTGAAATTTTACCCAAAACTTGCTTATTTCCTAAGAAATTGCATGAAACTACCCTAAAACAGTAAAGAAAAGGTCAGTAAAACTGGCCAAAATGCCCTGGCATCACAACACCAAACTTAAAGCTTGCTTGTCCCTAAGCAAGTACTGGAACAAGAGAATGATGAACGGAATGCCAAGAGGAGTGAGTCATTATTGTGGAAGTCATGTCCTTGGTTTTATGGTGGTTTCATGCATAGCAACTTAGGTTTATTCCTTCACTGGCTTTTAGACCTTTATCATGTCCTAGAATACTCACTTGATTGCATCCTATGAGACTTTTATTCATTGATCCTTTTTGTTATTTCAGGGCTTATTTGTGGTCTTAGACTAGGTGCTCTGTGAGGGGGCGACTCTTTAAGATAAGCTTTCAGCCAGTACTCCCGAACCAGTTGGTTCAAGGTGCTAGGTGTTAAGACACCCCTAAGGACTTACTCCCTCAAGTCTCTTTCCCCCATACATACACACCACAGGCATATGGTTTGTTATTTTCTTTCTTGAGACCTTGGTGTCCAGTACCTCTTTGGGTTACTAAGCGTTCTGTAGCAAAGGTTACTCTTGATAGTGGACTTTCAGCTGATAATCCCGGGTTAGTTAACCCAAGTTACCAAGTGATAAGGCACCCCTAAGAGCTTATTCATCCAAGTAAATCCTTTACACAGGAACACCACAGACACTTCCCTCAAGATTCAAACCCTTGGTTCCTAGCCTTATTTCTTACTTTTTTTCTTTTATTCTTAACTTTCATTTTTTTTCCCTTTTCTTTTATTGGGATCTTGTTATTTGGCTAGTCTCATGGAGTGTGTTTCAAGCATATGATTCAGGACAGATAGTTACCTTCCCACCTTATTGGTGAACTAACTTAGCTAATCTATTATCACACCATAAAATTAGGAACTTACTCCACAATATGAATTCCCCTCTGGTCTTTGATAACACACGTTCTCTTTTTTTTTATTATTAAAAAGGAGGCAAGCAACACAATAAGCAAGATGGAATTGAAAATAGGCAATTTAACTAGCAATCACAGACCTAAGCAATGAGAATACTAAAAACAGAATTGAAAATCCTAAACTACCATGGAAGCATGTTCTATTTCATACATGATTGTCCTTATTTAAAACTTGAAAAAGATGGGACAATGAGGGAACTCCACCACCTTTTACTCATGGGGTTGCCCCTGCTCTCCTTCTTGTTTGTCTTCTTTGTGTCTACTTGTGCTTCCTTGCATCCGTGCTAGTTTGGCTCTTTTCCAGTCTTCAAGTGCCTTCTTTACTGATTCATGACTCTTCTCAACCCTTACTCTTTCTTCTCGTGCTAACTCATCCTTCACTTCGTCATATTTTGTGATTCCCGGATGTACATTAGGTAGCTGTCCAACTAAGTATCCAAGCCTTGCTAGCATGTTTACATGATTTCCACTTTCACTCATGTAAACCCCTTCAGAGAATGCCCTGTGCTCGTCAAAGAGTTCTGCTTGTTCTATTTGTTTTTGATGCATCTCATGTATGTGTGCACCTTGATGTGCTTGGATGTTGATTAGCTTCTGGACATATTCTTGTTGTTCATTTTGCCTTTGTTCTATCCTGTGGAAAGATTCACCCCATTATTTTTCTTGTTCCAATTGCTGCTCCATCATTTGCTTCTGCCACTCCCCTTGTTGATTCGTCCATCTAGAAAATGATTCTTTTTGGCGGTTCATCATTTGTAGCTGGAGCTCCTTCTGTGCCTCTTGATTTTCCCAATATTGCTTAGATAAGCCATCAATAGCTTCTTGTAATTGGTGCATGTTCAAGGTGGCTGGGGCTTGCTCTTCTAGGTCTTGTCCTTCTACTACTTGATGGGCTGGCCTCTTCCTAGGCTTCCGTTGAGGTAGGGGAGATGCAACAGCATTCATCCATCGGACCGTAATTGGAATGCCCTCTTTATCCACTCGGGGTCTTCATCTTCAAACACCACCCCAGCCCTATCGCAAAGTCGGAAAATAGTACTGGGGTAGCCTAACTTTCCTCTAGAATCGCTATTCTCAGCCCTCTTCCTGATGCCTTGGGCTATGAGTTCATGAACCTTGATCTCTCCTCCTTTGAGTATACAGTGCACCGTTGTGGCTCTCTTGAGATTCACCTCTGAGTTATTCCCGGCGGGGAGGATGGAACTCTTTACAATTTCGAACCACCCCTTTGCTTCAGGAGTGAGGTCCCCTCTCTTAATGAACTTGGGTTTCCTTTCAGAATCTCGCACCCAGTCAACTCCTGGTACACATATATCTTGCACAATCTGGTCATAATTGGGGCTGTTATCAATTCTTGAATGATAGCTCTCTTTCTCAAACGATATAGACCATAACTTTAATGCCCTCATGACGCTCATGGGACTGAAATCCACGGTCTTTCCTCTTACAAAACTTGTGTAAGATTCATCTGCCTTATCATATCGGACAGCATTTGCATAAAACTCTCTTACAAGGTTTGCATTTACCCTAGTGACCGGATCAGTGAGGAGCTCCCATCTTCTCTTTTCCACCTTCTTTGTGATTTCGGGGCACTCAGTCTTTCTGACTTGAAATCCTAGCTCATATATGATCTCTTTATTAACCATCCACCCATACTGCAACGCATGGTAAAGGATTCTAAATTTCTTTTCATCGAAAGGGCGTTGCTCCACAGGCACCTTTCCCTTTCTTCTTTTAGAGCTTGATGATGCCATCAGTGATTTTGGCTATGTGAAGGTGTTGGATTTCGAGAGTGAGAGGTTTGAAGAAGTGGTTGTTGGAATGTGGAGTATAAAGGATGGGAATTTCGAATGTGGAAGGGGTACGGACTAAAATCACTTATATAAGGAAGTGGTAAGTGAATGAAAGGTTTGGATTGATGGAGTGGTTGTGTGATGAACGGATGGGGTTTTGCATGGGGTGAGCACAAGGATCACCAATTTTATGAATGGATTGGTTCAGTTTCCAAGCTTGTACTTCTTCCAATGTTGCATGGCATCCATTCCCAATGCATTCTCCCTTGAGACACGTGTGAAATACTCCCCTTTTGTGGTGGCCGAATCCTCCTTTCAATTGTCCATCAATTTTCCTACGAAACAAGAAAAAGTGTAATTATTAATTGTGTGGATAGTGGCGGCAAACTAAAAATGGGAACAACTACCACTTTTTTTTTAGTTTTTGTTTATAACTAACTAAGTAGTATTCATGAATGCCAACCAACTGATTAACTGAATATCCATGTATGCAACATTGGCAACACCAAACTTAGTTTGGTGCAATGTGGTGTAAAAAATTTGTTCAAGGCCCCTAAGAGTGACATGATGTGGGTTACATTCAAGTTCTCTTAGTGTGCCTTGAACACCAAACTTGTTCCTCACTATATGTTGCATACAATGATTCATTCAAGTGCATATCAAGTTGATTTGAATTTCATGAACCTTGATTTATTAACTATTTTTAAAAGCATGTAAAACATGGGTTGCCTCCCATGAAGCGCTTCTTTAGCGTCACTAGCTTGACGTTCTGCCTTTATCAGGGTGGTTGGTAGTGCTTCAAGTCCTCCTCCCTTGCAGTAAATCTATCTCCATTGGCTTCATCAAGGATCTCCACATGTTCCAAAGAGAGGACTCTGTTGATGGTAAAAACTTTAGGTAGCTGAGATGGGATGGTGGGGAGATCGGGGGGAATGGCTGGGAAGTAAGCTGAGATTACTTTATCCCCTGGAGAGAAGTCCTCTGTAGGGATCTTCTTGTTCCTCCACCTCCTTGGTACCTTCTTCTTTGTTCCTTTTGATGTTGCCTTGCTCTTTGTGACCTCTTTTTCCAAATAGGTTTTTTGCTGGTCTCATATAGCTCTGGTGGTTTAGGTTCCTCCTGATATTTCTTGAGCTGTGACAGCTGCTGATTGCCTTGTTCCTCAACTAAGGAGATTCCCAGATGTGCTGGTTGTGCTTCAGTACTTGTTTCTTCCTTCAATATCTCACTGTGATCTTTACTTGGTTCTTTGTTCTCTTGATCTGTTTCTTGTGAGGGCTTGAAAACATTGAAGGTGAGTTGTTCATCAGGGATCCTCAAAATTAGCTCCCCTCGCTCCACATCTATAAGTGCTCTGGCTGTAGCCAGGAATGGTCTTCCAAATATGATTGGGTGTAGGTGACTCTCTTCCATGTCCAAGATGACAAAGTCTGTGGGCAGGAAGTATTTTCCAACCTTTACTAGCACATTTTCAACCACTCCTACTGCTTGTTTTTGAGTTTTGTCAGCCAGCCTGAAAACTACATCTGTGGGTATTATCTCATTGATCTGTAGCCTTTTCATAAATGATAAAGGCATTAAGTTGATGCTTGCTCCCAGATCGCAAAGTCCTTTATCACACATTGTTTCTCCTATGGCACAGGGGATGTAGAAACTCCCTGGGTCCTTCCTCTTTGTAGGTAGCTCTGGTTGAATGAGAGCACTGCACTTCTTATTCATCACTATGGTTTGTCCTCCATTGAGTGAGCTTTTCTTGGTCAGCAGTTCCTTCATATACTTAATGTATGAGGGCATTTGTTGGAGGGCCTTGATGAATGGTATGTTTACATGGAGAGATGCAAACATGTCAAGAAACCTTGAGTATAGTCTCTTCTCTACACAACTATTTAGTAATTGGGAAAAGGGTGCATAGAGTCTCAGCAGCTCCTTCTGTGTCAGATCTTTCTGTGTAATTATGGTTTCTTGATGATTCTCCCCATGCTTTCCTGCTGAAGTGTCTTCAGGTTGTTCTAATGGGTTGTTCAGCTCTTCCTCAGTCTCCTTATCACTTATAGTAACCATCTTGTAATCTTCCCATCTGACTTTCTTTGCTTCACCTCTTGGATTTTTCTCTGTGTCACTTGGGAAGCTATCAGTAGGTTTGGGGATCTTCTCAGATAAGTATCCCACTTGAAATTCCAGCCTCTTGATGGTTTCTCCCTGGTTCTTGATACTAGCTCGCACCTCCTCTTTGAACACCTTGTTATCTTGAATCTCTTTGCATATGCTTTCAAGTATATTCTCAATCCTTGAGAGTCTATCTTCAGATGATGATGAGTTGAGAATGAATGGGTGAGTTGGGTTATTTTGGTTTTGGTATGGATGTGGAGAGGTATTGTTAGGGTGGTGTTGATATGATCTCTATATGGAATGTTGGTGAGCTGCAAGGTTGTTAGGGTTGTGACGTCTCTGATCTTGGCTTTGATCTTGTTGATTTCCCCACCCAAAGTTTGGGTGATTCCTCCAACCAGGGTTGTAGGTCTTGGAGTATGGATCATGGGTCTGCCTGGGTAAGTTTCCAATGTAGTTGGCTTGTTCTTGCTCATCCTCTGCCTCTGCATTCACTCCCTCTTGGGTTGCTGATGAGGTGGTGATTGCTGCTACTTGGTTCCTCTCCATCTTCTTGGTGAGGTCAGCCAGCTGCTTGGTGATAAGCTTGTTTTGGGCCAGCAGTGCATCTACATTATTTAGCTCCATCACTCCTCTAGTGTTGCCTCTTTCAGAAGCATAGAAATAGTCATTCTCTGCTACAGTCTCAATGACATCTATGGCTTCCTCAATGGTCTTCTTCTTGTTCAGAGATCCCCCTGATGAGTGGTCTACTGCCTTCTTTGATTCATAAGAAAGACCTTCATAGAAAATGTGCAGCTGCACCCATTCATTGAACATATCTGGTGGACACCTTCTTGTCAGGTCCTTAAACCTCTCCCATGCTTCATATAGAGTCTCACCATCTTGATGCCTGAAGGTTTGTACCTCAGTTCTCAGCCTGTTGATCCGTTGAGGAGGATAGAATCTTACCAAGAACTTATTCACCACCTCTTCCCAGGTTGCTAAACTCTCCTTTGGGAAGGATTCCAGCCATTTAGATGCCTTGTCCTTGAGTGAGAAAGGGAACAAAAGTAGTCTATAGTTGTCAGGATGAACACCATTAGACTTCACAGTATCACATATCCTCAGGAAGGTGGTTAGATGTTGATTGGGGTCTTCTTGGACACCTCCTCCGAATGAACAATTGTTCTGAACAAGGGTGATGAGCTGTGGCTTTAGTTCAAAATTGTTGGCATGTATGGTTGGCCTTTGGATGCTACTTTCGCAATTTCCTGGGTTTGGATGGATGTACGAACCCAGAACTCTTCTCTCTTACCCAGCATGATTTGCTAGACCTTCTCTGCCATGGTTGTGAGCCTCTTCTTCATGATGGTTCTCCATATTCTCATCCATATCTGGTTCAAAGTACTCCTCCTCTTCCTCAGCACCAACTACTCTCTTTCCTCTTGCTTCTCTCCTTAATCTAAGGAAGGTCCTCTCAGGTTCAAAATCAAAGGAAGTTGAAGTCCCGCTTCTTCTCCCTATCATACAACCAACAAGGCACAAGTAAGGAAATAGATACAGAAAGTAAACAACAGTGTGAGTGATGCAATATATCAAATAGTGTGAGTGATGCAATATATCAAATAGTTAGTGGGTTAGTGGACTGAATTGTAAACAACTAAGAGAATGGGTAGGGGGTAGGGAAGAAAATAACTGAACAGAAAGTAAATTACTCAAATAAACTTAAATCAAACAAAAGAAAAAAAATGCTCAATCTAGTTATCCTCCAATTTAATCATTGTTGATACAAAATCAATCCCCGGCAACGGCGCCATAAACTTGATGCACGGAAACTTGTCTCTCAACAATTTTCCTTCGGCAAGTATACCGAATTGTCATCAAGTAAAAACTCACAATAAAGTGAGGTTGAATCCCACAGAGATTGATTGGTCAAGCAACTTTAATTAGAGGAATGTTCTAATTGAGCGAAGCAGAATTTGATTTGAGATTTGCAGAAAATTTAATGGCGGGAAAGTAAATAGCAGAAAATGTAAATTGCTGGAAATAAAGAGTTAAATGTAAATGGCGGAAAGTAAATTTGAGAATCTTAAATGGGAATGGGGAAGATGCTCATAAAAGTAAATTTCAGAAATTAAAGAGAATGGGTAAGATCAGAAATGGGGAATTCATTGGGCTTAGGAGATGTTGCATTTTCCGGATCAAGTTCATTTTCATCTCTTCCTCAATCAATGCGTTCATTGATCTCCTTGGCAATCTTAAGTGATCGAATTACAATTTCTTGTAATTCAATCTCTCAAATCTTGATCAATAGCCAATTCCTTGGTCAATTTCTCATGAGAAGAGATGAAGTATGGTCACTGATTATACCACATGCATTCCCAAATCAAGTGTTGGTAGAATTATAGTCACCATATCCATCCAACCCCAATTTGATCCAACATGAGAAAGCATTTCTAGCATGATCTCTTCATTCCTCTTCCAAGGTTCAGAAGAGATCCAAGTATGAATAGCTTCTTTTCCAAGATAACTACCCAATTGGATAAAGATTGAAAGCTTTCTAGTAAAATCAAGGGAAAAGATAGAAGAAGAATAATGAAAACTAATATTGATCCATCAAATTACAACAGAGTTCCCTAACCCAATGAAAGGGGTTTAGTTGTTCATAGCTCTGGAAATCAAAAACAAAGATGGAAAATACATTATGAAAAGTAAAACTAGAAGTGCAGAGAAAGTAAAATTATACAGAGAGTAGTTCTCCAATTTCCAACTCCCCCCAAAAAGCTCCTCTCTAATTCAAAACTACCCCTATATATACTACTCTTCTGATCTTCTAGTTGGTTCTTCAAGTCTTGGATATGGGCCTTTGGATCTTGAGTTTGAAGCAGTTATCCTCTTTAGTAGGCTTAGCTTTACTTACAGAGAGAAAGTGTGAAGTAGGCAGGGTGTTTTGCTCAGGACGTTAGTGGCGTTAACGTTAAGTGAGAGTGTGGGTTCGAGAACGTTAGTGATAATCACCTTTTTCACTAACGTTCCTAACCCAGGGATGATCCACGTTAACTTCAACGTTAGTGGCACCAACGTGACCACTAACGTTGCCTCTTGGTCCTTTGCACACGTTATTGGGACTCACCTTTTCCAATAACGTTGAGAGTCCTCCCTTCCTCCTACGTTAGAGTCCACGTTAACTTAGTTAATGTGGCTCTTAACGTAGGCTTGCCAATCCTTCGAGAACGTTAGTGACACTTACCTTTGTCACTAACGTTCCAAGATGCCCCTACTTCCCACGTTAGAGTCCACGTTAACTAGGTTAACGTGGCTTCTAACGTGGTGTTGATAGCCATCTCCAACGTTAGTGACAAAGGTGAGTGTCACTAACGTTGGCGATCACTTGCTTTCTCCACGTTAACTTCCACGTTAACTAAGTTAACGTGGCAACTAACGTGGCTTATTGTGGCTTGGCCAACGTTAGTGACAAAGGTGAGTGTTACTAACGTTGGCTTCTCTTTTGCTTCCCAACGTTAGAGTCCACGTTAACTGAGTTAACGTGGCTCTTAACGTGGCCACTTATGAGTTTGGTCCAACGTTAGTGACAAAGGTGAGTGTCACTAACGTTGGCCTTATTTCTTTCTTCCACGTTAGAGTTCACGTTAACTTAGTTAACGTGACTCTTAACGTGGTCTATTATGGCTTTCGAGGATGTTATTGGCGATTACTTTTCTCATTAACGTTGTAAGTTAGCTCCCATTCCACAATAGTGGTCACGTTAGTTAGACTAACGTGGCTGCTAACGTGGTTCTTCCTTGCTTCCTTTGTCCTGAAATCAAACAATAAAGTGCATCAAAGTTCTAATCCAAGTCATGAGACATGCATCATCCAATTTGTCATATAATTCATGCAAAATTCTCATGAAATCATGTAAAGTGCACCATATTTGCTTGAATCAAGATGTAAGTGAAATTTTACCCAAAACTTGCTTATTTCCTAAGAAAATGCATGAAACTACCCTAAAACAGTAAAGAAAAGGTCAGTGAAAATGGCCAAAATACCCTGGCATCAATGCTCAAAGCTGAGACTAGATTAAAAGCTCAGCAAGGTCCAGCTAAAGACAATAAAGAAGCGCTTATTGGGAGGCAACCCAATTTTTACTTATCTATGTTAATTTTCTGTTTTCCTTTTTTATTTTATGTTTTCTTTAGGATGATGATCATGTGGAGCCACAGAAATCAAAGCAAAATCAAAAACAGCATTAAAAATAGCTCACCCTGAGGAAGAGCTTACTGGCATTTAAACGCCAGTAAGAAGCATCAGACTGGCGTTTAACGCCAGAAAGAAGCATCAAACTGGCGTTAAACGCCAGAAACAAGTACCAAGTTGGCGTTCAATGCCAAGAAAGGGGGAAAGCTGGCGTTTAACGCCAGAATCAAGAAGTAGTCTGGCGTTAAACACCAGGATTGCACTCTAAGGGCGTTTTGCACGCCTCAATGGAGCAGGGATGCTAAGTCCTTGACCCCTCTAGATCTATGGACCCCACAGGATCCCTACCTACCTCACCTCTTCTTCTCTCCTTTTCACACCTTTCCATAACACTCTTCTCCATACTCTCTTCACCACTCATACTATCCATCATAAACCCCTCAAACACACTATCACCCTCCCTTGGCCGAACCCACCACACATCTCCATCTCCTCCTTTCTTTCTTCTTTTGCTCGAGGACGAGCAAACATTTTATGTTTGGTGTGGAAAAAGCCCCGCTTTTTAATTTTCCATAACCATATGGCACCTTCTATGAGATTAGAGAAGATCAAAGAGCTATGAGGAAGGAGCAACAAAAGCAAGAAAGAGACATAGAGGAGCTCAATAGCACCATTGGTTCTTCAAGAGGAAGAAGACGTCACCCTTACTAAGGTGGACCCATTCCTTAATCTCCTTGTCTATTTATTCTTTCTGTTTTCGCTCTCTGTGCTTTATGTTTATTTATGTTTGTGTCTTTCTTACATGATCATTAGTGTCTAGTGTCTATGCCTTAAAGCTATGAATGTCCTATGAATCCATCATCGTTCTTAAATGAAAAATATTTTTAATCACAAAAGAACAAGAAGTACATGATTTTGAATTCATCCTTGAAATTAGTTTAATTATTTTGATGTGGTGACAATACTTTTTGTTTTCTGAATGAATGCTTGAACAGTGCATATGTCTTTTGAATTTGTTGTTTATGAATGTTAAATATGTTGGCTCTTGAAAGAATGATGAAAAAGGAAAAATGTTATTAATAATCTGAAAAATCATAAAATTGATTCTTGAAGCAAGAAAAAGCAGTGAACACAAAAGCTTGCGAAAAAAAAAGAGAAGAGAAAAGAAAAATGGCGAAAAAAAAGAAGAAAGAAAAAGAAAAAGCAAGCAGAAAAAGTCAAAAGCTCTTTAAACTAAAAGGCAAGAGCAAAAAGCCAATAGCCCTTTAAACCAAAAGGCAAGTGTAATAAAAAGGATCCAAGGCTTTGAGCATCAGTGGATAGGAGGGCCTAAAGGAATAAAATCCTGGCCTAAGCAGCTAAACCAAGCTGTCCCTAACCATGTGCCTGTGGCGTGAAGGTGTCAGGTGAAAACTTGAGACTAAGCGGTTAAAGTCGAGGTCCAAAGCAAAAACAAAGTGTGCTTAAGAACCCTGGACACCTCTAATTGGGGACTATAGCAAAGCTGAGTCATAATCTGAATAGGTTCACCCAGTTATGTGTCTGTGGCATTTATGTATCCAGTGGTAATACTGGAAAACAAAGTGCTTAGGGCCACGGCCAAGACTCATAAAGTAGCTGTGTTCAAGAATCAACATACTAAACTAGGAGAATCAATAATTCTATCTAAAATCTAAGTTCCTATAGATGCCAATCATTCTGAACTTCAATGGATAAAGTGAGATGCCAAAACTATTCAAGAGACAAAAAGCTACTAGTCCCGCTCATCTGATTGGAGCTAAGTTTCATTGATATTTTGGAATTTATAGTATATTCTCTTCTTTTTATCCTATTTGATTTTCAGTTTCTTGGGGACAAGCAACAATTTAAGTTTGGTGTTGTGATGAGCAGATAATTTATACGCTTTTTGGCATTGTTTTTACATAGTTTTTAGTATGATTTAGTTAGTTTTTAATATATTTTTATTAGTTTTTAAATAAAAATCACATTTCTGGAATTTACTATGAGTTCGGGTGTTTTTCTGTGATTTCAGGTAATTTCTGGCTGAAATTGAGGGACCTGAGCAAAAATCTGATTCAGAGATTGAAAATGGACTGCAGATGCTGTTGGATTCTTACCTCTCTGCACTCAAAGTGGATTTTCTAGAGCTACATGAGTTCAAATGACGCTTTCTCAATTGCGTTGGAAAGTAGACATCCAGGGCTTTCCAGCAATATATAATAGTCCATACTTTGTTCGAGTTTAGATGACGCAAACTGGCATTCAACGCCAGTTCTCTGCCCTGTTCTGGCGTTAAACGCCAGAAACAGGTTACAAGTTGGAGTTAAACGCCCAAAATAGGTTACAGCCTGGCGTTTAACTCCAGAAACAGCCTAGGCACGTGTGAAGCTCAAGTCTCAGCCCCAGCACACACCAAGTGGGCCCCGGAAGTGGATTTCTGCACTATCTATCATAGTTTACTCAATTCCTGTAAACCTAGGTTACTAGTTTAGTATTTAAACAACTTTTAGAGATTTATTTTGTACCTCATGACATTTTTAGATCTGAACTTTGTACTCTTTGATGGCATGAGTCTCTAAACTCCATTGTTGGGGGTGAGGAGCTCTGCTGTGTCTCGATGAATTAATGCAATTATTTCTGTTTTCTATTCAAACACACTTGTTTCTATCTAAGATGTTCATTCGCACTTTAATATGATGGATGTGATGATCCGTGACACTCATCACCATTCTCAACCTATGAACGCGTGCCTGACAACCACCTCCGTTCTACCTTCGATTGAATGAGTATCTCTTGGATTCCTTAATCAGAATCTTCGTGGTATAAGCTAGAATCCATTGGCAGCATTCTTGAGAATCCAGAAAGTCTAAACCTTGTCTGTGGTATTCCGAGTAGGATTCAGGGATTGAATGACTGTGACGAGCTTCAAACTCACAAGGGTTGGGCTTAGTGACAGACGCAAAAGGATCAATGGATCCTATTCCAGCATGAGTGAGAACCGACATATGATTAGTCGTGCGGTGACAGCGCACCTGGACCATTTTCACTGAGAGGACGGATAGTAGCCATTGACAACGGTGATCCACCAACACACAGCTTGCCATAGGAGGAACCTTGCGTGCGTGAAGAAGAAGACAGGGGGAAAGCAGAGATTCAGAAGACAAAGCATCTCTAAAACTCCAACATATTCTCCATTATTGCATAACAAGTATTTAATTCATGCTCTTTTATTTTTCGCAATCCAACTTTATAATTATAATTGATATCCTGACTAAGAATTACAAGATAACCGTAGATTGCTTCAAGCCAACAATCTCCGTGGGATTCGGCCCTTACTCACGTAAGGTATTACTTGGACGACCCAGTGCACTTGCTGGTTAGTGGTACGAGTTGTGAAAAGTGTGATTTACAATTCGTGCACCAAAAACCAAACACAAAATTTTTGAAAATTACAAAAGAAAAATACAAGAAGACATCAAACTTAAAGATTGACACAAGATTTAAACAAAGAATTATTTTTGAAAATTTTTAGAAAGAAAGACTCAAAAAATCGAAAAATCCAACAAGAACAAAGACAAAAGACTCAAACCAAGAACAAAGATTAAACAAAGAAAAGAAAAATATTTTTGAAAAGGTTTTTAAATTTTTTTTTTTCGAAAATAAGGAAGAAGAAAATAAAAATAAAAGACTCAAACAAAATAAAAGATACTTGGTGCACAAATTCCCACGCTTCGTACAGATGAACCAGCAAGTGCACTGGATCGTCCAAGTAATACCTGAGCGAGTCAGGGTCGATCCCATGAGGATTGTGGTTTGAAGCAAGCTATGGTTATCTTGCAGGTCTTAGTCAGGCGAATGAAGAAGTTGTTGGATTTGTGAGATCTAAACTTGGTTGATATGAAAGGAATAAAAGTGTATAGAATACTTTGTAAGTTAAATTGTAGTCAGGGTTAGGAAGATGGTTAAGGCTTGGAGTTGCTTTGTTCTTCTGAATTAACTCTGGTCTTACTGTCTTCTTCAATGGCAGGCTGTATGTGATCAACGCCTTTCTTGAGAGGTTGTCAATACTCCTCCAAATCTGAACACCAGGGTTAGTGCGCATCCAGTCTAATTGAAGGTGAAGCTCCTGCAGTCCATTCTCCTTAATGATCCTACTAAAAATGCCACAGACAAGGTCGAATCTTATGGATCAGAGAATGCTGCGTCTTTGGGTTCTAGCCTCTACCACTGAGACCCTAATCTCCCCGTAAATCAGCTGAACTGGTGTCTCGAGAAGTCCCCAACGAAGTCGTGGATTAGCCGTCTGAGAGATGTATAATCAAGCTGGCAGTTCGTGCTTTCCAGTCACGTATTCACATGAACCCAAGTAGACACGGGTGGTTATCAGGCATGCAGTCCTAGTATGATGAATGGAGCTGGTTGTCACAGGCCATCCCATTCACCATGTTGAAGAACGAATATACATCTTAGAATTAAATCAAACACGGATTAAAGAGAAATAGTAATACTTTTATGAATTCATAGAAACTCATACTGATAGAAAATACAATGGTAGAATTCGAAATATGCTAAAAAAGATGGCAGAAGATCCTTAACAAAGAGTGATCTTCTACCATAAATACTAAACTAATGACTAGTAAGGGAAAAATAGTCTTTTAGTGCTAAAATCCACTTTTGGGGCCTACTTGGTGAGTGTTTGGGCTGAGCTTTGATGAGATCCACATTCTATGAGACCTCTAGGGCATTGAACATTGGCTAGGGGGTCCTCTTTAGGCGTTTGGATGCTGGTTTCTTCTCCTTGGGCGCTGGACGCCTGGAAGGGGGCAGGAGGCTGGCGTTGGACACCAGTTTTGGGCCTTCTAATCTGAAGCAAAGTATACACTATTATATATTTCTGAAAAGCTTTAGATGCCAGCTTTCCATAGCAGTTAAGAACGCTCTATTTGGATTTTTGTAGCTCCAGAAAAGCTCTTTCAAGTGCAAGGAGGTCAAATCCAGATAGCATCTGTAGTGCTTTCTCTGTCTCTGAATTAGACTTTTGCTCCAGCTCCTCAATTTCAGCCAGAAAATACCTGAAATTGTACAAAAATACACAAACTCATAGTAGAATCCAAAAAATGTGAAAATTTAACACTAAAACCTATAAAAACTTAATAAAAACTAAACAAAATATGCTAAAAACTATATGAAAATAATGCCAAAAAGCGTATAAAATATCCGCTCATCACCTATCTTAGTGTTATTAGCGCACTAATTTATCTTGCTAACAATACAAGACCAGATATAGCCTTTTCAGTAAACTTGTTATCGAGACTTAGCTCCTATCCAACTAGAAGACATTGGAATGGTGTTAAACATATATTAAGATATCTTCAAGGATCTGTTGATAAGGGTTTATTTTAATCTAATGAATTAACGTTTCAATTAGTTGGATATGTAGATGCATGTTTTCTTTCTGATCCACATAAAGGCAGATCACAAACAAGTTATCTATTCACATGTGGAGGCACAACTATATCTTGGCGCTCAACAAAGCAAACTATAGCTGCAACATCCTCAAATCATGCAGAAATATTAGCAATTTATGAAGTAACTCGAGAATGTATTTGTCTTAGGTTAATCACCTAACATGTCCAAGATATGTGTGGCTTACCTGTGAAGTAAATGCCAACAGTCATATATGAAGATAACTCTGCTTGTATACATCAACTAAAAGAAGGATACAACAAAGGAGATAGAACAAAGCACATTTCACCAAAGCTCTTCTACTCTCATGATCTTCCACAAAGTGGTGATATAGACGTTCAACAAATCCGTTGCAATGATAATTTAGCAGATATGTTCACTAAAGCACTACCTATTTCAACATTTGAGAAGCTATTATACAAGATAGGAATGCACCGACTAAGAGATATCAAGTGATGAAATTATCAAGGAAAATAATACGGGCTGTTCTCTTTTCCTTAACCATGGTTTTTATCCCACTTTGGCTTTTTCCTAGTAAGGTTTTTAACGAGGCAGCTACTAACGTATTACAAGACAGTGTACTTTTTTTCCTTCACTATATTTTTTTAGTAATTTTTTTTTTGAGGCACTAATTAACTATTACTACTAGGGACATTAAAATGGGAGTGTTATAAATATATTTATTGTAGATGCTCTAACGAGACTTGGACCCTTGGCTAAGAGTTGGACCCTTGGCTAAGAGTTGGACCCTTAGCTATAAATAACATTTCTCATGTTTTCTAATAGACACAATCAATAATAGAATTATCTATCATCCTCTCTATTTTCTCTTCTCCTTCCCTTAAACCCTAATCCTTTTTTTCATAATAGCTCTTATATTTTAAGCTATATAAGAAATGAATCTTACAACTCTAGAATACAATGAATTGGGTTTCTTCTAAATTAAACTAACTTCTTTGTTTAACAACACACAGTTTTTGTTGAATTCTTGACTTTCATTAAACCTTTTGATGTTTTGTTCATTTATCCAAAATAATATTGACTTATTTATTTATTTATTTTAATATTTGTAGAGTTTGATGATACTAAATTGATGGAATAGCTTCGTTTCCTTGTGACTACGGTAATATAGTTTGGATTTTGAAGTTTAATACCTACTAATATAAGTTTAGTTTGCTTGAATTATTGAATTTTTATGTATTGTTATTTTTATGCGTTGAGTAGTAATATTTTTGCATTTGAATATTTGATTATTTTATCTATTTTTGTGCATTTACAATGTAAAACAATCTTGTTATGGGCAATTTTTTTTTCGACCCGTGATTTTCTGCTAGTTCCCACTATATAAACTGCGGCCAATAGGATGGTTGGATGTAACAACTTGCTAAAAATGTTGTCAATTTGTAATTGCCAATCTTATCCGACTCTTGTGTGGGCTTCGTCCTTCGGTTGAGTTCTTTTAAATTTGTTACCTAACCCGAAATTGAAGTTGAAAGTCGGCAGAAACGTACTGCCAATCTACCAGAAACACTAAACATTATTATTTGTTAGTTGCATACACATTAATTTCAAATCTATATATGTGTTTTTATTTTAGTGAAAAAGATTTACTTCCTTCCTTCTATGTTTTATGAGAACAATCCTCGTGGCCATTACCCTCGAACGTAATAATTGGCATTTCTTAATGAATATTTTCTTATTAATACTAATGCTGAATATTTCAACAAAAAATATTAAAAAATTAGTAAAATTTATTATTTTTAATTAATAATTAATTATAATATTTAAAAATATAAACTAAAAATATTTTATTATACTAAAATAATTGAACTAATTGTTAAAAATATAAAAAAAAAAAAATTCTAGTGACGGTTCAACTTTTCTCTATTTCAGTTGTTAAATAGTAACAAAAGACTAACACTAACAAGCGACGAAGACCAATACAGCTGTTACTCCGGCATATGCTCTAAAGACTAGGCATGTGATGATTGTCATATGTCATGAGTTTCACGTCAGCCCATGACGATGCTCTTTCATTTAATACTAAAACAAAATAAAACATGGCCACCTAAGTCCTCTTGTGCACTCTCATTGATTTATTGTAATTGCATAACCCACCCCGCCCCTACCCCCTCGAGGCGGGTAATTACCAAGATTTTGAAATTTGAATCGGACCGGTCGGTTTAACCAGATTAACCAGAAATCAGTCACTAGGTCAGTCCGATTGACTTCCAATATTGGCTTGTAAAAAATCGATGAAAAAATTGATCGAATTGGTAGTTAATCGGTGAACCGGCCAAATCGGTCAGATTTTTAATAGTACCGGTTTTTAACTATGGACCCAAAATGGCACCATTTTGACGCAAAAAAAAAAGGCCTAACCCATTTACCTATAAAGCTGACCCGGTAATCCAATTACTCAACCCCTTATACAAACTGCAAGAGTCACTCAGCAAACACCACACATCAACCCTAAATTTCACGTACAAGTCCAATCTTCATCAGTTCATCCAACTCCAACGAAGGTCACCGTCCCTCGCAGTCTACCACGATTGACACCACATCAGAGCTGCTGTCACCGGGCAGAAGGACCTCCAACGGGCGGCGTCGTTGGCTTCGTGTGGTCGTCTCGGCATCTGAACTCCGAAGCTTGCGTGGTCGGCGTCGTCTGCTCATCTGGTAAGCTTCTCTCTCAACGTCGTTGGGCATCTATTTTGCCGCCGAGACCTAGACGCCTACTTTACTCTTTGTCGCGGTGAGTTGTACTGGTTTTTCAACTAATTTTTTTAATTTTGTTAATAAACTATATCAATTGATACAGAGTTCTGTATGTAATGGTTGCTGTATGTAATTTAATTTTGGATTATTTGGTTAATTATATGTAATGGCTGCTGTACTAATTTTTCAATTTTGGATTCTGGATTTTGAATGCTTAATAGAATTTTGATATAATTTTAGATTTTGAATGGTTGTAATTCTGAATTTTGCTGTAATTGCTGTAATGGCAAAGATTTATTATTATGAATTTTGCTGTAATTTCTGAATTTTGATATGTGAAAACACTGTTTGTCATATAGTTACAATTGGGAATAAATAAATTTTATTATTATTTTTATTTCTTTTCTTAATCAAATTTTGGAAGTCTCTAGTTAGGTCGGGAAGGTGCTAATATTGTTGTTGGCTCATGATAATTTTGTGATCCAACATAAATTCATTTCTGAATATGAGTTTCTAATACTTTATTTAATCATTTTTTAATTCTTGCTGCCTCTCTTGATTAAAAGAAACGATAATTGTGATAATATTTGACATGGTTTTATTGGAGACAGGGACATCCTCCGTTTAATAGTTCTCCCTCCTTATGATTGCTGCATATGGAAGCTGTAACAATTAATTGCCATGGCAATGTATTGTTCAATGAATCTAAAGATTAAGATGAGCTTATGAATAAGACTAAGGAATAAATGTTTGGTCAACAAATCTTCTGCTATTAAGAAAACTCAGTTTATTGTTATTAAGAAAACTCAGTTTATTGTTATTATATATTGAATTTATTTTTATAATTTTATTGTAGTTTTAACTAAACCGGTCAACAACGGTTCGACTCCGGTTGGACCATTGAACCATTAAACCAGTTACTTGACCGGTTTAATGACCGGTCCGGTTCTCGCAACCTTGGTAATTACCCGTCCCGCATCGGGGCGGATTTTTAGCGGGACGGGACCGGATTAAGGTACTATCTGCTCCTATCTGCCCCGCCGGTATATATATATATATATATATATATCTTATATAATTTTAATATATAATATGTGTAATATATATAAAATAATTAGTAAATTGATTGATAATATTGTATCATATTTAAAATTTTACTATAATTTATGTTATGTATGTGATGATGGTTATATAAATTTTAAAATTTAATTTAATTTATTAGATTTTAATAATTATAGGGATGGGTAGGGACGGGGCGGGTACCTGCGGAGGTGGGTTAGGGTTCAACCATTTACTACCCACGGGTAGGAGTGGGACAGATTTTATGCGGGTTATTGTAGGCGGGGCGGGGTGAGATAGAACAAAAACCCACCCCTGCCCGTCCCATTGCCACCCCTATATCTATATGCAAAATCTCCTGTAGCTTGGAACTGAGTTAAACTAGTTTATAACTCATGAATAATTCAGTAAATTGAGCTTACAAAGGTTCTAAGTTAAGTTTGAATTTAATTTCATATATTAAATTAGTCAAATTTAAATTTAAATAAATTCAATTCATCGATTTATGAACAGTTGACCTAATTCTACCTAAATATTAATTATTATAAATTAAATATACTTATTTAAAGACAGATCCAAAATCTTTAAATTGGTTCAAAAGAATTTTAAATCAAATATTTTACTCTCAAATTTTTATTCTCTACAAATTTTTGAGAATTAATTTTGTCAGAGACAAATTAATTTTTCCATTCTTTTGAAGAGGACTAATATTTTGTTGTAGACTAAATGATTGAAGAATGAGAATAACGAGCTAGACTCACATGCATAGGCCATTCTTGGAGTTAAACGCCAGCTCGGGTGCCAGTTTGGGCGTTTAACTCCAGTTTTGGTGCCAGTTCTGGCGTTTTATGCCAGAAAGTTTTTGGCTGGCTTTTAGTGCCAGTTTGGGCCATCAAAACTCGAGCAAAGTATGGACTATTATATATTGCTGGAAAGTCCAAGATGTCTAATTTCCAACGCAATTAAGAGCGCGCCAATTGAACTTCTGTAGCTCCAGAAAATCCACTTCGAGTGCAGAAGGGTCAGAATCCAACAACATCTGTAGTCCTTTTTCATCCTCTGAATCAGATTTTTGCTCAGGTCCCTCAATTTCAGCCAGAAAATACCTGAAATCACAGAAAAACACACAAACTCATAGTAAAGTCCAAAAATGTGAATTTTGAATAAAAACAAATAAAAATATAATAAAAAGTAACTAAAATATATTAAAAACTATGTAAAAACAATGCCAAAAAGGGTATAAATTATTCGCTCATCATTTACTTATACTTTACTTTAATTGCTTGATTTAATTTCTTGCACTTTAAGATTTCTTGCATGTTAAGCTTTAGTAGTTTAAATTCTCATTTATGACTCCCAACTCCGGAATTCTAACCAATATTGATGCACATGTTTGCCCATTCTCTTGAGGACGACCCGAGACCAATACTCTCGGTTACTTTTTATTAGAGTTGAACTTTGTGACAACCATATCAAAATTTGATTGATAGGTTTACACGTCGGTCTAGGACTATACTATGACAATGACATTGATTTTCTATTGATGAAAATTCTAGACCGACCATAATCTTACCATCAATGCTTGTTGAACCTATGTAGAATAGAGATAACCTTGTGCCAGTTCAACTCATTCATAAGGTTGAAGAACGAAGATACATCTTAGAATAGAATCAAACACAGATTAAAAATAGAACAGTAGTACTTTTATTAATCCATAAAACTCAATAGAGCTCCTAACCTGAACCTAGGAGGTTTAGTGACTCATGTTGATGGAAGAAATACAAAATTGAAACATAAAAGTGGGCAAGAGTTTCCATGTAACAAGGATGAACTCTTGTATATATATACTAATCTAAAAACTAAGGATTACAGAAATATGATAGGCTTAGGCTTGTATTGCGAAAATCCACTTTCGATGCCCACTTGGTGAGTGTTTGGGCTGAGTTTTAGTGTCTCCCACGAGCTAGGACTCCTTAGCGGCGTTAAACACTGGCTAAGGGCCCCCTTTTGGGCATTGGATGCTGGCCACCTCTCTGTGGGCGTTGGACGCCAGGACTGGGGTAGATGGCTGGCGTTGAACGCCAGTTTTGAGCCTTTAATTCTGATGCAAAGTATAAACTATTATATATTTCTGTAAAGCCCTAAATGTTAGCTTCCCATAGTCGTTGAGAACGCTCTATTTGGATTTCTGTAGCTCCAAGAAAGCTCCTTTGAGTGCACAGAGGTCAGATCCTGACAGCATCTGCAGTGCTTTCTCTGCCTATGAATCTGACTTTTGCTCCAGCTCCTCAATTTCAGCCAGAAAATACCTGAAATTACATAAAAATACAAAAACTCAAAGTAGAATCCAAAAATGTGAATTTTGCACTAAAACCTATAAAAATATGATAAAACTTAAACAAAACATGCTAAAAACTATATGAAAATGATGCCAAAAAGCGTATAAAATATCCGCTCATCATAACACCAAACTTAAACTGTTGCTTGTCCCCAAGCAACTAAAAAAACAAAGTAGGATAAAAAGAAGAGTAAGATACAATAAATCTCAGAGTTTTCAATGAAGCTCAGTTTCAATTAGATGAGCGGGACTTAGTACCTTTTTGCTTCTGAATAGTTTTGGCATCTCACTATCCATTGAAACTTAGAAGTGTTGGCCTCTTTAGGTACTTAGAATCCAGATGATATTATTGACTCTCCTAGTTTAGTTCTTTTTTATTCTTGAACACAGCTTTTAGAGTCTTGGTCGTGGCCCTAAGAACTTTGTTTTCCAGTATTACTACCGGATACATAAATGCCACAGACACTTAACTACGTGAACCCTTTTGGATTGTGATTCAGCTTTGCTAGAATCCCTAGATAGAGGTGTCCAGAGTTCTTAAGCACACTCTTTTTGCTTTGGATTACGACTTTAACTGCTCAATCTCAGGCTTTTTACTTGACACCTTCACACTACAAGCATATAGTTAGGGACACTGTTCATTTGGAGTGCTTAGGCCAAGATTTTACTCCTTTTAGGCCCTCCTAACCATTGATGCTCAAAGTCTTGGATCTTTTTTCCCTTGCCTTTTAGTTTAAAAGGTTATTGGCTTTTTGCTCTTGCCTTTTAGTTTAAAGAGCTATTGGCTTTTTCTATTTTTATTTCTTTTTCTGCTTGCTATATATTTCTTTTTTCGCATATTTTTTTCGCATATATTACTTTTTTGCTGCTTTTTCTTTCTTCAAGAATCAATTTTTGGATTTTTCAGATTACCAATAATACTTCTCCTTTTTCATCATTCTTTCAAGAGCTAACATTTTTAATTCCAATTTCAAATATGCACTATTCATTTATACATTCAAAAAACAAAAGCAATGCCACCACATCAAGATAATTGACTACTCTTAAGATAAACTTGAAATTCATGCATCTTAATTTTCTTTTTCAAATAAAATTTTCCTTTAAGTAAAGGGAGAGATATATGGAACATTTTATAACTTTAAGACATAGATAGAAATGATCATGTAATGAGAACACGAGAACAGACAATAAAACATAATGGAAAATAGAAAAATAACATAAAAGAAAGGGGTGATGGAACGGGACTACCTTAGTGATGGCGACTTCCACTTCCTCTAGAGAATCCAATAGAGCGCTTGATATCTTAAATGTCACGCCCTTGTCTCTGTTGTTCTTTCTGATAACGGAAAAATCTGTATCGCTACAAATCTCCTTCAGTAAGTATACCGAATTGTCGTCAAGTAAAAACTCACAGTAGAGTGTGGTCGATCCCACAGGGATTGATTGGTTGAGCAACTTTAATCAGAGGAATGTTCTAGTTGAACTAAATAGAATTGAATTGAGATTTGCAAAAATTTAATTGGCAGGAAACGTAGATAGCAGGAAATGTAAATAACAGAAAAGTAAATGGCGGAATAAAAAGGGTAGAAAGTAAATCACAGAAAGTGAATTACAGAAAAGTAAATAGGAATGGGTATGATGAACATAAATGTAAACAACATAATATAGAGAAAGGGGAGATAAGAGTAGGGAAGCTCATTGGGTTCAGGAGATGTTGCATTCTCCGAATCAAGTTCATTCTCATCTCTTCCTCAATCCATGCAACTCATTGATCTCTTGGTAATCTTAGGTGATTAAATCCCAATTCCTTGGCAATTCAATCTCTCTAAGCTTGAACAATTGCCCAATTCCTTGATCTAATTGCTCATGGGAAGAGATGAAGTACGATCACTGATTATACCACATGTTTTTCTAAATCAAAGCATCGATAGGATTATATGTCACTATATCCATCCAACCCTCAATCTAGTCCAACATGAGAAAGCATTTCTAGCATGATTTCCTCATTCCTCTTCTAAGGCTTAGAGGAAACCCAAGTATGAACAATTTCTCTCCCGAGACAATTGTTCAATTGAATGAAGATCGAAAGCTTTCAAGTAAATTAAAGAGAATGAAAAGAAGAAGAAAAATAAGAACTATTAATAATCCATTGAATTTCAACAGAGCTCCCTAACCCAATGAAGTGGGATTTAGCTGTTCATACCTCTGGGAATGGAAAATGGAAATGTAAATTGCATTGAAAGTAAAACTGAATAACAGAGAAAAATAAATTTGGGTGTTTACAATCCTGGGTCCCCCAGATCCCATTCCCCTTTCTAGTTCAAAACTACCCCTATATATACTACTTCTCTGATCTTCAGTTAAGTCTGCAAGTCTCTAGAGGTGGGCCTTTGAGCTTAGTTGAAGCAGTTACAATCTCAGTGGGCTTTTCTCAGCTTGCTGGACGAGTTTGAGTTGGGTAGCAATCACGTTAGTCAGGCCATTAGTGTGGTTAACGTTAAGTGTAAATTCCTGGTTCAAAGAGGTTAGTGACACTAACTTGGTCACTAACGTCCCCAACCCCTTTGAGTCACGTTAACCCCACTGTTAGTGGCACTAACGTGGCCACTAACGTAGCCTTTCCTAACCCTTCATCACATTAATGGTGTTAACTTCACCATTAACGTCCAAAACACCCTTTCCTCCACGTTAATGGCCCACGTTAGTGGCATTAACGTGGCCATTAACGTGGGTATATCTTGGCTTCGAACATGTTAGTGGTGCTAACTTCACCACTAACGTTGCAAACTCCCCCTTTATCCACGTTAGTGCCCACGTTAGTGCCCACGTTAGTGGCACTAACGTGGGCTCCTTTGGCCATTCCTCACATTAGTGGTGTTACTTCACCACTAACGTCTTCAGCTCCTCCCTCTTCCACGTTAGTGCGGACGTTAGTGCCCACATTAGTGGCACTAACGTGGGCTTATGTGGCCTTCGAATACGTTAGTGGTGCTAACTTCACCACTAATGTTGCAAGCTGCCCTTTCTTCCACGTTAATGGCCACATTAGTGGCACTAACGTGGCCACTAACGTGGCTCTTCTCTGCTTCTTCTTACCTGAAATCAATCAAACAAATTGTATCAAAGCGTTGCTCTAATCATGAGATAATGCAGTACTCATTACATCAGTCAATCGTTGCCTTATTCTCATGAAAATGTTTAGAATTCACAATGTTTGATTGAATCAAGATATGAATGAATACTCAACCAAATACTTGCTTATTGCCTAACAAATTGCATGAAACTAACCTAAAACATACTCAAAATGGCTTGTGAAACTAGGCAAGATGCCTTGGCATCACAACACCAAACTTAAATCTTGCTTGTCCTCAAGCAAGTGATAGACTATAAGAAGAATGAATAAGAATACAAAGAGATACAAGTCCTTATTGAAAGAATTCAAAGCCTTGGTTCATGGAGTTTCATGCATAACAACTTAGGTTCATGTTCTTGCTGGTTTTTAGGCTATCATATGCTCTTGAATTCTCATTCTAATACCTTCTATGAGACTCTTATTCTTGATCCTTGATGAACGAATTTTTGACGGTTTAGAATTTCTCAAATAAAATCTCGTCGAAGTATAGTTTCTAAACCAAGCAATGATCCTTTCATACAAAAAGTTGTTTGTCACTAAAACAAACCCCTAAATTTATAAACCGAAGTATTCGAACCTCGGGTCGTTCTCCCTAGGAATTGCAATGAAGTGGTTTGTTATTGGTTGTAAGTTATTTTGGGGTTTTAAAATTTTGTGCAAGAAATATAAATGGCAAAAAGAAAATAAACTAACAATTAACAAAGCTCTTGGCAAGATATGAGAACTAGAAATCCTATCCTAGTTATCCTCCTCAATTGTGATGAGAATTATTCATTGCTCCCACCTAGTTAACCCCTAACCATGGAGGAAAGTCAAGTGGATGAATCAATTTGATTCCTCAAGACCTAATCAACTCCTAAAGGAAAGACTAGCTTTAGAGGCATTCAAATCAATTAGCAATCTCTAATTATCAATCAACAAAAGAACTAAATAACTCAAGAGTCACTAATCGCTCTACCTAGGCCAAGAGAAACAAAATCTATACAAAAATCCAACCAAGCATTTCATCAAACACTTGGAAGGCACAAAGGAAAAGTATAGCAAATCACAACAAGAATGAATTCTAACTACAATTGAATACAAAGAATTAACAACAACAATCAAGGAAATCACAATTATCATGAACTACCTCAAATTGCATTATTGAAAGGGAATAAAAGTAACAACAATCTATCCAAAACAAAGTGAAGAATCACAAGAATTAAAGTACCTAACTAGAGAGAGGAAGAGGAGAAGATTAAGAATTGGCAAAGGAGAATTGAATTAAGGCATGAATTAAACCTAGATCTAAGAAGAGAGGTTAACCCTAACCTAATCCTAATCCTAGAGAAAAGTGAGAGCTTCTCTCTCTAGAACTACTCTAAACTAAAGCTATGACTAACTTCTCATCTAATTGCCTCTCCCCTTTAATCCTTGATCCTTTTATTCCTTTCTATCAGCAATTGGCGCCAAAAAAAATGGGTTCAGAAACCCCCCAAATCGCCAGGCACGTGTTGCCTTAATGAAGTCATGTGCAGACATCAACGCGTGCGCATGCCTGGTTGATTCCGCAATGTGCGCGCAAGCGCCTTGTGCGCGTGCGCGTGCATGGCCGTGATCAATTCTTTGGCTTTTTGTGCTTCTCTCCACTTGCATGCTTCCTTCCTTGCTTCCTTTGATCCATGCCTGGCCTATTTCAATCCTGGAATTACTAGCAAACACATCAAGGCCTCTTATGGAATCAAGGAGAAATCAAAATTCATCAAAATAAGGCCTAAAAAGCATGTTTTTACACTTAAGCACAAATACGGGAGAGATAACAAAACCATGCTAATTCATAGGTTAAATGCGAGAAAAGGTCATCAAAATACTCTAAATTCAATACAAGATAAACCCTAAAAATGGGGTTTATCAACCTCCTCACACTTAAACCTTAGCATGTCCTCATGCTAAAATATGAAGGAACTAAGGGGTATGACATTTATTAAATGCAACTAAACTATATGAGTCCTATCTATATGCAAATACCGAAAGCAAATGGAAATGCTTAGCTCAAACAAATCAATTCCCAAGAGACATGTATAAGCACAATAGATAGGCAATAGGAATTAAGCCCAAACCACAATTGTATTGAATTATCAAAGAAGAGTCCAAGCTTGCAAAAATATAAATAATATGGGTGAACACATGTATTTGAACTTTTGAACCCTCACCGGATGTGTATCTGCTCTATTCACTCAAGTGTTTAAGGGTTAATTCACTCAATTCTCTTCTACTCATGCTTTCCAAGATTTATTTTTCTTCTAACAATCAACACTTATTCAATGTATGCATAAATTCATCATGAGGTCTTTCATTTAGGTTGTAATGGGGTTAAGGTTAAGGTAGGATCATTTATGGTTAAGTGGGCTAGAGTTTAGATCTTTGATTAGTATAGACTTTCCCACCTAACTATATAATAACCTATACAAATTCAAACTACTCTAACTACCCATTCTTCACTTTTTTTTTTTTTACATATTCATGCATCTTATTTCTCGATTACACTTTTTTTTCATTTTATTTTTCTCTTCTTTTTTTTTTTTTACTTTTCTTTTATACTCTGTACAAGGACATCAATTGCATAAGGTCTTATACATTCAATCAATACATGAGTATGTTCCCAATTCCTAAATATGGAAGTGTACTACCCCTTTTATCCCATCCAATGTTCCCAAGCCTCACCAACTTTGAGTAATAAACACTCTCACTAGCCTAGGCTAATCAAAGATCCAAACAAGGACTTTTCATTGGTTTTTCGCCTTGGGCTTGTAATGTGCTAAAATGAGAATAAGTTGATTAAGCATAGGCTCAAAATTGGCTAACAATGGAGAGTAAAAAGGTAGGCTAATTGGGTAAGTGGGCTAATGAAATAATGGCCTCAATCATACAAATGCATGAATACAAGAAATAAATGGACATATAGAATCAAGCAAATCAAGGATCACAATCATAGAAAGAGACAATTGCACACAAGAATGGAAAATAAGTGGTTATAAAATGTAACCACATCAATAGGCTCAAGTCTCACAAGCTTGTGTTCTTAATTCAATACATGCTTCACAAAGTATGAAATTCAAGCAAGTTGCACCAAAAGTTTCCTTCAATCAATTGAGTTGGTGCCCTATGTCCCATAATTAAAATTCTTGGAAAATCTCAATATTTGACTAAGCATTGTTGTGATTGAAAAAGTCAAAAATTTTCCTTAGTTTACCCTTTTCTTTTTCACTTAAAACCAATTCCCTATGCAAAAGGGTGATTAAGTTTTTTTACTTAAAACATGATTTCTAATCACAACCACAAACTAAAAAGAAAGATATACAAAAGAAGATATGCAAAGATGTATAAAGAAAAATCCAACTAAAAATATGGAATCTATCATCTAAAGCATCAAAATATCTAAAATCCAAAATAAGCAGTAAAGGTATCCCAAAACGAGCCACAATAGCAAGAGTATCCAAAATAAACTCAAGATGCATCAAATATATACAAGAGATATGCAAAGTAAGGTAACTAAGAAAGTGGCCAAAATGTTCACCGGTCCTCTAATGATGCTACCGGAGACCTCCCCACACTTAAGACCAAGCATCGTCCCTAATGCTAAACCGGAGGATCAGTGGAATGTAGAACGGTAGCTGCTCAATCTGTCTGAGGCTGTGGAACCGGCTCCTCATGGGTCTGTGGAATCTCGGTAGTGTCAAGAGCAGCCGGAGGTGCATCCTGCTGAATCGGCTCATCCGCATCCTCCTCCTAATGATCCTGCTCATCGGAGGCTAGAGAGTCTGGAAGCGGAGGTAACTCAGCGCCAAGGGAGACGAGTGCTTGATCCATCCGATCCAGTCGGTGTCTGACATGGAGCCTCTCGCGCTCCAAAAACCGAAACAGACGCTGGACCAGTAGGTAAGTGGGTTCAGGTGCTGAAGGAGGTGGGGCTGCTGTCGAAGAAGATGGTATAGCTGCCTCGACTGCCGCTCTAGCTCGAGAACGGCGGCTGGTCGGGGGCTTTTCGTGCACCCATACACCCTAGGGAATAGTAACTTCCTTGTCATCGTCATCTGGAGGTGGTGGTGTCACGTCATTGTCCTCCCACGGGACATCAGCTAGCTCAGCTAAGCTAGTAACCAGTGTCGGGAACGGTAACAAGCCGCGAATATGAGCTCTCCACATGCTATGCCTAATCAGTCGGGGAAAATATACCTCCTTCCCCTCCATGACACACCCAATCAAGACTAGCATATCCATCGGAATCTCTGAAAAGTGAGTGGTAGGGAAGACATAGTGGGCAAATATTTGTTGCCAAGTCCTAGCCTCCCTAGTCAGATATGCAAATAGCATGCCCTTGGGCTTTGTGTTGCTCGAATCCATCACCCAGGAAGCATCTGGTGTAGCGATCACGCGCCTAAGCGCCTCATAGTCAAAAGTCATGGAGAGGAGAGCTACCTCTGCCTGCTGGTAGGCACAAGTCTCAGGAGTACCAACTCTGCAGAGCAGTGCATCCTGTAAGGCATCCTCAGTAATCATAATCTCTCTACCCTTCAAGTATACTGAATCCAAGTTTTGTCGGAAGAAGTTACAGTAAAATTCCTTGACCCACAAGATGTTAATCCGTCCCAAGTCCCTATCGACGAAATCCAAGCCCAGCTCAGAAATACGGGCGTTTATGGCACGCCTCACATCATTGGGAAGATTTAGCTTCTTCTCAATATTCAGATTTTTCTTTGCATAACGGGAAAGGCGTAGCTCGCAGTAGAGATTTGGAAACTTGGTTGGATCAGTGGATGGAAGTAACTGATTTTCTTTCTCCTCATCATTCAGCGGATTCTTAGCATAGTTAGCATATGGTGAGGGTGTAGAGGTCTTGGAGCGCTTCCTCTTTTTGGAAGCAGTGGCTATAGCCTTTCCTTTATCCGACATCCTGAAAACATAGATAATATAACATAAGCCTATAGCCAAGTAGATATAAAGCACTCAAAGCAAAGCATATTCATGAAGTGAATAAAGGAAGAAGGTTTCTTGGAATGCAAGCAACAGAATACAGAATTCAAATTGAACTTCAAACCAAGAATGCAAACCATTTCTTGCATATTATTCATTAATTGAGTTCAGAAAGCACCATATCCAAAAGAATGACATAAAGAGTTAGGTTGAAAACCAAAAGAAGTTAGTTGGTTAAATGAGTTAGAGTTAGAAATCAGTTTGAAAATTAGTGATATGGTAATTACTATCTCAATTTGAAAAGAGTGAACAAAACAATACTGTAAGCACGTTCACAATCATGAATTGCAACAAGTCATTGATGATGAAATATGATATTGATAGAAAGCAGCTAATATGAAACAAACCATCAATCAATGTGAAGGATCACTAGTAATGTATAACTTCCAGAGAACTACAAACAATGGTCAATCGAAAAGCTTATTCAACCATGCAATGCATAGAAGCAAATCAACATGAATAACAAGCAAGAATATGGAAACATGACCAAAGAACTTGTTCTTGAGGAGTTTTCAAAAACCATATAGGCAACAGAACACTAATTGAACAGAATTCATCAACTAGGGTTGTTACATTCATCAAATAAGATTAATATAAAAACTGTGGTTAATGAAAATCCGGCAGCATTTTAGCAGCAAACTGGCTAATCCCCAAAATTAAACAGTCGCAGCAAATTCCATATGGATTCATTAAGGAATCAGAAACAGAAATCAGGTTTGAATTCATATGAATGGGCAAACAAGCCAGTAATGCAGCACAAACAGCAATGAAACAGGGCAATTCTACAGCAACAGAAAATCAAACAATGCCTAAATCCACTACTCAGCCCAGATTCGCTAACCACCTAAATCAAACTAAACTAACTAACTAATCTAATTCTAACTACATTAACATAAACAATAATAAGCAGCAAAAGGAAAACAGAACAGGGGGGTATGGAACCTGGGTGCTGGAAACTGAACGGAGCAAAGGGAAAGAAGGTGAAGCAGAGTGGTGAGAAGGAACTGGACAAGACAGCGCGGTCAAACTTGCGCCGGCAGCAACGGCGGTCGCGGTGAGTGGCGCTGGGTGGCACTGAGACGCTGAGAAACAGATGGGCAGAGACAGAGAGGGAGGGTGAGTGGAAGAGAGGGGGTGATGAAGAGAGAAGGGCGAGGCAATGGTGGTGGCGGTGGCGACGATGATGGAGCGCTCGCCGGAGGTGAGGCGGTTGTTGGGAGAAGTTTGAAGGTTGAGTGGTGGGAGAAGGGAAATGGAATGTTAGAGGGGGAGAAGTGTAGTGCGCGAATGCGCTAGGGCTCGCGTCTCTGGGGTAAGTGAAAATTTGAATCCACGCGCGTGCGCACTGTGTGCGTTCGCGTGGGTTGAAGGAATGGAAGAACGGCGCGGAAGCGCCATGCGCACATGCGCGTATGTGAAGGAATCGGGATGGGCGCGGACGCGCAAGGTGCGCGTCGGCGCGGATGTGCTGGGCTGAAGGCATAAAAGGGGCCCAGAGTTGGCACAACTCTCGGGTCCTTTGGCTTAGAGGATGCTAAGACGCATCGACGCGCGAGCGCACTGTGCGCGATCGCGTGGACGGCTTGAGCTTATTGGATGGGTGCGGAGGCGTGAAGTATGCCAACGCGTGGACAGCGAAACAGAGAGGGGTGCGGATGCGTACAGCGTGCGTTCGCGTGAGTTGAGTTGAGCTGGGGGCTTAAAGTTGGCCCAGATCCAGTGCAACTCTCTGGATATTGGCCCAGAAGTTGTAGCAGCGAATCGACGCGTACGCGGCAGGTGCGCGTACGCGTGCGTTTCCCTATAGCTGTATGGACGCGCACGCACGTAGTGCGCGTCAGCGTGGAAGGAATTGGGCTTGAGGCACAACGCTGGCCTAAGAGAGGCCCAACTCTCTGGAATATGGGTGATGATGCATCAGCTCAGGGACGCGTGCACGTACGGTGTGCGCGCGCGTCCTCTTTTTTTTTTTTCATGCAGAAAAATTACGCTCAGGTGTTCCCTATACTGCTCGCAACTCTTTATTCAATCAACCATCATACAATTCACAAGAATGCAATTTGATATTATTCATCTACTACTAAACACAACATACACGTGACTAAGCTAACAATTAAGTTGTACAAACAAATTATGTGAAACATCTACCTACAATGGCAACTCAATTCACTTATTAGGCAAATTTAAAAGAAAATGGAAAGAGTTTACCATGGTGGGGTGTCTCCCACCTAGCACTTTTAGTTTAAGTCCTTAAGTTGGACATTTCGAGGAGCTTATTGTCATGGTGGCTTATGTTTGTACTCATCCTTGAATCTCCAAGGATCCTTGCTTCTCAATTGGTTGACAGAATTTCCAACCATTTTCGTCAAGCTTGGGCAAAGTTCTACCCAAGATATGAGTCCCCATAGTTGGTCTTCACCTAGCAAGCCGGGGTCCCATATCTTATCTTCGCACCCGTCTTCAATTTGATCTTCATACTTTTTCCTTCCGGGTGGTAGACATATAGAATTCTCTTTAATATACCAAGCCTTCCTTTGAGACCCATGCAGAGTGGTATTCTTCCAATCATCGTTCCTATGCCTTGAAACCTTGACCTTAATGAGCCGAATTCCTAACTTGCAACCACTACACAATTCTCTTTTTCCTTTAAGTCCACAAAGAGCTCTAAGTTGCCCATTATTTTCAATCAAACCATATTCAAGTGGGAAATTAAAGTCTAGCGATAGAGATTTTACCCACTTAAATGTTGTACTAGATGGTAAGTTGGGAAGGGGTACCTCCCCACACTTAGACAATGCAAGGTCTGCTTCCTTGTACTCTTCTTTGTGTATTTCCACCTCCTGACAAATTTCTTTAATTTCAACCATTTTCCTTTTACTTGGCTTGGTATTGTATTCAAGAACCTCGGTTTCTTGCCCAATGGGAGGTAATTCAATTTTGGATAGAAATTCATTGATGACTAAATCCATCTCTTGATCAACCTCTTTATAGTCTTCAATCTCAATATACACCGTGCCAACGTTTTCCTCTTGGTAGCTCTCTTTCTCATTGCTCACCAAGGGTATGAGAGGTTGTGCACACTCTTCTATAATTTCAACTTCATGTCCAATGGGAGAAGATTCCATTGTAGAGAGAAATTCATCCATGATTGAATCCATCTCTTGATAAACCTCTTCCAAGTCTCCAACGATGGTATGCCTTAGAGGTTGCGCACCTTCTTCAACTTCAATATCAAGCTCCTTGGAAGAGTGCTCCATGGTGCTACATTCCCTTGGACTTTTAACATCTCCTAAATCTTCAACCACTTCTTCCTTTTCTTCAATGATTATAGCTTCCTCTAGTTGCTCCAACACAAAATGGCATTTCTCATCCCCCACCGGAGTTTCCAATCTCTCCTTCATGCTTTGCTCTTCTTTTGCGGTTCCACATGTGGCTACGGAAGCACCTCGAGTATTCAAACATTGGTGGGCTAAAGTGTGCATCACCTTGGTCAAATTGGTCACAAACTCAAGTGTATCCTGCTTCATAGCTTCTTGTCCTTGAAGTAACAAAGTGAGAGGATCGTCTATTGGGGCTTGGGGTGGGTAGGAAGGTTCATCATTTTGGAGAGAGGGTTCATAGTAGGGAGGTGATTCTTCTTGGTAAAGGTATGGAGATGGTGAGTATTGAGGTGGTTCTTGGGAGTAATCTTGATATGGTTGTAGTGATTCTAGAGGTTCTTGCTCATAATGGCCATAAAAATATGGTATGGATGATTGGTTATATGATGGATATGGATCATAAGGTGGTGTTTGGAAGGCTTGTAAGTATGGTTGAGGTTCATGTTGAGGATAAGAATCATAAGCATATGGTGGTGGTGCTTGATCATCACAAAAGGAGTCACCATAGCCATTGAATTGACATGTACTAGGATGGTAATTATACCTATAAGTATCCGGAGGTTGTTGCCAATAGGAGTGATCAATTCCTTAAGGCTCCTCCCATCTTTGTTGGTTCCATCCATAATGAGTGTCATCATTGAAGTTCATATTTCCTACAACACAATTAGAACCAAACTCATAGCCAAGGTGAGAATGCATAGTGGAAAAGCAAAATAAAACTAACAAAAACTAGCAAATAAAGAAAAAAGCAAGATATTCACACTATTCACATATATACAATAACCAATAACACAACACCATTGCAAATCCCCGGCAACGGCACCATTTTGATGAACGAATTTTTGACGGTTTAGAATTTCTCAAATAAAATCTCGTCGAAGTATAGTTTCTAAATCAAGCAATGATCCTTTCATACAAAAAGTTGTTTGTCACTAAAACAAACCCCTAAATTTATAAACCGAAGTATTCGAACCTCGGGTCATTCTCCCTAGGAATTGCAATGAAGTGGTTTGTTATTGGTTGTAAGTTATTTTGGGGTTTTAAAATTTTGTGCAAGAAATATAAATGGCAAAGAAAATAAACTAACAATTAACAAAGCTCTTGGCAAGATATGAGAACTAGAAATCCTATCCTAGTTATCCTCCTCAATTGTGATGAGAATTGTTCATTGCTCCCACCTAGTTAACCCCTAACCATGGAGGAAAGTCAAGTGGATGAATCAATTTGATTCCTCAAGACCTAATGAACTCCTAAAGGAAAGACTAGCTTTAGAGGCATTCAAATCAATTAGCAATCTCTAATTATCAATCAACAAAAGAATTAAATAACTCAAGAGTCACTAATCACTCTACCTAGGCCAAGAGAAACAAAATCTATACAAAAATCCAACCAAGCATTTCATCAAACACTCGGAAGGCACAAAGGAAAAGTATAGCAAATCACAACAAGAATGAATTCTAACTACAATTGAATACAAAGAATTAACAACAACAATCAAGGAAATCACAATTATCATGAACTACCTCAAATTGCATTATTGAAAGGGAATAAAAGTAACAACAATCTATCCAAAACAAAGTGAAGAATCACAAGAATTAAAGTACATAACTAGAGAGAGGAAGAGGAGAAGATTAAGAATTGGCAAAGGAGAATTGAATTAAGGCATGAATTAAACCTAGATCTAAGAAGAGAGATTAACCCTAACCTAATCCTAATCCTAGAGAGAAGTGAGAGCTTCTCTCTCTAGAACTACTCTAAACTAAAGCTATGACTAACTTCTTATCTAATTGCCTCTCCCCTTTAATCCTTGATCCTTTTATTCCTTTCTATCAGCAATTGGCGCCAAAAAAATGGGTTCAGAAACCCCCCAAATCGCCAGGCACGTGTTGCCTTAATGAAGTCATGTGCAGACATCGACGCGTGCGCGCACGGTACGCGTGCGTGTGCCTGGTTGATTCCGCAATGTGCGCGCGAGCGCCTTGTGCGCGTGCGCGTGCATGGCCGTGATCAATTCTTTGGCTTTTTGTGCTTCTCTCCACTTGCATGCTTCCTTTCTTGCTTCCTTTGATCCATGCCTGGCCTATTTCAATCCTGGAATTACTAGCAAACACATCAAGGCCTCTTATGGAATCAAGGAGAAATCAAAATTCATCAAAATAAGGTCTAAAAAGCATGTTTTTACACTTAAGCACAAATACGGGAGAGATAACAAAACCATGCTAATTCATAGGTTAAATGCGAGAAAAGGTCATCAAAATACTCTAAATTCAATACAAGATAAACCCTAAAAATGGGGTTTATCAATCCTTAACTTAGCTTTGTTTTTGTTTTCTTTTCTTCTTTAGAGCTTATTGCTTTCTTTAGCTAAGTGCTCTGTGTTGAGGCAACTCTTTATAGTAAGCTTTCAGCCAACACTCCCAAACCAGTTGGTTCAAGGTGCTAGGTCTTGAAACACCCTGAGGACTTACTCACTAAAGTCTCTCCTCAGCACAGACACACCACAGGCACATGGTTTGTTATTCATTCCTGAGACCTTGGTGTCCAGCACCTCTTTGGGTTACTAAATATTTTGTAACAAGGTTGCTCTTGATAGTGGACTTTCAATTGACAATCCCGGGTTAGTTAACCCAAGTTATCAAGTGATGAAGCACTCCTCAGAACTTACTCATCTAAGCATATCCTACAAAAACACCACAGACACAGGCCTCAAGGTTTAAACTATTGGTGCCTAACTTTATTTCTTGCTCTTTTCTTTCTTTTTCATTCTCTTTTTCTTTCTAGGATCTTATTATTCATCTAAGACTCATAGAATGCACTTCAAACTCATAATTCAAGAGATATCTTTTCCTTGTACTTTATTGATGAACCAACTTAGCTAGATAACATCACCACAAACACTAGGACTTTATTCTACAACATTGGACTTCACTCTTGTTTTTCACAACATTCTCTTATAATTTCTTTTATTGAACTCAAGAACACAGCATACAATTTAAGATGAAAAATAAATCATGAAAAGCATGATTAGAAGAGAATTAAGTGATCGACCTTATACACTTTAGTGACTAGAGCGGATACACTGTCGGTGAGGGTTCGATGCTCAATTCCTTGTTCCCAGCTTTCATGAGCTTTCTTCTTGCAAGCCTATTTGAACTTCATTTTGATATTCGAATTGGTAGAATTCATAAATCTTCATATGATCTTGGCCCTACTTGTTCATACATGCTCTTGGAGGATCGAGTCACTTTTGACCAAGTGAATAGAAGCATCTACATTAGTTGCATGCATATAGATAGGAGCATATAGTTTATTTGCATTGAATAAATGTTCATACCCTTTTCTTGTCATTCTTTATTCTTAGCATGAGGACATGTTTGGTTTAAGTGTGGGGAGGCTTGATAAACCCCAATTTTTTGGTTTATCTTGTGCTTAATTTAGGAGATTTTATCAACTTTTCTTACATTTATTCAATAAAATAGCATGGTTTTGTAATTCTCCCTTAATTTGTGCTTAAGTATAAAAATATCCTTTTTAGACCTTAAAATAGCTAAATTTAATTCACTTTAATTCCATTTGATGCCTTGATATGTTCGTTAAGTGATTTCAGGTTTAGAAGGCAAAGATTGGATTGAAGGAATGGAGGAAAAGCATGCAAAGTGGGAGAACTCATGAAGAAATGAAGGAATCGCAAAGTTGTCAAGCCTGACCTCTTCTCACTCAATGGATCATAACTTGAGCTACAAAGGTCCAAATGAGGCGGTTCTAGTTGCATTGGAAAGCTAATATCTGGAGATTCAAAATGATATAAACTTTGCTATAGTTTCTTGACGTTTAAGGATGCGTACGCGTGCATCACGCGCACGCATCAGTGGATCAGCGTGGGTCCATTTTTGACAAAATGTGGCCAGCGATTTCTAGCTCATTTTGGGCCCAATCCAACTCATTTCTGATGCTATTGAATCCAAGAATTGAAGGGGGAATGAACCAAGTAGTCATAGTTTGGTTTTCATCATGTTGTAGGTAAAATTCTAGAGAGAGAAGCTCTCCCTTCTCTCTACAATTTAGGATAGTTTAAGTTTAATTCTCTTAGATCCAATTTTCAATTCTTGTTTTGATTTAGTTTTCCTTCTTAATTTCTTGTAATACATCTTTGCTCTTCTAGTTTTACTTGTTTATTTCCTTTATTTTATTACTTTTATGTTTATAAACCCTTGTTGGATTTCCATTTTCTTTCAATGCAATTTTATGTTTCCATGGTCTTTTATGTTTATCTTAGTTGTTATTATTGAATTCTTGCTTATGTTAGTCATGGGTTTCTTTTAATTCTTGCATTTTATGATGTTTACTTTTATTGCGCACTAGGTGTTTGATAGAATGTTTCCTTTAGTTTTTGAGTAGCTTTCTTTACTCTTGGCCTAGGCTAAGGGAATGGAGTGACCTTGAGTCATTGGGTCTCATTAAATTGGTGATTTGAGAACCCTTGGTGATCAATTTGATATCCATTGACACTAACCCACTACTAATCTAATTAGTAGATATATAGGTTGGGAATTATGGGTTGATGTGATCAAGCCTATTTGATGTACTTCAAGCTTAGGAGTAGATATTACGTACTTAAGGCTTTTGGAAGTAGACTTAATAGGTTGGCTCCTCATAATTATCAATATTTGGTTTGTAGACAAGGATGGTGATCTCAATTACCTATGTCTAGCCAAGAGTTCTTTTTCTTTATTTTATTAGTTCTTATCATTTACTTTCTTGTTATTTACTTTTCTTATCAAAATACAAAAATCAAAACCCTCTTGCATCTTCATAGCCAATAATTGATCACTTCACTGCAATTTCTTGTGAGACGACCCGGAGTTTAAATACTTCGGTTAATTCTTATTTGGGGTTTGTTACTTGTGACAACCAAATTTTTGATTGGGAGGATTGTTTGTTGGTTTAGAAACTATACTTGCAACGAGAATTCATTCATTTGATGAAATTCTAGACCACCACAACAATTCACTCATCAGTTGTTTGCAACCATCTCAATGAGTTCTCTTGCTTCTACAAGTGTTTTTTTCAAGTGGAGTGATCCACCTGCAGAGCTGTCCAATGATATTTCGGACATCTCAAACAAGCTATCATAGAAGATGCCTAGGATAGACCATTCTAAGGGAATGTCAGAAGGACATCTCCTGATCAGTTGCTTGTATCTTTCCCAAGCTTCATAGACACTACAACCAATATGGCCTTTAGCAACGCCAAATTTTGCAATGCCTTAAAATCGTTCTCTTAGATAGGTTTAGACAACGGTTTTTTATAATGTATTACTGTTGAATTCAATTTTTCATTATTTTATGACAACAAATTAAAACAGTTCTCTCTGACAATTTTAAAGAACGGTTTTATAACCGTTACCAAGATTTGTATTTAAGCAACGATTTTTTTTGTTGTTTAAATAATTGTACAAAAGAAACGCATAAAAACCGTTGCCGAAATGCTACACTTTAAAACCGTTCTATTAGATGGTCTTAGACAACAGTTTTTACAGTGTTGCTGTTGAAATTCAATTTTTTATTATGCTATAGTAACAAAATAAAATCGTTCTCTTTATCTATTTTAAAGAACGATTTTATAATCATTACAACAATTGTTTATGAAATAACAATTTTTTAATATTATTTAAATAATTATACAAATTAAACAATACCAATAAAATAATTACAAATAATTATATAAATTTAAACTATTTTTTCTATAAATACTGAATTTATAAAATACTCAAAAACTATTGTTATAAATATATAACAAATATTATATTTAGAAAACATAAAGTTAAAATAAATTTATAATAACTATTATATATCTTTATTATAAATATATAACAAATATTATTATAAAAAATAAAATTAAAATAATTTTAGAATAAATATTATATATTTATTGATTAATTTCACCCTAAGATCAGATAAGTATACACTAACATAAGACAAAGCCCTCTGATCTTCTCTTCGAAACAAAACCAGTGCGCTCTTCCTCCCTCCAACGTCAATCCTAACCCAGACCAACCCACGCCATCAGACTCAGAGCCGTCATCGCACCGCAGCTCACCATGAAGCCCTAAATCACACCATCATCGCAGGTCACCATGAAGTCCTAAATCGCACCTCACCATCGTCGCACCATCATCGTTGCTGCATCCTTTTTCCCGAAATCGTCGCTGCATCCTTCTTCCCGGCGTCGCTGCATCCTTCTTCCCGGTGTCGCTGAGTCTCTTCTCTCCACAGCGTCGCTGCTTCTCCCCTCTCCGTGGCGTCAGTGCTTCTCCGTTCTCTGTGGTGTCCTTACTTCTCCCCTATTCTACTTCTGCATCGCTGTTTCTTCCCTGTTCTGCTTCAATGCTTCTGCTTCACTGCCTTGGCTGATTGTGAGTTGTGCTTCGCTGCTTCTGCTTTGCTGCTGCTGCTTTGCTGCTGCTGCTTTGCTGCTGCTGCTTTGCTGCATTGGTCGTTTGTGGGTTGTCATCTGTGATAAGTGGTCTTCTTCTCTAATTTTCTGTTGCTTAGTTAGGGCGTGTTTGGCTATTGGCTATTTTTGTTGGAGTTAAGAAGAAGAAAGGAAAGTGGTGTGTGAGTTTTTGATTTTGCTTCTGTTTTGGCATCTTCACCAATTATACACACTCCTATGTCTTCTTCTTTATGTTTGTTTCAGTCCTTTGAATGGTGATTAGAGTTTGGATTATGATATGAGACTTGATTAACTGATTATGGTGTTGCGATTAGGGAGCGGTATAAAGTCTGATTTTGTTTTTGTTTTAATATTATTTTGTTATAGTATTGTTATGATTTTGATTTGGTAATTAGTTCTCTGAAAATGTTGTTCTAGTTTTGTTTTGATTTTAACCTTAATTTTATATTGATTTAGTATAATGCTGTTTGATTTTGATTTGGAAATTGGTTCTTTGGAAGCGCTATTTTGATTTTATTTTGATTTTAATATTGTTTTGGTATAGTGTTATATTGATTTTGATTTAGTAATTTGTTATCTGAAAATGCTGTTCTGATTTTATGTTGTTTCTAATATTTATTTTGGTCATTGCTCTGTTTTGGTCATTGATTTAAAATAGAAAAATGTTACCACAATTATGAAGATTTTGTATTTGGTTGATTGGTTTGGTGGCTTCTACTCATGTGATATTATTTTGAGTCTCTTTGAACTCTTCAATGCAAATAAGTTTGATTTTATTGTTAATTTTTGGATGTCATAAATTAGAAAAGTGTTTTGGTTCACTAAGTATAGTGAATTTGTCTATTTGTGCTGGTAGATAGGTTGAAGGTTCTTTTGTTATGTGGTAACTAGTGTCTTTGGTGGGTTTTGTTTGATTCATAGGTGCTAATGCTAGTGTATAGTCATGAAAGTGATAGTAACATTAGTATTAGAGTTATGGTTATAAATTGCTTATATTTTTTTTTGTTGCTATTTTAGTTTGTTTCTTTAAAACTAGAAAGAGGGAATCAAATAGTGGGTCTCTCTGTAGAAAATTTAATTGTTAAGAATATTTAGTGATTAATTGATTGCTTTAGCTTCTTTGCATAATTTTTTAGATACAAATTGTTAGTTTTATGATTGGTTGAGATGTTCTCTTTTGAACATTTGTGGTTGACTTCTAGAAATCTTTTAGAAGTAATAAGCTCTTGATTGAAAAAATTACTTATAGTTAGTCTAAAACATATGTCCGTGTCTTCTACTTTAGTTGACAAAGTAATGGAGAAAAGGTGGACTAGTTTACCAAGACATACTAAGGGTTACCAACATGGTTTTAATTCATTTTTGGATTTTGCCTTTTCTAAAGGTAGACCACAAGGACAAGAAATTCTTTGTCCTTGTTCTATGATGAGCGGATAATTTATACGCTTTTTGGCATTGTTTCTACATAGTTTTTAGTATGATTTAGTTAGTTTTTAATATATTTTTATTAGTTTTTAAATAAAAATCACATTTCTAGACTTCACTATGAGTTTGTCTGTCTTTCTGTAATTTCAGGTATTTTCTGGCTGAAATTGAGGGACTTGAGAAAAAATCAGATTCAGAGGCTGAAGAAGGACTATAGATGTTGTTGGATTCTGACCTCCCTGCACTCAAAGTGGATTTTATGGCGCTACAAGAGTCTAAATGGCGCACTCTTAATTGCTTTAGAAAGTAGACATCCAGAGCTTTCCAGCAATATATAATAGTCCATACTTTACCCGAGTTTAGACGACGCAAACTAGCGTTCAATGCCAGCTCTCTGCCCTATTCTAGAGTTAAACGCCAGAAACAGGTTGCAAAGCAGAGTTAAACGCCAGAAACAGGTTACAAACTGGCATTTAACTCCAAGGAAGACCTCTACATGTGAAAGCTTCAATGCTCAGCCCAAGTACACACCAAGTGGGCCCGAAAGTGGATTTCTACATCATTTACTTATTTCTGTAACCCTAGTAACTAGTTTAGTATAAATAGGACTTTTTACTATTGTGTTAGAATCTTTCGATCATGTTTTGATGATTGAACCCTCTTTGGGAGGCTGGCCATTCGGCCATGCCTGGACCATTATCACTTATGTATTTTCAACGGTAGAGTTTCTACACACCATAGATTAAGGTGTGGAGCTCTGCTGTTCCTCATGAATTAATGCAAAGTACTATTATTTTTCTATTCAATTCGAGCCTATTTCTTCTCTAAGATATTCATTCGCACATAAGAACATGATGAATGTGATGATTATGTGATGCTCATCACCATTCTCACTTATGAACGCGTGCCTGACAAACACTTCCGTTCTACATGCAAACAAGCTTGAATGCGTATCTCTTAGCCTCCTGATCTACGATCAGAGTCTTCGTGGTATAGGCTAGAATTATTGGCGGCCATTCTTGAGATCCGGAAAGTCTAAACCTTGTCTGTGGTATTCCGAGTAGGATCTGGGAAGCGATGGCTGTGACGAGCTTCAAACTCGCGAGTGCTGGGCGTAGTGACAGACACAAAAGGATTACTGAATCCTATTCCAGTATGATCGAGGACCGACAGATGATTAGCCATGCGGTGACAGCGCATTTTGGACCATTTTCACTGAGAGGACGGAATGTAGCCATTGACAACGGTGATGCCCTACATACAGCTTGCCATGGAAAGGAATAGGAATGATTGGATGAAGACAGCAGGAAGCAGAGGTTCAGGAGGAACAAAAGCATCTCTATACGCTTATCTGAAATTCTCACCAATGAATTACAAAAATATTTCTATCCTATTTTATATTTTAATCATTAAAACTCTATAACCATTTGAATCCGCCTGACTGAGACTTACAAGGTGACCATAGCTTGCTTCAAGCCGACAATCTCCGTGGGATCGACCCTTACTCACATAAGGTTTATTACTTGGACGACCCAGTGCACTTGCTGGTTAGTTGTGCGAAGTTGTGACAAAGAACTAAAATTATGAACGTGCGTACCAAGTTTTTGACGCCGTCACCAAGGAATGAACGATCACGATTTTCCCACACCAAGTTTTTGGCACCGTTGCCGGGGATTGTTCGAGTTTGGACAACTGACGGTTCATCTTGTTGCTCAGATTAGGTAATTTTATTTTAATTTTAAGTTTTTGTTTTTATTCTTTTTAATTTCGAAAAATTTTCAAAAAAAAATTTTATATTTAGAAATTAAATTATTCTATGACTTCAGAATTTTTAAGAATGAATTCTAGAGTTTCTTCATGATCTGTTGAAGCCTGGCTGGCTGTCAAGCCATGTCTAAATTTTTGGACTGAGGCTTCCACTTATCATGGCAAGAGTCCTTGGACTCCCATCGTATCAGCTGTTGTATGCCTGATTTGTATGCTAAAGCTTGGCTGGCCATTGGTCATGTCTAGTGTTTTGGACCGGAGCTTTCACTGAAAGCTTGGCTGGCTATTAAGCCATGTCTAATTCCTGGACCGGAGCTTTAGACTAACATTGAATGATTCCTGGAATTCTTATTAAAAATTTTGAAATCCTTATTTTCCTTTTCAAAATAATTTTTGAAAAATCCAAAAAAAATTAATAAAATCATAAAACCAAAAATATTTTATGTTTCTTGTTTGAGTCTTGTGTCAATTTTTAAGTTTGGTGTCAATTGCATCTTTTTAATTTCATTAAAATTTTCAAAAACTCATGCATGGTGTTCTTCATAATCTTCAAGTTGTTCTTGATGATTTGCTTTGTTTGATCTTTGCATTTTTATGTTTTGTGTCTTTTCTTGTTTTTCATATGCATTTTCAATTCGTTAGTGTCTAAAGTTTGAAAATTTCTAAGTTTGGTGTCTTGCATGTTTTTCTTTTCTTAAAAATTTTCAAAAATAAGTTCTTGGTGTTCATCTTGACATTCAAAGTGTTCTTGGTGTCCATCTTGACATTCAAAGTGTTCTTGCATGCATCATGTGTTTTGATTCATAATTTTCATGTTTTGAGTCTCTTGGTTGTTTTTCTCTTTCTTCATTAAAAATTCGAAAATCAAAAAAATATCTTTCCCTTATTTTCTCATAGATTTTCGAAAATTTGACTTGACTTTTTCAAAAATTTTTAAAATTTAGTTGTTTCTTATGAGTCAAATCAAATTTTCAATTTAAAAATTCAATCTTTCTCAAATCTTTTTCAAAAATCAAATCTTTTTCATTTTTCTTTTATGATTTTCGAAAATTTCAAAATTTATTTTCAAAATCTTTTTCTTATTTTTATTTCATATTTCCAAAATTAATGCTAACAATTAATGTGATTGATTCAAAAATTTTAAAGTTTGTTACTTGCCTAGTAAGAAAGGTTCAATCTTTAAATCTTCAAATCATATCTTTCTGTTTCTTGTTAGTCAAGTAATCAACTTTAATTTTCAAAATCAAATCTTTTTAAATTTCTTTTTCAAATCTTTTTCAAAATAAGTTTCAATCACATCTTTTTCAAAATAAATATCAAAATCTTTTCCAACTTCTTATCTTTTCAAAAATTGATTTTCAAATCTTTTTCAATTAACTACTTGACTTTTTGTTTGATTTTAAAAGTTTACTATTTCAATCATATCTTTTTTAAAACTACCTAACTAATTCTCTCTCTAATTTTCGAAAATCACTTTTCTCTTTTTCAAAATTCCTTTTTAATTAACTATTTGTTTTAAATTTTAATTCGATTTAATTTTATTTTCCTTTCTTAATTTTCGAATTTTAAATTTAATTTTAAATCAAAAACAAAAAATATTTTTCTTTTCTTTTCAATTATTTTTGAAAATTCTTCTCTCCCACCTCCTTCTAATTATTTATTTATCTACTAACACTTCTCTTCTTCTTAAAAATTCGAACCCTCTCCCTCTTTCTGTGTTCAAATTTCTTTTCTTCTTCTTCTCACATAAAGGAATCTCTATACTGTGGCATAGAGGATTCCTCTTCTTTTCTGTTTTCTTCTTTTTCATATGAGCAGGAACAAGGATAAGAACATTCTTGTTGAAGCTGATCCTGAACCTGAAAGGACTCTGAAGAGGAAGCTAAGGGAAGCTAAAGCACAACTCTCTGGAGAAAATCTGACAAAAATTTTCAAAAAAGAAGGAGACATGGCCGAAAAAAATAACAATGCAAGCAAGATGCTTGGTGACTTTACTGCACCAAATTCCAATTTACATGGAAGAAGCATCTCAATCCCTGCCATTGGAGCAAACAATTTTGAGCTAAAGCCTCAATTAGTTTCTCTGATGCAACAGAACTGCAAGTTTCATGGACTTCCATCAGTAGATCCGTTTCAGTTCTTAACTGAATTCTTGTAGATCTGTGATACTGTTAAGACCAATGGGGTTGACTTCGAGGTCTACAGGCTTATACTTTTCCCGTTTGCTATAAGAGACAGAGCTAGAATATGGTTGGACTCTCAACCTAAAGATAGCCTGAACTCTTGGGATAAGCTGGTCATGACTTTCTTAGCCAAGTTCTTTCCTCCTCAAAAGCTTAGCAAGCTTAGAGTGGATGTTCAAACCTTCAAACAGAAAGAAGGTGAATCCCTCTATGAAACTTGGGAGAGATATAAGCAACTGACCAAAAAGTGTCCTTCTGACATGCTTTCAGAATGGACCATCCTGGATATATTCTATGATGGTCTGTTTGAATTATCAAAGATGTCATTGGACCATTCTGCAGGTGGATCCATTCACCTAAAGAAAATGTCGGCAGAAGCTCAGGAACTCATTGACATGGTTGTAAATAACCAGTTCATGTACACTTCTGAAAGGAATCCTGTGAGTAATGGGCCACCTCAGAGGAAGGGAGTTCTTGAAATTGATACTCTGAATGCCATATTGGCTCAGAATAAAATATTGACTCAGTAAGTCAATATGATTTTTCAGAGTCTGAATGTATTGCAAGCTGCATCCAACAGTACTAAAGAGGCATCTTCTGAAGAAGAAGCTTATGATCCTGAGAACCCTGCAATAGCAGAGGTGAATTACATGGGTGAACCCTATGGAAACACCTATAATCCCTCAAGGAGAAATTATCCAAATTTCTCATGGAAGGATCAACAAAAGCCTCAACAAGGCTTTAATAATGGTGGAAGAAACAGGTTTAGCAATAGCAAGCCTTTTTCATCATCCACTCAGCAACAGACAAAGAATTCTGAGCAGAATCCATCTAGCTTAGCAAATATAGTCTCTGATCTATCTAAGGCCACTTTAAATTTCATGAATGAAACAAGGTCCTCCATTAGAAATTTGGAGGCACAAGTGGGCCAGCTGAGTAAAAGAGTCAATGAAACTCCTCCTAGTACTCTCCCAATCAATACAGAAGAGAATCCAAAAAGAGAGTGCAAGGCCATTACCTTACTTGGCGTGGCCGAACCCAAAATGGAGGAGGAGGACGTGAATCCTAGTGAGGAAGACCTCCTGGAATGCTCAGTGACCAATAAGGAGTTTCCCTTTGAGGAACCAAAGGAATCTGAGGCTCATCTAGAGACCATAGAGATTCCATTGAACCTCCTTTTGCCCTTCATGAGCACTTATGAGTATTCATCCCCTGAAGAGGATGAAGACACTACTGAAGAGCAAGTTGCTAAATACCTTGGTGCAATCATGAAGCTGAATGCCAAATTATTTGGTAATAAGGCTTGGGAGGATGAACCTCCATTGCTCATCAAGGAACTAAATGCCTTGGTTCAGCAAACTCTACCTCAAAAGAAATAGGATCCTGGTAAATTCCTAATTCTCTGTAACATAGGCACCATGACCTTTGAGAAGGCTCTGTGTGACCTGGAGTCAGGAATAAACTTAATGCCACTCTCTGTAATGGAGAAACTTGGGATCTTTGAGGTGCAAGCTGCCAGAATCTCATTAGAGATGGAAGACAACTCAAGAAAACAGGCTTATGGACTAGTAGAGAGCATGCTAGTAAAGGTTGAACGCCTTTACATCCCTGCTGATTTCATAATCCTAGACACTGGAAAGGAAGAGGATGAATCCATCATCCTTGGAAGACCCTTCCTAGCCACAGCAAGAGCTGTGATTGATGTGGACAGAGGAGAATTGGTCCTTCAACTGAATAAGGACAACCTTGTGTTTAAGACTCAAGGATCTCCTTCTGTAACTATGGATAGTAAGCATGAAAAGCTTCTCTCACTGCAGAGTCAACCAAAGCCCCCACAATCAAACTCTAAGTTTGGTGTTGGAAGGCCACAACCAAACTCCAAGTTTGGTATTGAACCCTCACATTCAAACTCTAAGTTTAGTGTTGGGAGGTTCCAACAATGCTCTGAACATCTGTGAGGCTCCATGAGAGCTCACTGTCAAGCTATTGACATTAAAGAAGTGCTTGTTTGGAGGCAACCCAATGTTATTTAATTATATCTATTTATTTTCTATTGTTATTTTATTTTTTTTAGGTTGATGATCATGTGGAGTCACAAAAACTACTGAAAAATCAAAAACAAAATGAAAAATAGCTTTAAAAATAGCTCACCCTGGAGGAAGAACTTACTGGCGTTTAAACGCCAGTAAGAAGCATCAAACTGGCGTTTAACGCCAGAAAGAAGCATCAAGCTGGTGTTAAACGCCAGAAACAAGCACCAGACTGGCGTTTAACGCCAGAACAGGGCATGAAAGTGGCGTTAAACGCCAGAAACAGGCTATGTTTGGGCGTTTAACGCCAAAAACAGGCAGCAGTCTGGCGTTAAACGCCAGTATTACATACAAAGGGCGTTTTGCACGCCTAATTGGAGCAGGGATGTTAAGTCCTTGACCCCACTGGATCTGTGGACCCCACAGGATCCTCACCTACCCCACCTCTTCTTCTCTCCTCTTCTCTCCTTTTCATAACCCTATTCCCCAAATACCATTCACCAATCACCTCAATCACTCTTTCCCATCACCTCTTCACTACTCACATCTATCCTCTCTTCTCCAAAAACCCCACCTACCTCCAAAATTCAAACTCTTTTCCTTCCCAAACCCAACCCTAATGGCCAAACCCTAAACCTCCCCCCGCTCCTATATAAACCCCTCATTCCTTCTTCATTTTCACACAACACAACCCTTTCTTCTTCCCCTTGGCCGAATACACACCCCTCTCCCTCTCCTCTATTTTTCTCCTTCTTCTACTTCTTTCTTTCTTCTTTTGCTCGGGAACGAGCAAACATTTTAAGTTTGGTGTGGTAAAAGTATTGCTTTTTATTTTTCTATAACCATTAATGGCACCTAAGGCCAGAGAAACCTCAAGAAAGAGGAAAGGGAAGGCAATTGCTTCCACCTCTGAGTCATGGGAGATGGAGAGATTCATCTCAAAGGTCCATCAAGACCACTTCTATGAAGTTGTGGCCAAGACGAAAGTGATCCCTGAGGTTCCTTTCAAGCTCAAAAAGAGCGAATATCCGGAGATCCGACAAGAGATTAGAAGAAGAGGATGGGAAGTTCTCTCTAATCCTATTCAACAAGTCAGGATCTTAATGGTTCAAGAGTTCTATGCAAACGCATGGATCACTAGGAACCATGATCAAAGTGTGAACCCGAATCCAAAGAATTGGCTTACAATGGTTCGGGGGAATTACTTAGATTTCAGTCCGGAAAATGTAAGGTTGGCGTTCAACTTGCCAATGATGCAAGAAAACGCACGCCCCTACACTAGAAGGGTCAACTTTGATCAAAGGTTGGACCAAGTCCTCATGGACATATGTGTGGAAGGAGATCAATAGAAAGTTGACTCAAGAGGCAAGCCGGTTCAATTGAGAAGACCGGACCTTAAGCCTGTAGCTAGAGGATGGTTGGAGTTCATTCAACGCTCAATTATTCCTACTAGCAACCGGTCTGAAGTTACTATAGACCGGGCCATCATGATCCATTGTATCATGATCCATTGTATCATGATTGGGGAGGAAGTGGAAGTTCATGAGATTATACCTCAAGAACTCTACAAGGTGGCTAACAAGTCCTCCACTTTGGCAAGGCTAGCCTTTCCTCACCTCATTTGCCACCTCTGCAATTCGGCTGGAATTGACATAGAGGGAGACATCCTCATTGAAGAGGACAAACCCATCACTAAGAAAAGGATGGAGCAAACAAGAGATCATGGACCTCAACAAGAGCATGAGGAAATTCCTCACCATGAAATCCCTGAGATGCCTCAGGGGATGCACTTTCCTCCACAAAACTATTGGGAGCAAATCAACACTTCCCTAGGAGAATTAAGCTCCAACATGGGACAACTAAGGATGGAGCACCAAGAGCACTCCATCATCCTCCATGAGATTAGAGAAGATCAAAGAGCTATGAGGGAGGAGCAACAAAGACAAGGAAGAGACATAGAGGAGCTCAAGAGCACCATTGGTTCTTTAAGAAGAGGAAGACGTCACCCTCACTAAGGTGGACCCGTTCCTTAATCTCCTTGTCCTTATTTCCCTGTTTTTCATTTACTATGATTCATGTTTATTTATGTTTGTGTCTTTATTACATGATCATTAGTGTTTAAATGTCTATGTCTTAAAGCTATGAATGTCCTATGATTCCATCACCTCTCTTAATTGAAAACTGTTCTAAAAATAATAGAGCAAGAAGTACATGGTTTCGAATTCATCCTTGAAACTAGTTTAATTATTTTGATGTGGTGACAATACTTTTTGTTTTCTGAATGAATGCTTGAATAGTGCATATGTCTTTTGATATTGTGGTTTATGAATGTTAAATATGTTGGCTCTTGAAAGAATGATGAAAAAGGAGAAATGTTATTGATAATCTGAAAAATCATAAAATTGATTCTTGAAGCAAGAAAAAGTAGTGAATACAAAAGCTTGCGAAAAAAGAAAAGAAAAGAAAAGAAAATTGGCGAAAAAAAAGAGAAAGAAAAAGAAAAAGCAAGCAGAAAAAGCCAAAAGCTCTTTAAACCAAAAGGCAAGAGCAAAAAGCCAATAGCCCTTAAAACCAAAAGGCAAGGGTAATAAAAAGGATCCAAGGCTTTGAGCATTAGTGGATAGGAGGGCCTAAAGGAATAATATCCTGGCCTAAGCGGCTAAACCAAGCTGTCCCTAACCATGTGATTGTGGCGTGAAGGTGTCAAGTGAAAACTTGAGATTGAGCGGTTAAGGTCAAGGTCCAAAGTAAAAAAAAAGAGTGTGCTTAAGAACCCTGGACACCTCTAATTGGGGATTCTAGCAAAGCTGAGTCACAATCTGAAAAGGTTCACCCAGTTATGTGTCTGTGGCATTTATGTATCCGGTGGTAATACTCGAAAACAAAGTGCTTAGGGCCACGGCCAAGACTTATAAAATAGCTGTGTTCAAGAATCAACATACTAAACTAGGAGAATCAATAACACTATCTAAATTCTAAGTTCCTATAGATGCCAATCATTCTGAACTTCAATGGATAAAGTGAGATGCCAAAACTATTCAAGAGGCAAAAAGCTACTAGTCTCGCTCATCTGATTGGAGCTAAGTTTCATTGATATTTTGGAATTTATAGTATATTCTCTTCTTTTTATCCTATTTTTGATTTTCATTTGCTTGGGAACAAGTAACAATTTAAGTTTGGTGTTGTGATGAGCGGATAATTTATACGCCTTTTGGCATTGTTTCTACATAGTTTTTAGTATGATTTAGTTAGTTTTTAATATATTTTTATTAGTTTTTAAATAAAAATCACATTTCTGGACTTTACTATGAGTTTGTGTATTTTTCTGTGATTTCAATTATTTTCTGGCTGAAATTGAGGGACTTGAGCAAAAATCAGATTCAGAGGCTGAAGAAGGACTGCAGATGCTGTTGGATTCTGACCTCCCTGCACTCAAAGTGGATTTTCTGGAGCTACAGAAGTCCAAATGGCACGCTCTCAATTGCGTTGGAAAGTAGACATCTAGGGCTTTCCAAAAATATATAATAGTCTATGATTTGCTTGAGTTTGGATGATGCAAACTAGCGTTCAACGCCAGCTCTCTCCCCTATTCTGGAGTTAAACGCCAGAAACAGGTTAAAAACTGGCGTTTAACTCCAAAGAAGACCTCTACATGTGAAAGCTTCAATGCTCAGCCCAAGCACACACCAAGTGGGCCCGGAAGTGGATTTCTACATCATTTACTTATTTCTGTAACCCTAGTAACTAGTTTAGTATAAATAGGACTTTTTACTATTGTGTTAGAATCTTTTGATCATGTTTTGATGATTGAACCCTCTTTGGGAGGCTGGCCATTCGGCCATGCCTGGACCATTATCACTTATGTATTTTCAACGGTAGAGTTTCTACACACCATAGATTAAGGTGTGGAGCTCTGCTGTTCGTCATGAATTAATGCAAAGTACTATTGTTTTTCTATTCAATTCGAGCCTATTTCTTCTCTAAGATATTCATTCGCACACAAGAACATGATGAATGTGATGATTATGTGACGCTCATCACTATTCTCACTTATGAACGCGTGCCTGACAAACACTTTCGTTCTACATGCAAACAAGATTGAATGCGTATCTCTTAGCCTCCTGATCTACGATCACAGTCTTCGTGGTATAGGCTAGAATTATTGGCGGCCATTCTTGAAATCCAGAAAATCTAAACCTTGTCTGTGGCATTCCGAGTAGGATTTGGGAAGGGATGGCTATGACGAGCTTCAAACTCGCGAGTGCTGGGCGTAGTGACAGACGCAAAAGGATTACTGAATCCTATTCCAGTATGATTGAGGACCGACAGATGATTAGCCATACGGTGGCAGCGCATTTTGGACCATTTTCACTGAGAGAACGGGATGTAGCCATTGACAACGGTGATGCCCTACATACAGCTTACCATGGAAAGGAATAGGAATGATTGGATGAAGACAGCAGGAAGCAGAGGTTCAGGAGGATCAAAAGCATCTCTATACGCTTATCTGAAATTCTCACCAATGAATTACATAAGTATTTCTATCCTATTTTATATTTTAATTATATTTTAATTATTAAAACTCTATAACCATTTGAATCCGTCTGATTGAGACTTACAAGGTGACCATAGCTTGCTTCAAGCCGACAATCTCCGTGGGATCGACCCTTACTCACATAAGGTTTATTACTTGGAGGACCCAGTGCACTTGCTGGTTAGTTGTACGAAGTTGTGACAAAGAACTAAAGTTATGAACGTGCGTACCAAATTTTTGACGTCGTCACCAAGGAATGAACGATCACGATTTTCCCACACCATTCTATATGTAACAACTTTAGTTGAGGGCGAAGGGATGAAGTTTATGATCATCTAATAAGTAAGGGATTTCAAAAAGGTTACACTGTGTGGGTTCATCATGGTGAAAGGATAAGTCACATGGATAGTGATTCCAATGAGGTTGAAGTCTATGAAGGATTTGTCGACAACATTCATTGGCTGCTAAACGAGACGTTTTGGCATGTGCTTGAAGGAGATAAAGATGGTGATGGGCCAAATGTAGATGCAAAAAAGTTTTATAACTTTCTTGAAGTTGGAAAACAAGAGTTATATCCTGGTTGTAAAAAATTTTCGACATTATCTTTCGTTATCCGAATGTATTTGTTGAAGACTCTTAATGGTTGGAGCAACGCATCCTTTACTGCTCTACTTAAATTATTGAAAGAAGCAATTTCTCATTTGAATATTCCTGATTCTTTCAATAAAATTAAGGCCATGGTAAAAGATTTAGGACTTGGTTATAATAAAATTCATGCTTGTCCCAACGATTGTATTCTATTCTGGGATACATATGAAGATGATGAATTTTGTCCAGTTTGTGGAGCTTCCAGGTACATAGAAAATGTTGAGGTAGATACGGAAGTTGATAAGTTGAAGAAAAAACTTATGCCTGCAAAGGTTTTGAGGCACTTTCCCTTGATTCCAAGGCTTAAGAAGTTGTTCCTGTGTTCAAATATAGCTGAATCATTAAGGTGGCACGATGAACATCGTTTAAAGGATGGAAAGTTAAGACACCCAGCTAATGTCCAATCATGGAAAGACTTTGATAGGCTTCATCCCGATTTTGCTAAAAAATCTCATAACATAAGACTAGGGCTAGCTAGCGATGGATTTAATCCATTTAGAACTATGAGCATCTCCCATAGTACATGGTTGGTAGTTTTAGTCGCATACAATCTTCTTCCATGGTGTTGCATGAAACCAGAGTATGTCATGATGTCCTTGCTCATCCCTAGACCATGTTTGCCTGGAAAAATCATTGATGTGTATCTTCAGCCATTAATTGAATAGTTGAAGGTTTTATGGGAAGTTGGAGTGGAAACATATGATGCTTCAAAGAATAAAACTTTTCAACTACATGCAGCACTTTTATGGACCATAAGTGACTTTTCAGCTTATGCTATTTTATCCGGTTGGAGCATAAAGGGAAAGTTAGCATGTCCTTGCTATAATTATGACACCTCCTCTTGTTATTTAAAACATAGCCGGAAGATGTGCTATATGGATCACCGTAAATTTTTGGCTGCGGATCATCCATATAGAATGGATAAAAGATCTTTCAATGGCGATGTTGAATTAAGGTCTTCACCATCTTTATTAGATGGGGAACAAATTTTTGAAGACTTGAAAGATTTTGACAATGTATTAGGGAAGAAGCAAAAAAATAAAATTGATGGTCCATGGAAGAAAATGTCCATTTTCTTTGAGTTGCCATATTGGAAGCAAAATACATTGCGCCATTGTCTTGATGTTATGCACATCGAGAAAAACGTATGTGATAACATTATTGGGACTTTATTAGACATACCAAGAAAGTCCAAAGATCATGCAAATGCTCATTACGATCTCAAAGATATGGGCATAAGAAAAAAACTTCAACCAAAGGAGATAGATGGTGACAAGAAAGCAAAAATTGCTAAGGCTTGTTTTAACCTTACTACTCAAGAAAAAACCATTTTTTGTGATATTTTGAAGTCAGTAAAATTGCCATCTGGTAGTGCCTCAAATATTTCTTGGTGTGTTCATGTTGCTGAGAAAAAAATATCAATCTATAAAAGTCATGATGCTCATTTTATGTTGCAATATTTGTTGCAAGTAGCTATAAAATGCACAATGTAGAATCAAGTAGCTGGCCCTTTAATATATCTTGGTTCATTCTTTCGTTCCTTGTGCTAAAAAGTTGTTGAAAATGATACAATAGATCATTTGAAAGTAGATATTAGAGAAATTTTGTGCCAATTGGAAAGAATATTTCCTCAAAGTTTCTTTGATATAATGGTACATTTGCCTATTCATCTAGTAAACGAGTTGAGGTTGGGTGGCCCGGTTCAATTTAGGTGGATGTACCCCATCGAGAGATATTTGTGTAGGTTAAAGTCCTACGTTCGCAATAAGAGCCGCCCCGAAGGTTCGATTGCTAAAGGATATTTAGCTGGGGAATGCTTGACATTTTGCTCAAGGTAATTAAGTCCTGATGTGGATACAAGGCTGAGTAGGAGGACACAAAATTATGATAATTACAGTGAAGTTGAAGTATGTCATGATAGCTATTTTGCTTGCTTGGGGCGACCAATTGGTGGAAAGAGAAAATGGCAACTTTTTTCTCTAGATACTAACTCAAAAATGCAAGCTCATCGGTACATCTTATTCGATTGTAATAAAGTTAAAGACTACATTAGGTATTTTGTTATATATTTTCCAACTACCAATTCTCTATTAGCAAATTTAACTTACACACTTTTTACTTACTTTAGAGAGTATGAGGAACATGTCAACAATCAAACTAAAGGTAGAAAATGGAAGAAGGCAAAAACTCTAAGCCATGATTTTAGCGAATGGTTCAAAGAGTGTGCTTCTCATGAAGATGTTCCGAAACAACTCAAAGACTTGTCTAGAGGCCCAAACATAGTTGCAAAATGATTTTCTACTTATGTAATCAATGGCTACAAATTTCAAACTCAAGAACATGATGCTAGCCACACAACTCAAAACAGTGGTGTGACTTTGGTATGCGAAACACCAAGCTTTGCTAGTGCCATGGACAACAACCCAATGGCAAAAGTCATAACATATTTTGATGCAATAAATGACATAATTGAGTTAGACTATTATGCAAGTTTCAAATTGTTCTCTTCAACTGTGATTGGTTTGAGGTTGAAGAAGAGAATTTTGGTCTAACTTCAGTTCATTTTAATAAAAGATGTTCTCGGGATGATCATTTTGTATTAGCTTCATAAGTCCAGCAATGCTTTTATATTCAAGACACTTTTAACAAAGACAAGCATTATGTCATAGACACAGTGCCAAGGGATTTATTTAATATGTATCATGAGTATAATGTTGAAGCCGAAGAGTCTAATCGAAAGGACCCCTTTGATCAAGCGAATGATTTGTTTGTGCTAAAGGCTAATTGTGAAGTTCAATGGACTAGAGAAGACATGCCAAATACAATCATTGAGAAACCTTCAGTTGTTCTACAACAAGCTGAAGATAGTGATTCTGATTTTTAAAGAGATTTCTCTTCCCAATATAGAATAATTTTTTTCTTTTATTTTGGTTTAATTGTTTATGAATAGGTGCATTTCTTATAGATTCGTGGTTCTTTTAATTTGTGATTTGGTTTTTTACTAATATATTAATAGCTTTTTTATGTATACTAATCTCATTATTTTATTTCCTTTTCAGAAAATGTTCAAAAAATTCATTGAACATGAGATAGATTCAAAGTCAAGTGCTGAATTGCGTGCAAAGTTCTTGAAAAATATGGAAGTTAAGCGAGAAAAGATGTATTCTGGTCAACAGCAACATCAACCACCACCACCACTTAAGAGGATAAAAACCCTTAGTGATAGGGAAAGGGAGCAGAACTTAAGAAAAAATGGTATCCAAGCAAATGAAAAGCAGAATTTTGTAGAAAATACAAAAGCTCTTGCAAAAGACAAAGGACAGAATTTGAAGAAAATTAAAGTACAGATGGAAGCAAGTATGACTCACTCTCAAGGATCTACCTATAGATAAGAAAAAGAACTTTCTTCTAAATCTACTACTATGGCTCACAAGAATTCTAGAGAAGTAGATTCTAGAATGAGTCAAGATTTGAAGAGAAAAGAGACCACAATTGTAGATGATGTTGAAGAGTGTGGTAGCTTGCAAGAAAGGCCAACTAAGAAGGAAAAAATACGTCAATTTGCTTCAATGCCGATTGATACATTTCTTAAACTTAACAATGAACCTGATGGTGAAGAGCAATTAGATGAGAATGAAGGAGATAATATAGAGGAGCAGGACAAGGATTATATTAATCCAACTGAGGCTGAGGACATAGACAATACTTTGAAAGGTAAATTTTTTGTCTCCTTGAAAATATTTTATGACATCATTTCTCTTTAAATTGACTGCTGTGAAAGATTTATATATGATGACTTCTTTGTATAATAGGGATATATTTTAATAAATAATTTATTGGATCTATTAATTGGTGGGGGCGGCATATTACGGTGATATTACACCTACTTCAGGTTATGTCAGTGACGATCTTCCATGGAGATATATTTAGGAGTAACAAAAATTTCCTACACACAATGTATAGTATGTATGCATAGGCGTGCTACTTACAATTATTGCTGCAGGTTGTGTTTTTTTTTAGTACTTTTTTATATTTTATCAAGTGATAAATCTGTCATTGAAATGAGATCAAATAAAATAAAATTATGTTTTGGTCTTTTTATATTTTAACTAGATTTATTTTAATGAAGACAAATGCCCTTTGTATGTCCTTTAGAAGCGACTTCTAGTTTCCTACGCAGCTGGAATAAATTATTAGCAATAGTGAAATAATGAAATTTTATTCATTTGGCTAAATTGGTGAAGCTGTTTTTTTTCAATTAAATATATATATATCAATAAGAAGGATGGTATATAATTAGTCTCTTTGTATAAAGACAACAATGAAGAAAACACGAGGACCTACACAATGCTTGAAGATTCATGCAAGACAGTTGAAAGATAGAGAAAAAATTATTCTAGATATTGAAGGAGAGGCAATTGGTCCTACTGATGAAGCTGTAAACAACTTGAGCAAATTTTTTGGCACAGTAGCAAGGAATTTATATTTTTGTCAATTAATTTACACAAACTAGAAGGGGATTAAAGATAAAGAAGCTATTCGGGAATATATTCAAGTGAGAATATTAGTCTTGTTTCTTTTAGAAACTATTTGGAAATTACACATATATTTTATTCTTAGTAGCAAATAATATCTGTGTTTTATAGGCTAAATTCATTATTCCAATTGAAGGAAAGAGGATAGTTCTTGCTCGTATCAATGACAACTGGAGATAGTATAAGACCACAATCAAGCAAACTCATTTTATGCCATACAAATGTGTTAATGAGATGCTGAAAAATTGTCCTAAAAGCATACCTGAGAGTCATTTTTGAAAGTTAATTACTTATTGGAGAACTAAGAAAGTTAAGGTAAGACATGTGAAACTTAGCGTAATTATTTATGCAATTATATTATATACATTAATGAGTGATATATGATAATTTTTTTTAATACTTGTCTCTTGCTATGTAGAAAATAGCTGTGCAGAATAAGAAAAATATGGCACAACAGAAATTTAGCCAACGAAAGGGACCAATAAATTTTGCAAGAATACGTGCAAGTTTGGTACAATATTTTATTCGTTGTGCATTTGTATGTGTATGTGTAGTGTGTGTCTTTGAGTATCAAGTATGTATTGATTTTATAAAATAAACTTATTTTAACTCTATATAAATGCTATTTGAACTGGACTTATAGGTTGCTTTTAAGGAAAATAATGAACCACCTACTCAAGCAGAAATGTTTGTTGAGACTCGCCAAAGCACAAAGGGAAAATCATTGGATGAAGACACTTTGGATGTTATTGTAAGTATTGGGAGTTAATTTGGTTAAAATAGGTTATGGATTTCTTGTGTCTTGGTAATTTGTCCATCACTTATGGTTACTTTTATGCTTGCAGTTGAGTTAAAAAATGTTTATTCTTAATTTTTATTATTTGTTTTGATGTTTTCAAATGATATATATTTTTAGTCTAATTGAGTAGTTACTCTTTTTATTATTATTATTATTATTATTTTCACATTAATATAGGCACATCTGCAAGTTGAGAATAAAAAGTCTAAAGAATCAGCAATTAGAGCTTTCCAATCCATATTTCGGAAAGAGAAGGCAGGAAGAGTGCGATGTCACGGAAGAGTTACCACACCAACTTTATTGAAGAAAAATGAAGAAATTGCCACCCTTAAGCAGCAACATGCAGCTGAGAAAGCAACATTAGAGAGTAAAGTTGATGTGATGCAAAAAGAAGTAGATGAACTAAAATCGCTTGTTAAGATGATGCTGCAACAAAAAAGCTCAGGAGTGGACCTTGAGATGTTAGCTGCTCAACTAGGAAGCATTGTAGGCAATCTGATCAATAATGATGCGCACGAGGAGGTATTATTTGTTGTTAAAGTTTCTATATATTATCATATCTTAAATAATGGTTGGTTATGTTTATGTTGATTCAATTGTTTTGTGTATCTAAATAGAAGAATGTTATGATAAATATATTTGTCCTCTCTCTCTCAAACATTTTTAGTAAACATTATTAGTATTAAAGATGTGTAGTTTTATATTTAATTTTTTTTACAGGAAAACTATGTTGAAGGGGAAATCGAACTTGATTAAGGTCAAATTTTTAAGAGCAAATGTTACAGAGTAAAAGTCATGAACTTGTGGACATGATGATAAATCTATTTGCTACTTAGCTATTTCAACTCTTTTTTGTTATATTTTTTACAAAATTAGATGATATAGTTCGAGGTTGTCATGACTTAGGCTATAATATTATGGTATTTTGAAAAATGATGACAATATAAGTATAAGTAGTTATGACCTAGACTAGTATTATGTTATCTTGCAATGATAATATAATGTGATTGTGGATCTTACAATAATTTTTATAAGTCAAATTTGATGGGAAATATTCAATTATTTTTTGTAGTGACTTGATTCAAATAGTTTAGATTATTTATTGATACTAAATAATTAAAAAAATTGAAATTAATTTCATTCACGAGAAAACTACTATTGTAAATAAAAAATTATATATTACAAAAAATCGTTGTCAAAAGTTTCAAACTACAATGGTGTTAAAACCGTTGACAAAGATTATTACAAAATGTCAATGGTTTTAAAACTGTTGCCAAAAAACCACACCAACGGTAATGCTTTAAAACTATTGTCTTAGACGACTATAAAATGGCAATAGTATTAAAATAGTTGCCAAAAAATGATACCTACAGTAACGCTTTCAAATCGTTGGCGTTGTGAATGATAAAACTACAATACTTTAAAACCGTTGTCTATCCAATTAAGGTTTTAAACCGTTGGATCAAGAAAGAGAACGGTTTAAAACCGTTGCTTATCGAGTAACAGTTTAAAACCGTTGTTTAAAATTTTCTTCACAACTTATCAATGGATATAACCCCTTTGGTATGAATAGTTTATCCGTCTTGGCATGGATCCCTAACACCAAATTCAAGCTCAAATATCTTTCAATCCGGAGCTCCGATCGCCGCACCGTTTGTGGCCAAGCGATCGCAGTGTTGAGCTCTACAAAGCTGGTGCTTATTTTGGTAAGGAAACCATATTATTAGTTTTAATTCCCTCTTCCCCAATTCAAAAATTTATATGTTTTGGGTGTTGAGATTTTTGGTTTATTCGTTGTTTTAGGATCAAGTTAACTTGAGGAATTAGTGGGCTTTTGCTTAATTGAGACACACACAAGGTAAGGATCCTCAAAGCCTAGTAAATTCCTTAGTTAATTATCATTGAGTGTTGAGTTTATGTGTGTGGATGTGATAATATGTGTTAGGTAGTTTATAAGTAGATTTGGAACATAATTGAAAGGATTGGAAGCTTGAATGGGAGCTTGGGTGCTGAGCTTTTGGTGGTGGAGACTTGGACCTTGCCTAATTGAGTTGTTCTTGGGTTATACAAGGAATCGGCCAAGATATTGTTTTAGTTTCTCGTATTTAATATATAATGTCTTGTTAAAACTTTGGCTAGATGACCATAGGATTTGTTGGAATGACAGAGTATGTTGAATGCTTAGTACTTTTGATGATAATTGTTGATATGGATTGAGAATTTTTTGGTGATTATTGTTTATGACAGAGATAGAATCCTAAATGATGTTTGAATGATGATTGACAAGTTGATAATAATGAATATATATAGATAATGGATTGTTGATGATCTTGTTGGTATAGTTGTGAAGTTCATGTATGAAAATTGTTTAAAATTGAGGTATGATGGGTGATGAAAAGGTGTAGAGTTGTGTTGCTTTGATATTGTATGTGTTGGTGCTAATTTTGAATATAGGAAACTGATATTGAAAGGTGATTTGATGAAAAATAGAGGTTGGAGCATTTTGTGAAAAATCTTATTTTTGCCAAATTTTGGCAAGTCATAACCCGGCTTCCGGACCCCCAAATTCTTTCAAACTTATTTTATATTAAAATTGGGTCCATGAAGTTTATGCCGTTTAAAGAATGGATCAAAAATGTTTTAAAACGAGAAAGTTATGCCCATCGGAAGTTCGGTGTGCAAAAATTGAAATTCTGCAGCCCTTAGCATTTTTACCTATTCTGCAGAACTTGCGTACGTGACCATTGAACGCGACGCGACCATTCCTTTCGGGTTTGGCATCTCACGTATGTGAGCAGGGTGCATGCATACGCGAGTAGCGATTTTGAGGGGTTGCATACGCGACCACCTGCACGCGACGTGACCAACTTTTTCGGGTTAGGCATCTCGCGTATGCGAGCAAGGTGTATGTGTACACGAGCAAGAAAAAATGCACCCACAGACCACGCGTACGCGTGACCCCTATTTTCAGCAAAGTGAAATTTATGTTTTAAAACTTAATTTCGAGCCTCTAAACCTCTATTTTACTCTTTTATCCCTAAACCTTAGTTGTATGCTTAGTGATGAGGTAAAGTAAGGAAGGGATGGTAGCTTGGAAGAGAAGAAAGCTTGAAAATATGATGAATCATGGCTGAGAAGTGTGAAAGTGTTATGTAATTGATGAATATTTGGCCATAACGATATTGAATAAATGAATGCGAATGATTATGAATGAATATGATAACTGAACTTTGATTGGGATGGTTGATGATGATGAGTATGTTGGGTTTCTCTCTGTTGTAAGGTGTGTCGGGCACTATATCTCATGAGTGTGATGGGCACTATATCCCAAGAGTGTGGAGGCATGTCAAAGAGATGATATCGGGGTTTGCAACCGGGTGTGTCGGGTTTTGGCAAAGTAACCGACACGTGAGCTCACGACCAATAGGATAGACATTCATCATATGCATATGTGTGTTTTGTTTGCTTTTGCTTTAATTGGGCTTTCCTATATGATTATTATGCTTACCTGCTATATTTGCTACCTGCTATATCTGTATTCTACTTGTGTTTGCTTTGTCTGCTTTGTTTGTCTGTGTGGATCTACTGGTGTTTTGGAGGATAGTGGAAAAAAGGGAAATAGTTGAGGGTTTTAGTTAGAGTTTGGTTAAGTTTAAGAACCTTAGAGAACCACCCTGATTTTATGGTTTCTATTTTAGTTCTTTAAGATTTATAATTTGAGTGTCGGCATTCTAGGATTGCCTCTGGCTTTCTCGGGGCCTTATATCTTATGTATGTGGCATCTTTACTATGCTAAGAACCCCCAGGTCTCATTCTATACGAATATTTGTGTTTTCAGATGCAGGTCGAGAGGCACCTCGCTAGGCGTCTAGAGTTCTCTGCAACGAAGTGGATCTTTTGGGGGATATTATATTTTGTTTTGTTTATATATATCTCCTGTATAGAACTCTCCTTGTAACACCCTAACTTTTAGCACCTCATGATCGTCCAAAAGTAAGGCATTACTATCCTAATTCCTTTTATTATCTATTTAATATTGAGCCTTTATGCGTAAATCTATCGATGGCTTTACTAAAACTATAACTTTTCCAACAAGTATAAACAACACATATTCACATACTTAATATTAATTATACGTTGTAGTATCACATACAAAAGCAATTACAGAACCTATCCCTTTGAATAAAACTCTAACTAACAAGGCAAGGGAAAAATAAATTCTAACAACTCAACTCGTAAACATATTCCTCTGTGCTCTCGCAGCTTCGCAATAAGCCTTTGCACCTATAGCTGAAAGGGGGTGGAGATAGGGGGTAAGAACTGGGAAGTTCTTAGCAGGGTCGGGGTTAAGAGTTAAGTTCATTCTATATATACTTCGTCAGCAATAATAGTCCACAAGGTACCATCTAATTAAACAATTAAAGAACACAGAATTCAAATAGTCATTTAGCACACTCACAATCACAGAAAATTACACTCACAAACAAATGCGCAAACAGGTATGATGCATGTCTATCCCTAGTGCAGGTAATGAGCTCATCTGTCAGTTTCAACCCGCTCCCGACGTAACTCAGCAATTCTTGTCTGAGTTTGGTTTCCAGTATCATAATCTCTGTAAGCAACCTCTGTATTACAGGTGCGACTCTCTTGAGCCGATATATGCAAACATAACCTCTGTGAGCAACTTCTGTCTTATAGGTGAGGCTCTTTCTAGCCAATGTATGTAGCGATAACCTCTATAAGCAACCTCTGTCTTACAGGTGCGACCATCCACTGGATTGGTCGATGTATCTCTGGAAAGTAAATCTCGGTGGACTCACTGATAAACCACTATTTTATGGTTTATCTTGTGTTTAATTAAGTGGTTTCTTCAAGTCTTTACCCACTTATTCATATGATTTGCATGATTTTACAATCCGTTCCTAGTTTTGTTCTATGGTTGAAAATTTGCTTCCTAGAGATTTTTAATTTGTATATCTTAATTCTCCTTTATACCGTTCGATGCCGTCATCCGTGTGTTAAGTATTTCAGGCTTTATAGGACAGAAATGGCTTAGAGAATGGAGAGAAAGCTTACAAAAATGGAAGGAACACAAGAAACTAAGGAGATAACCAGCGAGCATCGACGCGCACGCATGGCTCACGCAAGCGCGCGATATGGAGAAATTTGCAGCGACGCGTAAGCGTGCCTGACGCGTATGCGTAGATTGGAGTACTGCTGATAAATCCCAATTTTGTGGTTTATATTATGTAGAATTTGGGGGGTTTTGTCAATATTTTCTACACTTATTCACAAGAAATGCATGGTTTTGTGTTCTCTTCCTAATATTGCTTCATGATGAAAAACATGCTTCTTTTGCCTTAAAATTGCTATATTTTGATTCCCTTCTATTATTATTCGATGCCGTGACATGTTTGTTGAGTGATTTCAAAATTTATAGGGCAAGGATGGCCTAGAAGAGAGAAAGAAAGCATGCACAAGAGGAGGGAACATGAAGATTTGGATTTTGGGAATTCCAGCATGGAAGCACACGCGCACTTCACGCGCACGCGTGGATGAGGATAGCTGGAAGCAGCGCGCAAGGATGGACGCATCCGCGCGGATCAGAGAAATTCCACCGACGCGCGCGCGCACATGGAGCGCACGCGTGGATCACAAAAGCAATTGGCGCGCACGCACGCATGGTGCGCACGCGCAGAAAGCTGCACGTGACCTCATTAAAGGAAATCATGCCTGGCGATTTCTGAGGCTCATCAGGCCCAAATTCAAGCTGTTTCTGCATGGAAAAGACCCAAGGATGCTAGGGGAAAGGGGGGATCAATCATTTTACACTTAGACATAATTTTAGTTAGTTTTTGGTTCTTTGTTCTTCTAGAGAGAGAAACCCTTGTTCCTCTCTAGATCTAGCCTTAATTTGATCTTCCCTTGTTGAATTTTGAATTAGATCTTGTTAATTACTAGTTTTAATTGTTTAATTTGAATTCTCTAGTATAATTTTGTTTAGATCCTGTGTTAGTTTTATGTTTCCTTGTTGTTTGTTATTTTATACCCATTTCATGAATCTTGTAGATCTTGATTTGTTATTGTTGCATTGATGATTTCCATGATTAATTGTGTTGTTTGAGTGATTGTATATTGATAATTGTTAGTGGGTACTTGTTAGTTCCAATTTAATTGCAATTTGAATAGGTCATTTATTAATGCTTACCATGTGTTAGATGAAATGTTTCCTTTGATTATGGAGTAGTCCTTTTTACTCTTGGCCCAGGCTAAGGGAATTTGCTAAACTTGAGTCATTGAGTCTAATGGATTTGATGATTTGGGAACCCTTAGTGGTCAATTTGATAGCCATTGACATTAGCCTACTACTAAGTTAATTAGTAGTTAGGTTGGACCTTATGGGTTGATATTGGCCAAACCATTTAACATACTTCAAGTATAGAAGTAAACTTAATGAGTTTGGTTCCTCATAATTGTCAAGATATGGTTATTAGACAAGGATAGTGACCCCAATTCCCATGCTAAGGCAAGAGTTGCTTTTATCATTCGTATTTGAAAACCCAAAAATCTCAATTGCCTTGTCTTAGTTATAGTTACTTGTTTAGTTTAGCATAGAATTACATTGGATGTTATCTTATGAGCTTGGAATTATTTACATTTTGCTGTAATTATTTGAATTAGTTTCTTGCATTCCAAGATTACTTGCTTGTTAAGATTCCTAGTTTAATTTCTTGCTCATGACTTACAACCCCGGACTTCTAACCAATGTTGAAGCACATGTTTGCCCATTCCTTGTGAGACGACCCGAGGTTTGAATACTTCGGTTACTTTTATTAGGGTTGAACTTGTGACAACCAATTTCCCTTCTAAATTTGATACTCGAGGATTGTTGTTGGGAAGAGCTATACTTGCAACGGGATTTTATTGAGAAATTCTATACCGACATAGTCCACGAGAGCGATCAAATTTTTGGCGCCGTTGCCAGGGAATGGTTGCAACATATGCCTTGATATTGGTTATGTGAATATGTGAATATTGTAGATAGTTTACCTTCTTTCAATACTTAGCTATAGTTTAGATTTCTTTTGTATGTGTGTTATGACTCCCAAGTTTGATGACTCGGTCTCAACCGAATTCTAGCTTAGCCGAGTTCGATCCTGAGATTGAAAGAACTTTGTTACACACTCGGCAAGCTAGACGGTGGTCGGATTATACGACTAGTACTTCGGCCTCTCTTGAGGAACATACCAAATCACTAGACGGCACCGAGAGTAACTTGGAGTCTGCTACTTCCTATTCTTCTGTTGGCACTACTAATACATCTTTGCATCCTACAGGTGAGCCATACATGGCGGAGCCACGACGGATCACTTTGCATGAGCAAGGAGCTCCAAACTTTGAGTTGAAGAGTAGCTTGATAAATCTGCTTCATAAGTATCATGGGTTGCCGGGTCAAGACCCCATCCGACATCTAAGAGACTTTCAAGTTGCTTGTTCTACGGCTCAAAGGCATGGAGCTGATGAGTTGGCTATTATGGTTTTTGCCTTCTCCTTCTCTCTTGAAGGGCAAGCAAAGATGTGGTTTTATTCACAACCGGATGAGATTGTGACTAATTGGGATTTCTTGAGAAGAGAGTTTCTAGATAAATTCTTCCCACCGGAGAAGACCGACTACATCCGGAAGGAGATTTCGGGTATAATGTAAAAGGACCAAGAGAGTTTGTATGAGTATTGGACTCGGTTCAAGAGGCTATTGGAATCTTGTCCACACTATGGATTGAACACTCACTTGCTCATTAGTTACTTCACCAGAGGTCTTTGTGCGAAAGATAGAAGATTGCTCACCACTTCTAGTGGCGGTTCCCTTTCAAAAAACAAGACGGAGGGAGAAGCTTGGAAATTGATAAATGATGTTGTCAAGGCTACACAACATGTAAGGGTGAGAATTAATCCTCTCAAGGGTATGGTAGAACCATCCCCTTCCGAAGCAAGCTTAACCAATGCGCTTGGAGACATGACTACTATCCTCACACAAATACAAAAAGATCAAAAGGAATACTACTCCATCCAAGCCATCCAAGCCCCACCTCAAGTTGCTCAACTTGAAGGCCCTCCTAGAATTTGTGGTTTGTGCTCTAGCACCACACATTACACCGATCAATGCCATCAAATTCAAGAGGAGCATGCCCTTGTCGTGGCCAATGTGAACTATAACAACCGTCTGCCCTATCCTTCTCAAGGCCAAAACAACTACTCTCATGGTAATAATCAAAATCAAGGGTGGAGGGATAATGCACAAGGGAGCAATCAAAACCAAAGATGGAACAACTCTTCTTCTCATTACAACAACAACCAATCTTCATCTCAATACCACCACAACAACAACAACAACCAAGCCAACCAAAATCACCACAACCAAAACCAAAATAACTACACCAAATGCCAAGTACCACACCATAGACAACAATCCAACCAATCCTCTTCATCTTCCACCAATCAATTTGATGAGCTTAGAACTGCTATGGAGAAACGGGACGAGAGCTACAAGGCTCAATTCGATACCATGGGCGCTCAATTGGCCAATCTCACCGACATGATTTCGAAGATGTCCGTGTCCTCCTCCAACAACACCAACCAACCCTCAAGCTCTTCTAGCCTTCCTTCCCAACCCCAACCAAACCCCAAGGGTGGTCTCAACACCATCACTCTACGGTCGGGGACTACATTGGAGGAGATACCTCGTAGGGTCATAGAAGACATTCATGAGGAAGAAGTGGTTGTTGAAGCTCCACATGAAGAGGAGGAGGTAGACAAAAGGCAAGATGAAGAAGGAGTAAGCCTTAAGGAACCCAAGAGGAAAGCTATAGTGGATGAGTCCATTCCTATCCCATTCCCTTCCTTGGTGAAGAAAGCAAAGAAGACCCCGGAATTTGATCTGAACATGCTTCAAGTGTTCAAGAAGGTTGAGGTAACCATACCGCTTCTTGATGCTATAAAACAAATTCCGAAGTATGCAAAATTTCTGAAAGACTTGTGTACACACAAGGATAGGATAGGAGAGTTGGAGACATTATGCTTGGGTAGTTCAATTTCTTCCTTGATGGAACAAATTTCAAAGAAATATGGTGACTCTGGACCCTGTTTGATGTCTTGTTGTATTGGTGGGCGCACTTTTCATGACTGTATGTGTGATCTAGGAGCTTGCGTAAGCATCATGCCACTATCCATTTTTGTGCGGTTGAATTTAGCTCCATTAAAGAAGTCAGTGGCGAAGTTTGCCTTAACCGATAAGAGTGTGATCACTGTGATGGGAATAGCAGAAGATGTACTTGTGGCAATCAAGGACTTGTTCTTTCCGGTTGACTTTTACATCCTTGAAATGCCTCCAACAAAAAATAGAAGCTCATCCTCCGTTCTACTTGGTAGACTGATGCACGGAAACTTGTCTCTCAACAATTTTCCTTTCGGCAAGTATACCGAATTGTCGTCAAGTAAAAACTCACAATAGAGTGAGGTCGAATCCCACAGGGATTGATTGGTCAAGAAACTTTTAATTAGAGGAATGTTCTAGTTGAACTAAGCAGAATTGGATTTGAGATTTGCTAAAAATTAAATGGCAGGAAAGTAAATAGCAGAAAACGTAAATGCTAGAAATAAAGAGATGAATGTGAATAGCGGAAAGTAAATTGTAGAATCTTAAATGGGAATGGGGAAGATGCTCATAAAAGTAGATTGCAGAATTTAAAGAGAATGGGTAAGATCAGAAATGGGAAATTCATTGGGCTTAGGAGATGTTGCATTCTCCGGATCAAGTTCATTTTCATCTCTTCCTCAATCAATGCATTCATTGATCTCCTTGGTAATCTTAAGTGATCGAATTCCAATTTCTTGGTAATTCAATCTCTCAAATCTTGATCAATAGCCAATTTCTTGGTCAATTGCTCATGAGAAGAGATGAAGTATGGTCACTGATTATACCACATGTATTTCCAAATCAAAATGTTGGTAGGATTATATGTCACTATATCCATCCAAATCCCAATTTGGTCCAACATGAGAAAGCATTTCTAGCATGATCTCTTCATTCCTCTTCCAAAGTTCTGAAGAGATCCAAGCATGAATAGCTTCTTGTCCAAGATAACTACCCAATTGAATGAATATTGAAAGCTTTCTAGTAAAATCAAGAGAAAAGATAGAAGAAGAATAATGAAAACTAATATTGATCCATCAAATTACAACAGAGCTCCCTAACCCAATGAAAGGGATTTAGTTGTTCATAGCTCTGGAAATGGAAAACAAAGATAGAAAATACATTATGAAAAGTAAACTAGAAGCGCAGAGAAAGTAAAATTATACAGAGAGTAGTTCTCAAATTTCCCAAAAAACCCCTTTTGATTCAAAACTACCCCTATATATACTACTCTTCTGATATTCTAGTTGGTTCTTCAAATCTTGGATATGGGCCTTTGGATCTTGAGTTTGAAGCAGTTATCCTCTTCAGTGGGCTTAGCTTTACTTGCAGAGAGAAAGTGTGAAGTAGGCAGGGACTTTTAGCTTAGGACGTTAGTGGCGTTAACGTTAAGTGAAAGTGTGGGTTCGAGAACGTTAGTGGCAGCCACCTTTTTCACTAACGTTCCTAACCCAAGGATGATCCACGTTAACTTCAACATTAGTGGTACCAACGTGACCACTAACGTTGCCTCTTGGTCCTTCGCACACGTTATTGGGACTTACCTTTTCCAATAACGTTGAGAATCCTCCCTTCCCCCTACGTTAGAGTTCACGTTAGTATGGCTAACGTGACCTTTAACGTAGGCTTGCCAAATCTTCGAAAATGTTAGTGACACTTACCTTTGTCACTAACGTTTCAAAACACCCCTACTTTCCACATTAGAGTTCACGTTAACTAGGTTAACGTGGCTTCTAACGTGGTGGTGATAGCCATCTCCAACGTTAGTGACAAAGGTGAGTGTCACTAACGTTGGCTCATCATTCTTTCATCCACGTTAGCTTCCACGTTAACTAAGTTAACCTGGGAGTTAACGTTGCTCATAGTGGCTCATTTCAACGTTAGTGACAACGGTGAGTGTCACTAACGTTGGCGATTCTTGCTCCCTCCACGTTAGCTTCCACGTTAACTAAGTTAACGTGGCAACTAACGTGGCTCAAAGTGGCTTAGTCCAACGTTAGTGACAAAGGTGAGTGTCACTAACATTGGCCATTCTTTTGCTTCCCCACATTAGAGTCCACGTTAACTGAGTTAACGTGGCTCTTAACGTGGCCAATATGAGCTTTGTCCAACGTTAATGACAAAGGTGAGTGTCACTAACGTTGGCTTTATTTTCTTCTTCCACGTTAGAGTTCAACGTTAACTTAGTTAACGTGACTCTTAACGTGGGCTATGATGGCTTCGAGGACGTTATTGGCGATTACTTTTCTCATTAACGTTGCAAGCTAGCTCCCATCCCACGTTAGTGGTTACGTTAGTTAGACTAACGTGGTTGCTAACGTGGTTCTTCCTTGCTTCCTTTGTCCTGAAATCAAGCAATAGAGTGCATCAAAGTTCTAATCCAAATCATGAGAGATGCATTATCCAATTTGTCATTCAATTTTTGCATAATTCTCATGAAATCATGTAAAGTGCACAATGTTTGCTTGAATCAAGATGTAAGTGAAATTCTACCCAAAACTTGCTTATTTCCTAAGAAAATGCATGAAACTACCCTAAAACAGTAAAGAAAAGGTCAGTGAAACTGGCCAAAATGCCCTCGCATCACAGACCCTTCCTCAAGACCTCTAAATTCAAGTTAGATGCCTTCACCGGCACATATTCCTTTGAGGTTGGAGACAAGACTATCAAGTTTAATTTGGAAGAAGCCATGAAGCATCCTCCCGAAGAGCATTCCATTCTCCGATGTGATGTAATCGATGAAGTGGTAGCAGAAGTGCGAGAAGAGGACCACAACAAGCTATGCTACCCTATTGATGAAGAGACGGATGACCAAGAGGGTGAACATGAGAAAGTTGTTGATAATGAACTCCATGAGCTTGATGAAAAGGAACCCCAACTTAAGGCAAAGAATGAATTGAAGCCTCTTCCATCTCACTTGAAGTATGCTTTCTTAGAGGACAATCAAAAGTTTCCAGTCATTATTGCTAGTGAGATTTCTAGTGAGGAAGAAGAAAAGCTCCTAGATGTTCTAAGAAGGTACAAGAAGGCAATTGGTTGGAGCCTAGCTGATATTGTGGGGATTGACCCTCGCAAGTGCATGCATCGTATATTTCTCCAAGAGGGAGCTAGTCCGGTTAGGCAACTGATAAACCCATATTTCATGATATATTTTGTGCTCAATTTAAGTGATTTATTCAATCCTTCACCCACTTATTCATGTGAAATTGCATGGTTTTACTTTTCCTTCTTTATTATGTGATATATGTGAAAAACACGTTTCCTATGCTTTAAAAATAATTATTTTAATTACCTTTTATTACCATTTGATGCCGTGATTTGTGTGTTGAGTATTTTCAGATCTCCTAAGGCCGGAATGATTTAAAGGATAGAAAGAAAACATACAAAAATGGAAGGAAAGCACAAAATGGAGTTTTTGAAGAAACTGGCAGCGACGCGAACGCATGGATGACGCAGCTGCGTGCCTAGCGCGAAAAGGCAGTGACGCGAACGCATGACTGATGCGGACGCGCGCCTTGAGCAGAACGCAGATGACGCGTACGCGTGACCGAAGCGAACGCGTGATAAGGAAAACTCCCAGATGACGCGACCGCATGACCCACGCGGACGCGTGACAGACGCCACGCACCAGAAACTGCAGAAAATGCTCCCAGCGATTTCTGAAACCCTTTTTGGCCTAGATCCAAGTACAGAAAGCACAGATTAGAGGTTATAAAGTGGGAGAATGCATCCATTCATGAGGAGGCTTCAATTATTCACTTTTCATAATTTAGATGTAGTTTTTAGAGAGAGAGGTTCTCTCCTCTCTCTTAGGATTTAGGATTTTTAGGATTCCTATTAGTTTAGTTCAATTTATCTTCAGTCACAGGTTCAATGTTCCTTTAATTTATGTTCTCTTCTACTTTTATTTATTCTATTGCTTTATTTGTATTTGACTTATGTTGCCAAATTGGCTTATGACCCTTTTCATGTTAAATTTGAATATTCTGTTTAGTGCAATTTGAGGTATTTCGAAATTATGATTGCTTTCCTTTATTTATATAAATAATTTAGATTTTTCTCTTTTGGCTTTGATTGATTAATTGGTAACTCTTGAGTTGTCAAACTTATCGTGATTGATAATTTTTATCTTTGCTGATTGATTTAAATTCCTATAACTCTAGTCTTTCCTTAGGAGTTAACTAGGATTTTAGGTGCTAAATTGATTTATCCACTTGACTTACCTTCATAGTTAGAGGTTGACTTAATGGGGAGCAAAATATAATTCTCATCACCATTGATAAGGATAACTAGGATAGGACTTCTAATTTTCATACCTTTCCAAGAGTTTATTTTACAGTTATTTATTTATTTTACTTGTTATTTAAATTACTTGTTCCTTACTTTCAAAACCCCCAATTTACAAAACTCATAACTAATAATAAGAACACCTCCCTGCAGTTCCTTGAGAAGACGACCTGAGGTTTAAATACTTCGGTTATCAATTTTAAAGGGGTTTGTTACTTGTGACAACCAAAACATTTCTACGAAAGGATTTTCTGTTGGTTTAGAAGCTATACTTACAACGCGATCATATTTTTATATTTCTTTACCGATAGAAAAACCAAACGTCAGCAACCACAAAGGAGGCTCAACCTGACCATCCTTGACGTAGTAAAGAAGGAGGTCACTAGGCTACTTGATGCGGGTATCATATACCCAATCTCTGACAGTGAATGGGTGAGCCCAGTCCAGGTTGTTCCCAAGAAATCGGGCATCACTGTGGTTAAAAAGGATGATGGTGAAGTGGTCAACAAGAGAGTACAAAATACGTGGCGAGTGTGCATCAATTATAGGAGGTTGAACGCCACTACAAGAAAGGACCACTACCCTTTACCCTTTATCGATCAGATGTTGGACCGTTTGGCGGGTAAATCCTATTATTGCTTTCTTAATGGATTCACTGGTTACTTCCAGATTCATATTGCTCCTGAAGATCATGAAAAGACAACATTTACTTGACCTTTTTGCACCTTTGCCTACAAGAGGATGCCATTTGGACTATGTAATGCACCTGCTACTTTTCAGCGGTGTATGACCAGTGTCTTTTCCGATCTAATAGAGAATTGTCTGGAAGTCTTTATGGATGACTTCAGTGTTTATGGAACTTCATTTGATTGTTTCTTAGAGAACTTGGCCAAAGTCTTAGCTAGATGTGTTGACACCAACCATGTCTTGAATTTTGAAAAATGTCACTTTATGGTAAGACATGGTATAGTGTTAGGACATGTGGTATCTAGTGAAGGCATTTCTGTAGACCCGGCCAAGGTCGATGTTATCACCACTTTACCTCACCCCTCATCTGTGAGGGAAGTCCGCTCGTTTTTGGGACATGCAGGATTTTACAGGCACTTTATCAAAGATTTCAGCAAAATTGCTTTGCCATTGTCACACCTACTCCAAAAAGATGTGGATTTTGAGTTTGATAGTGCATGTGTGAAAGCGTTTGAAGAGCTAAGGAGAGTTCTTACCACAGCACCGGTTGTGTGAGGCCCCAATTGGACGTTGCCATTCGAGATAATGTGTGATGCGTCAAACCATGTTGTAGGTGCCGCGCTTGCACAGCGCGATGGTAAACTCCCTTATGTCATTGCTTACTCTTCTAAAACACTGGATGCAGCACAATCCAACTATACCACTACAGAAAAGGAACTCTTAGCTATTGTTCATGCTTTAGATAAATTCAGATCTTATTTGCTAGGCTCCGAGATAATGGTATACACGGATCATGCAGCTTTAAAGTACTTATTGACAAAGAATGAGTCAAAGCCTAGACTAATACGTTGGATCTTGCTTTTGCAAGAATTCGACATTGAGATTAGGGACCGGAGTGGGTCTCAAAACCTGGTTGCGGATCATTTAAGCCACCTGGAGAATTTAAAATTTGACCCATTTCCGATCAATGACTCATTCCCATTGGATAGTTTGCATGCTGTGTCGGATAGCTTTCCTTGGTTTGCCCCAATGGCGAACTACTTGGTTACGAAAATCTTCCCTCCCAACTTTTCTAAAAACCAAAGGGACAAGTTGAGAAGTGACTCCAAATACTATATTTGGGATGACCCTCACTTGTGGAAGAGAGGCGTAGACCAAGTAATTCGATAATGTGTGCCAGAATCTAAAATTCAACCTATTCTTGAAACTTTCCATTCATCCGAATGTGGTGACCACTTTGGCCCACAAAGGACAGCTAAAAAGGTGTTGGATTGTAGATTCTGGTGGCCAACCTTATTCAAGGATGCTAACCAGTTCTGTGTGTCTTGCCATCAGTGTCAGAAGTCGGAAAACATGTCCCAAAGGGATGAGATGCCTCAGCAACCTATGTTGTTCTATGAGATATTTGATGTATGGGGCATTGACTTTATGGGACCGTTTCCCAACTCAAGTGGGTATCTATATATTCTATTAGCGGTTGACTACGTGTCAAAGTGGGTAGAAGCAATACCTACCCGCCTTGACGACGCCAATACCGTTGTTTCTTTTATTAGAAATCACATTGTATGCCGTTATGGGTCGCCATGAGCAATCGTGAGCGACCAAGGATCCCACTTTTGTAACAGGAAAGTAGAGGCACTGCTCAAGCGCTATGGAGTATTGCATAAGGTTGCCACTGCTTATCATCCGCAAACCAATGGACAAGCGAAAGTGTCCAACCGAGAGATCAAGAGAATATTGGAGAAAGTGGTCGATCCATAAAGGAAGGATTGGAGCTTCCGATTAGGAGATGCACTATGGGCGTATAGGACGGCCTACAAGACTCCGTTAGGGATGAGTCCCTTCCGGATTGTCTATGGTAAGGCACGCCTCCTTCCGGTGGAAATCGAGCATAAAGCCTATTGGGTGGTAAAGCAGTGCAACATGGATCCAACCAAGGCGGGAGTAGCCAGGAAATTACAGCTAGAGGAGCTCGAGTGTTTGAGGAGCGAAGCATATGAGAATGCCCGGATTTACAAGGAAAAGACTAATGCATTTCATGATCATCACATCCGGAAGAAGGATTTTCAAGAAGGTGATGAGGCTCTCCTCTACAACTCGAGGCTTAGATTCATGCCAGGCAAGCTCCGTTCTAGATGGGAAGGACCCTTCAAGGTGAAGGATATAAGGCCCTATGGAGTGGTGGAATTGTTTGATCCTAAAAGTGAAGCAACTTTCAAGGTAAATGGACACAGAGTGAAGAAATACCATGGCTACAAGCTCCCAAAAGAGCTAGAGGTGTTCCTGCTAACGGATGCACCTAGAGGAAGAGAAGCTTAAGTGACGGAGCGTCCAACTTAAGGACGTTAAAGAAAAGTGCTTGGTGGGAGGCACCCCACCGTGGTAAGATCTTCTTTGTGTATACCATCTTGTTTTTAACTTTAAATTCTTGTGAATTATGTGACTTCTTGATGTTGTTGATTGCATAGGATTGCTAGTTTTGTTGATCTTGTTGGATAATTAGGATGTTCATATAGATTTCCTCATTTTAGTATGGATAAATTGTTTAGGTGAAGAGAATGCTATGTTTTGAATAAGTGCATGAATTTGAGTGTGTTCTCTTGACTACTAGCTTAAACACCTGCCAAGAATGTGTTAGAATAGCCTTTTCTATGTATATATAAACAAAAAAGAGCAAGGAAAACGGGCATCCATGCGCAAGCGCCCTGTGCGCGCGCATGCCGGTGGTGCATTTCATACTCCTGGGCCAAAAACCCGAAAGTCATGCCCACTTTGACCATCGACACGCAAGCGCACCGTGTGCATGCGTGCCGATGGCGCTATAAGAACTCCTTGGTACAAAAACCAGAGAGTTGTGCCATACTTGTGCCTAACCTGTGCCCGCACCGACGCATCCGTGCACTGCACGCGTCCGCGCCGGTCACGAGTCCCCTCAGGCACGCGTCCGCGCACTGTGTGCGCCTGCATTTGTGCTGCATGGCAACTCTGGTACAAATTACCCGAGACATAGGCCAACTTTGTGCCAATCCTGTGCCAGTGGCACAGCTATATTCACGTGTCAGCGCCCTTGACGCACACGCGTCCCTCACTCCACCTTCACCGACACGCCAGTGCACCGTGCGTCGGTCGAGCGAACCAGTTTTAAAGCTGCGCACCCTGCTTCTACCCCTCTCCCACCTTCTTTCTTATTTCTTTCTTCTCCCTTCTCCATCACCTCTCTTCTCTTCTTCTTCTTTCACAATCCACCACCACCGTTTCCGGTTACTTACCGGCAACCACCACCACTTCGGGTGGCCCTACATCTCCTCTATCTCTTTCTCATCTTCACAAAAGAAAATTCTACCTTGTTCTTTTACACTTCTCAAGGTTCTACTTCTTCCATATCTCATCTATTACTGTCTTTGCATAATCTTTAGATTTTTTTTGTTGATTTACTCATTTCCTCTTTTAGTTACATGATTATAATACTTGCTTTTTGTTTGCTTACTTTTCCTTTTTCTTGTTTTTTCCATGGATGTTGAATTTGAGTTTTAATTTGCTTTGATAGATCTTCTTGTTGTCTCTCATTGTCTTTGTCATGTAAGTGATGTTATGTGATGATTGTTCTTTCATTTTGGGATTCAAATTGGTTGAGTATCTCATAATTGCTCATTGCTTGTTAATTGCACACCAAGTGTTCGAAGAAATGCACATATGCCATTTTGGTTTATTCCAGTCATGTATCTTCAATTTGGTGCTTCCTCCTTACTCACTTGCTCTCTTCTAAGTGCATTGAATCCACCTTGCTTATTACTTGCTAATTAGATACTCATTGAACATGAATTGCTCTTTGTTATGGATGCTTGAGATTATTCTTCTCATGCCATTTTTCATGCTTTACTTTCTCTTGCATCCCATGCCAAGTGTTGTGACCCATGTCTCTATGATTACTTTGTTGTAATATCTCTCTTGGGCACTATCTTTCACTTGCATATTTTTGTTGAGATGATTCTTTGGGTTTAATGCTTTCCTTTTTCCTTTCCTTTTCAGGATGGCCACCAAGAAAGGCAAGGAGAAAGCTTCAAGGAAACCAGCCGCAAAGAGGGCACCCCAAAGGTCAAACTCTAAGGCGCACTCTTCATTAGGAGCCAAACCGCTATCTAAGAAGGTGAAGGCACCCGCTCCTATTGATGAAAACGAGAAGAGCAAACTAGCAAGGGATTCTTCAAAGTTCACTAACCGCTTCTGTGAACTTGTGTTCTCCGCCATGGTTGAGAGGAACTATCATGCTGAGCATCTACTCGCTCCGCCGGACAAGGTTGCTCCTTGTATTCTACCCCGCATTGAACGATGGGAGTTTCTTCTGAGAAAACCACAAGAGGTCAACCTCTCGTGGGTGGTAGAATTCTACACTAACTACCATCTTCCCTCTCTTCAATCGGTATACGTGCGCCGGAAGCAAGTCTCAGTTTCAGAAGAGACCATTCAGCATGTGCTTAATGTCTTACTGGTACCAAGTGACATGGATGGCTACCAAGAGGTCTTAGGTCAGCGAGAAAAGTTTGGGTTTGATTGGGACTCGATCCTTCGAGTCATTGTTGAACCAGAGACATTTTGGACCCATGGTCAATTCAGGATGAGGCCCAAGTGCATTGACGCACGTTTCCTCACTGTAGAAGTGAGAGCTTGGGCCTAGATCCTATCCCACTATGTGCTACCTAGCACTCACAAGTCGTCCTTCACAGCGGATCTCGCTTTGCTTGTTTGGTGTATTCTCACGGAAAGACCGGTGAACATTCCACTTCTTGTCAAGCAAGCGATGGGACAAGTCCACGCCCGGGACAATTTGCCATTTCCAGCTTTGGTATCTGATTTAGTTGCTGCTGTGGGTGTTCCTTGGGAAGACATGGACACGAAGGCTATAATTCCGGCTAAGGGCGATGTGGTCCCAAGCGGAAAATACTTACATCTCCCTATGAACAACCCAAGCCTTAACATAGCCCTTCCATCTACTATTCCTTCTACCTCATCGTCACCACCACGGCAAAGATCCACACATCAAAGCATAGAAGATCTACACCGAAAGATTGATAGATATGAGCGGCGCAACCAACGCCGATACACTTATATCAAGAAGCTTCTGCGTTGTGTTACCCCTAGCATGGAGGAACCCGAAATATTCACATCCACCTCAAACCCAAGTGATGGGAGCTCTGATGGAGGGGATAGTGAAGGTTCCGGTCCTGACCGTCCTTTGCACATTGTTGGTAGCACGGAGGACCGTGCTAAATTCTAAGTGTGGGGAGGTCGTTCGACCGATCTCCATGGGTAACAATCTCTTCCTTTCAACACCCATGGATTTATCTTTTGCTTAGTAGTTAGTACATTGCATGTGTAGTTAATTTTGCTTGTAAATACCCCTTGCATGATAGTTAGTTCCTATAGAGTTACTTGGTCAAAATAATGACTTCTTTCCCAAGAAACTGTGTTTTGGGGTACCCTACAATTTTTGAAAAAAAATTTTGCGGCAAACTTGCTTCAAGAATGTATTCTTGAACATAGTGATTGAGCTAAGAACACAAGCATGTAAGTTTTGAGCCTATTGTGAGGTTATATCTTCTAACCACTATTTTCCATTCTTATGTGCATTGTTCTCTCTCTATGATTGTAATCCTTGCTTTGTCTGATTCTATATGTCCATTACTTTGTGTATGAATGCATTTACATGATTGAGGCCATCATTTCAATAGTCACTTTTCCCAAACAGCCTTAACCCTTTTTTCTACCATTGCTAACCAATTTTGAGCCCATGATAAACCCTTTTTGTTCTAAATAGATCACATCAACAACCCCAAGCGAAAAACAATGAATGTCCCTAGATTTGGATCCTTGATTAGCTTAGGTAAGTTAGGGTGTGTGTCATTCAAATGGGAGGGTGTACTTGGAAACTTGGGTAGATGTAAAGGTGTGTATTTGTAATTAAAATTGAAAATTATGGGATTTGGGAACATACTCATGTATTGAATGATTGAGCCATATGCATTGGAACTTTTGTACATGAAATCCTAAGAAAAAAGGGGACCAAAAAGAAAAAAAAATTTATGTGTATATATGAGAATGTAAAAAAAAAAAAAGAGAGAGAAATAGAAAAAAAAAATATATATATATATAGAAGAAAAAAAAATAGAAAAAGAGAAAGCAATGAAAGGGGACAAAAATAACCCAAGACAAAGTAATAATAACAATGCATATGGGATGTGAATTGGAAGGAATGCATAAGTATGCAAAAAAGTGAAACCCATGGGTAGCTAGGTATTATATTATAGTTGTATAGGTTGTTCTATGTGTTTAGTGGGATCCTAAGTTAATCAAGGACTCAAATTTTAAGCTCACTTGACCATATACATCCTTATCTTCACCCTAGCCCCATTACAACCCATGAATAAGACCTCATAATACTTGTAAGCATGCATTAAGTAATTGTCGATTGTTAGATGAAAGACAAATCTTGGAAAGCATGATTAAGAGAGGATTGAGTGACGAACCCTATACACTCGAGCGAATAAAGCGGATACACTTCCGGTGAAAGTTCGATGCTCAACTCCTTGTTCCCGGCTTTCACAAGCGTTCATCTAGCAAGTTATATGCACTTTATGTTGATGTTCAATTTGGTAGGATTCATGAACTACATAGCATTTCACCCCGTATGCTCATATGTGTTCTTGGAGGATAGATTTACCCTTGACCAAGTAGATAGATGATTTTACATTAGTTGCATGCATTCATTTAGGAAATTTGCATTTCATAAACCCTTTCTTACCATGATCTTTGGTCTTTTTCTTTTAAGTATGAGGACATGCTTCATTTAAATGTGGGGAGATTTGATAAACCCAAATTTTGTGGTTTATATTGTGTAGAATTTGGGAGATTTTGTCAATATTTTCCACACTTATTCACAAGAAATGCATGGTTTTGTGTTCTCTTCCTAATATTGCTTTATGATGAAAAACATGCTTCTTTTGCCTTAAAATTGCTATATTTTGATTCCCTTCTATTACCATTCGATGCCGTGACATGTTTGTTGAGAGATTTTAGAATTTATAGGGCAAAGATGGCCTAGAAGAGAGAAAGAAAGCATGCACAAGAGGAGGGAACATGAAGATTTGGATTTTGGGAATTCCAGCATGGGCGCGCATGTGCACTTCACACGCACGCGTGGATGAGGATAGCTGGAAGCGGCGCGCAAGGATGGACACATCAGTGCAGATCAGAGAAATTCCACCGACGCGCGCGCGCACATGGCACGCACTCATGGATCACAAAAGCAATCGGCGTGCACGCACGCATGGCGCGCACGCGCGGAAAGCTGCACGTGACCTCATTAAAGAAAATCATGCCTGACAATTTCTGAGGCTCATCAGGCCCAAATTCAAGCTGTTTATGCATGGAAAAGACACAAGGATGCTAGGGAAAAAGGGGGGATCAATCATTTTACACTTAGACACAATTTTATCTAGTTTTTGGTTCTTTGTTCTTCTAGAAAGAGAAACTCTTGTTCCTCTCTATATCTAGCCTTAATTTGATCTTCCCTTGTTGAATTTTGAATTGGATCTTGTTAATTATTACTAGTTTTAATTGTTTAATTTGAATTCTCTAGTATAATTTTGTTTAGATCTTGTGTTAGTTTTATGTTTCCTTGTTGTTTGTCATTTTATACCCATTTCATGAATCTTGTAGATCTTGATTTGTTATTGTTGCATTGATGATTTCCATGATTAATTGTGTTGTTTGAGTGATTGTATGTTGATAATTATTAGTGGGTACTTGTTAGTTCCAATTTAATTGTAATTTGAATAGGTCTTTTATTAATACTTACCATGTGTTTGATGAAATGTTTCCTTTGATTATGGAGTAGTCCTTTTTACTCTTGGCCTAGACTAATGGAATTGGGTAAACTTGACTCATTGGGTCTAATAGATTTGATGATTTGGGAATCCTTAGTGGTCAATTTGATAGCCATTGACACTAGCCTACTACTAAGTTAATTAGTAGTTAGGTTGGACCTTATGGGTTGATGTTGGCCAAACCATTTAACATACTTCAAGTATAGAAGTAAACGTAATGAGTTTGGTTCCTCATAATTTTCAAGATATGGTTATTAGACAAGGATAGTGACCCCAATTCCCATGCTAAGCCAAGAGTTGCTTTTATCATTCGTATTTGAAAACCCAAAAATCTCAATTGTCTTGTCTTAGTTATAGTTACTTGTTTAGTTTAGAATAGAATTACATTGGATGTTATTTTATGAGTTTAGAATTATTTACATTTTGCTCTAATTGTTTGAATTAGTTTCTTGCATTCCAAGATTACTTGCTTGTTAAGATTCCTAGTTTAATTTCTTGCTCATGACTTACAACCCCAGATTTCTAACCAATGTTAAAGCACATGTTTGCCCATTCCTTGTGAGATGACCCGAGGTTTGAATACTTCAGTTACTTTTATTAGGGTTGAACTTGTGACAACCAATTTCCCTTCTAAATTTGATACTCGAGGATTGTTGTTGGGAAGAGCTATAGTTTTAGTTAAAGTCCTTAAGTTGGACATTTGGTGAGCTTCCTGTTAGGGTGGCTTGTGCTTAAACTCATCCAGGAATCTCCACCAATGTTTATAATTCCAATAGCCTCCGGGATCCCAAACTAGGCATGTAAAGCCCTTAAGAAGCTTCAAATTCTTAGGCTCCCAGGGTGACAAATGTCAGAGCAGATTCCAGGATCCCAAATCTTGCTTTTACACCCATTTTTGTCGGGATCGGTATTTTTCCAGCCGGGTGATAAGTAATTTGAATTCTCACTGCAGCTACCAAACAGCTTCCTAGACCCATTCAATTGAGCTTTACACCAACCTTTGTGTTTAAACTTAAGGCTTCCAACCATAATGAACCTTGCAGGACAATTCTTACCACTGACCATCTTCCTCTTACTCTTAATGCCACAAAGAGCTCTAAGTTGACCATCCGTCTCCAGTAGCCCATATTCAAGTGGAATTAGAAAGCTAAGGGATATGAATTTTACCCACTTGAATGTTGTGAAGGATGATGGCAACTTAGGGGGAGGTATTGTTAACGAATTTGCAAGCTCCACTCCCTTGTGCTCTTCTCTGAAAACTTCCACCTCTTTGCAAGCTTCTTTAATTTCAACCTCTTCCTCTTGGTAGCTTTCTTCCAATTCAATCTCCTCTTCATTGCTTTCCAAGGGCATGGGAGGTTGTGCTTCTTCTTCTTGAATCTCCATCTCTTGATCGACCTCTTCCAAGTCCTTAACCATGATATGCCCTGGAGGTTGTACACCCTCCTTAACATCAAATGCAACCATCTTGGAAGGAGGTTCTATGTCTTGACTTTCTCATGGAGGTTCAACATCTCGCAAGTCTTCAACCACTTTTTCCTCTTTAATAATTCCTGCCTTGTCCAGTAGTTTTAATATAAAATCGTACTCATCCTTGATGATTTTCTTTCCATGACAACTCCTTTCAACTATTCTTTCATCTTCAAGGGTCTTTCCTATCTCCACATTTGGGGCCTCCTCTTGCTCTAAGACAAAATCAGACTCCTCCTTGATGTCTTCCTTTACTAATTCTTCAACCACTCCTTCGACTTCAAGGGTCTTTACTACCTTCACCTTTAGTGCCTCCTCTAGCTCCTTATGAAGTATGGATTCGCGAAGATGATTCCTTCTTTCTTATTCCGTATCAATAGCATAATTGGAATCATCGTGTTCTTGGATTGATGGATGTCGGCGCTCTCCCATGGAGGGTGGTGATGGGATGAAAAGAACATTATGTGGTTGAAAAGGAAGTGCACTAGAGCTTGAGGGTTGGTTCATACGGGATATAAGATTTTGAAGTGTAGAGGTGAGACCAATGATGTTAGAGATGAGTGTATTGTTATCCAATAGAGGTTGGGGTGGATCTATGTATGGCTCATTCGGTTCATAGGGTGGTTGGTATGGTGGATGTGGGTTAGGATCATATGGAGGTGTTTGGTGGTAAGGGGCTTGTGAGTATGGTGGTCCAGAGTTATTTTGAGGAGAGGGTTCATAGGCATATGGTGGTGGTTGTTGATAGTCCATTAGAGGTGGTTGTTGCCATGAGGGTTGATCAAATCCTTGTGGCTCCTCCCATCTTTGATTGTTCCAACCTTGATGCCTGTTCTCCTTATAATTTCCTCTTCCTGCAACATAATTGTAACCAGACTCATAGCCAAAGGGGTGAGAATTCATAGTAGCAAATAAAAATTAAAAACGAAAATAAAAATAAATTTTAAATTAAAAGGTTATTTAAATTTTGAATTTGAAAATTAAATTTTGAAGTTTGAAATTTGAAATTTTTGAAATTTGAATTTTGAAATTTGAATTTTAAATTTTTGAAATTTGAGTTTTGAAATTTGAGATTTGAAATTTGAAAAATTTTTAAAATTGAATTTTGAAAATTTTTAAATTTGAATTTTGAAATTTGATTTTTAAATTTTGAATTTTTGAATTTAATAAGGAAAGAGAAAAACAATAAAATGACACCAAACTTAAAATTTTTAGATCAAAACGAAGAAAACAACTAAGAACAGCTCGAAGATCAAGATGAACACCAAGAACAAATTTTTTGAAAAATTTTTAATAACTAAATAAAAACCAATAACCTCTTAATTTACAAAAAAGCAAAAATAAAAACAAAAATAAAAAAAATAAACAAGCAAAAAGCACATATTTACAATAACCAATAATAAGGCACACATTTGCAATTCCCCGACAACGGTGCCATTTTGACGTTAGGATATTTGCCAGTAAAAAATTTTATAAAAACAGTCGCGTTGTAGGTATAGTTTCTAAACCAACAGAAATTCCTTCGTACAAACGTTTTGGTTGTCACAAGTAACAAACCCCTTTAAAATTGATAACTGAGTATTTAAACCTCGGGTCGTCTTCTCAAGGAATTGCAGGGAGGTGTTCTTATTATTGGTTATGAGTCTTGTAAATTGGAGGTTTTGGAAAGAAGGAGCAAGTAATGTAAGATAACAAGTCGTTAAAATAATAAATAACAAAGATCTTGGCAAGGTATAAGAACTGGAAGTCCTATCCTGGATATCCTTATCAATTGTGATGAGAATTGGATTCTTCTCCCACTTTGTTAACCTCTAACTATGAAGGTAAGTTAAGTGGATGAATTAATTTTTATTCCTCAGATCCTAGTCTTTCCTTGAGAAAATTTAGAGTTATTGGAACTCGAATTAATTCTTGAAGAATTCCAATTTTCAATCAACAATGAGTTTGATAACTCAAGAGTCACCAATTATTTATCCAAAGCCAAAAGGGAAAATATCTAAATTAAATTAAAAGCATTCATATAAATAAAGCAAAGCAAAATTAAATCTGAAAATACCTCGAATTGTATTCACAAAAGAAATTAAATCTAACATGGATATTCATAAATTAAATTGGAAAAATAAATAAAAGGAACATTGAACCTGTGATCGCAAAAGATGAAATAATCATAAAGTGAAAAGAATCCTAATTCTAAATCCTAAGAGAGAGGAGAGAACCTCTCTCTCTAAAAACTACATCTAAAACTAAAATTGTGAATTATGAGAGCTTGTTCATGTATGGATGCATTCCCCCATTTTATAGCCTCTAATCTGTGTTTTCTGGGCCGCAAACTGGGTCAAAATCAGGCCCAAAATTGCCCCCGGCGATTCTGCAGATTATGCAGATCGCGCATGTCACGCGAACGCGTCATTCAGGCGGACGCGTCATTCGGCGTTTCGCTTTGCCACGCGAGCGCGTCATCCACGCTTCCGCGTCACTTGTGCAATTTCCAATTCGCGCGGCCGCATCATTCATGCGGCTGCATCATTGCGATTTCCTCTCTTCCGCGCGGTCGCGTCATCCATGCGGCCGCGTCGCTTCTCGCTGGTCATCTCCTCAATTTCTTGTGTTCCTTCCATTTTTGCAAGCTTCCTTTCCAATCTCTAACTCATTCATGCCTTATAAAGCCTGAAACACTTAACACACATATCACGGCATCGAATAGAATAAAGGAGAAATAAAATACATAATTAAAAGTCTCTAGGAAGCAAGTTTTCAATCATGCCATATCTTTAGGAAGGAATTATAAATGCATGCTTATTTAATGAATAAGTGGGTAAAGATCATGATAAAACCACATAACTAAACACAATATAAACCATAAAATAGTGGTTTATCAGCGATACTTGCAACGGGATTTTATTGAGAAATTCTATACCGACATAGTCCACGAAAGCGATCAACTGCACAAAGACGCGTGCGTGTGGATAACGCGTACGCGTGACACGCCAAAACGACCAGCGACGCGTACGCGTGACCTGCTCGATCTGCAGAAATAACAGAAAACACTGGAAGCAATTTCGGGCCAAGTTTTGACCCAGTTTTCGGTCCAGAAACACAGACTAGAACCAGGGAACCTGCAGAGACTCAACACACATTCTCTTTAGGATAGTTTTAGGTTTTTAGATCTGAATCTAGAGAGGAAAATTACTCTTCCTCTAGGTTTTCTTTACATTCATAGTTTTATAGTTTATTGCTTTTGCTTTGGATATTGAAGAGTCATCACCTCCGTTGAAGATACTATTCTAGTTTGTTTCCTTACTCTTTTATTTATTCTATATTCTTAATTCTTTGTTAGAGTTACTATTGGATTATTTTCATGGATTGTTAATGCAAAGGATTACTTTTATTTTTAATTAAATTGTAGTTATTGTCTATCATGCCTTTTTTTATTCCCTTTTTAATTCTATGCAAGTAATTCTCATGTCAATGGAGTAGATTTCCAACTTGACATGGGGGTTGATTAAAAGGAGACACTTGAGTTGGAATGCTCAAGTAGTGATTAGTTAAATTGGAAGTTGTTGGCTAATTCTGTATTTACTAATGCTAGACCTTCCCAAGGGAGAGGACTAGGATTTGCGAATAAGAGTTAGCTCAATCACTTGACTTTCCTTTATTTAGTAAGGGTTAACTAAGTGAAAACAACAACCTCTTTATACTACACTTGAGAAAATTCCAACAAGGATAGAACTTCCGATTAATCATTCCCCCAGTCAAGGTTTTTTATTTAGAATATTATAAATCTCTTTTAATTTTCATTGCTTTAATTTACAATTATTTATTTGCCCATTGCCCAAACTCAAAATTACCCAGAAACTCCTGATTAATAACTTAGCACCTTTTTTAGCAACTCGTTGGGAGATGACCTGGGACTCATACTCCAAGTATTTTTATTCTAAATTTTTGTGAGAATCTTTCTAAAATTGATGAGGTGGATTTTTGTTGGTTAAGGACTATACTTGCAATGCTGTTCTTATATTATAATCTCTTAATTGGCCGACTTCTGCCACACATCAATTTTTGGCGCCATTGCCGGGAAGTTGCAATTGTGTGCTAAATTATTAATTAGTGTACATATTTTTATTTTATTTGCATATTTTATTTTATTTTATTACCATGAGCTGTATGTTTCTTTCATTGAATGACGCGTTCACTGCTTGATCCGAGCTTAGCTGCATTTGATCCTGAAATTGAAAGAACTCTTTCACGTATTAGGCGAGCTTAGCGTCGGTTAGCCTCTGAGGGTGGTGAAGTGATTGTTATCGATTCACCAGTCTCATCTGAGGGTGAATCTGAACCGCCATTTGAGGAAAAAACAAGCTCCTTTACTACTGATTTAGTTGATTTATGTGCATATAACATGGCAGCACCTAGGAGGATTACTCTCCAGGAAGCTGGAGCCCTAGATTTTACATTGCAACCGTATCAAGTACATCATCCAACTCTGGCTGCAGATTTTGAACTAAAGACTGCACTAATCAACTTGATGCCCAAGTTTCATAGCTTACCTGCTTAGGAGCCCATCAAGCACCTCAGGGATTTCCAGACAGCCTATTCTACTATTAGGCATCATGGTGCAAATGAAACTTCTATTCTGTTAACCACTTTCCCGTTTTCTCTTGAGGGAAAGGCGAGGCAGTGGTACTACTCCCAACCTGAAGCAACTGTCACCAACTGGGATACGCTCAGGAAAGAATTCTTGAAAAAATATTTTCCAGCTAAAGTTACAGATAGATTGAGAAAAGAGATTTCCTGCATCATTCAGGGTGAATCAGAAACTCTCTATGAGTCTTGGGAGCACTTCAAGAATCTTCTGGACATATGCCCCCACCATATGATTGACAAGTTGGTATTGGTCAGCTACTTCACTCAAGGCATGAAGCCTCGGAATAAAACTACACTAGATGGTGCTAGTAATGGTTCTCTAAAAAAGTACAAGACCGCAGATGAAGCATGGCAACTGATCAGCGACTTAGCTGAGTCCACTAGAAATCATAGGCATAGGAACAGCCACTCAAAGACTATTGCAGAGGTTTTCTCTAGCAGTGAGACTACTGCCGTTACACAAGCTATATTGAAATGACCAACCTACTGAAGCAGATACAGCTGAATCAACAACAACAACAGTCTCCCCCACCACAACAAAGCCAACAGCTGGTCCCCCAAAAAGTATGCGGAATATGTGCTGATTATAGTCATTATACTGATGAGTGCTCGCAGCTCCAACAACAGGACAACACCGTGGCAGCTACTCAGAACTTCTATGACCGCCCGAATCAAGGATACAATCAACAAGGCGGGAACTACAACCAACGTGGGAACTATAACCAAGGGTGGCATGACAATTCTAACCAAGGTTGGAGAGATGATTCCAACCATGGTTGGAGGGACAACTATAACAGAGGAGGCAGAGACAACAATAGAAATCAGAGGTGGAATAACAACAACAGACAGCAGAATCAGAACCAGTCTTACAGAGCACCTCACCTTAGGCAGTCCCAAGAACCCCAGCATAACCAACAACAGGCTCCTCAGATCACTTATCCCCGTTCCTCATCAAATGACGAGATGCTTTATTCTCTTGCACAAGGACAACAAGACTTGCAGAGTACACTGAACTCTACTCTAAATGGTCTGAATGCCACTTTACAAGCTCTCGTCTCCCGGATAAATTCATTACCTGCTTCCACCAACCAGCCTTCAAGCTCCAGTGGAATTCTTTCTCAACCCTTACCCAATCCCAAGGTGGCATGAATGCCATTACTTTACTGTAAGAGAGGACCCAAGATGAGCCAAGCCAACAAGAACACACCCCAGTTGAAGACTTAGTTGAAGTGGAAGATGCTGAAGAGGAAGAGGAAGTACAAGACATAGATGAACAAGACATAGTTGAAGAAGAAGTAGTTCAGCCAAGGAACAGAGCACCAAATGATACAGAAGCTACAAGTGGCACCATTCTTATCCCATTTCCACACCTTTCACGGAAGTCCAGGAAGCAGATGGAACTTGATCCCAAAATGGTAGAAACTTTCAAAAAGGTTGAGGTAACTGTTCCCCTTTTTTATGTTATTCAACAAGTACCTAAATATGCAAAGTTTCTGAAAGATTTATGCATACACAAAGATAAAATTAATGAACTAGAAACTATTCCTTTAGGTAGTTCTATATCTGCTTTAATGGGGAGTATACTTGAAAAATATAGTGATCTAGGTCCATGCATGGTTAACTGTACCATTGGGGGGTGTAATATTTTCTAACTGCATGTGTGATTTAGGAGCGTGTGTTTGTATAAAGCCATTGTCTATATATGATGCTTTGAGGCTCCCTCCCTTGAAAAGGTCGGCAGCTCGTTTTGTGTTAGCAGATAAAAGCATTATTACAGTGGTTGGAATCGCTGAAGATGTATTAGTGAGCATTAAGGGCCTCACATTTCCTATTGACTTCTATATCTTGGAAATGCCCCCTAATAACTCAGGAAGACCATCATCAATCCTTATTGGAAGATCATTCCTATTCAAAGTTCAAGCTGGATGCATTCTGGTGCATGAATTGTGAATCACACTTTTCACAACTCGTACCACTAACCAGCAAGTGCACTGGGTCGTCCAAGTAATACCTTACGTGAGTAAGGGTCGAATCCCACAGAGATTGTTGGCTTGAAGCAATCTATGGTTATCTTGTAATTCTTAGTCAGGATATTAGTTATGATTATCAGTTTGAATTGCGAAAAATAAAAGAGTATGAATTAAATACTTGTTATGCAGTAATGGAGAATATGTTGGAGTTTTGGAGATGCTTTGTCTTCTGAATCTCTGCTTTCCTCCTGTTTTCTTCTTCACGCACGCAAGGTTCCTCCTATGGCAAGCTGTGTGTTGGTGGGTTACTGTTGTCAATGGCTACCATCCGTCCTCTCAGTGAAAATAGTCCAGGTGCGCTGTCACCGCACGGCTAATCATCTGTCGGTTCTCACTCATGCTGGAATAGGATCCATTGATCCTTTTGCGTCTATCACTACGCCCAACCCTTGTGAGTTTGAAGCTCGTCACAGTTATTCAATCCCTGAATCCTACTCGGAATACCACAGACAAGGTTTAGACTTTCCGGATTCTCAAGAATGCTGCCAATGGATTCTAGCTTATACCACGAAGATTCTGATTAAGGAATCCAAGAGATACTCATTCAATCGAAGGTAGAACGGAGGTGGTTGTCAGGCACGCGTTCATAGGTTGAGAATGGTGATGAGTGTCACGGATCATCACATCCATCATATTGAAGTGCGAATGAACATCTTAGATAGAAACAAGCGTGTTTGAATAGAAAACAGAAATAATTGCATTAATTCATCGAGACACAGCAGAGCTCCTCACCCCCAACAATGGACTTTAGAGACTCATGCCGTCAAAGAGTACAAAGTTCAGATCTAAAATGTCATGAGGTGCAAAATAAATCTCTAAAAGTTGTTTAAATACTAAACTAGTAACCTAGGTTTACAGAAAATGAATAAACTAAGATAATTGGTGCAGAAATCCACTTCTGGGGCCCACTTGGTGTGTGCTGGGGCTAAGACTTAAGCTTCTCACGTGCCTAGGCTGTTTCTGGAGTTGAACACCAGGTTGTAACCTGTTTCTGGCGTTCAACTCCGATTTGTAACCTGTTTCTGGCGTTTGACGCCAGACTGCAACATGGAACTGGCGTTGAACGCCAGTTTACGTCATCTATCCTTGAGAAAAGTATGGACTATTATATATTTCTGGAAAGCCCTGGATGTCTACTTTCCAACGCAATTAAGAGCGTGCCATTTGGACTCCTATAGCTCCAGAAAATCCATTTCGAGTGCAGGGAGGTCAGAATCCAACAGCATCTGCAGTCCTTTTTCAGCCTGAATCAGATTTTTGCTCAGCTCCCTCAATTTCATCCAGAAAATACCTGAAATTACAGAAAAATACACAAACTCATAGTAAAGTCCAGAAATGTGATTTTTATTTAAACACTAATAAAAATATAATAAAAACTAACTAAATCATACTAAAAACATACTAAAAACAATGCCAAAAAGCGTATAAATTATCCGCTCATCACAACACCAAACTTAATTGTTGCTTGTCCCCAAGTAACTAAAAACAAATTAGGATAAAAAGCAGAGAATATACAATAAATTCCAAAAACATCTATGAAGATCAGTCTTAATTAGGTGAGCGGGGCTGTTAGCTTTTTGCTTCTGAACATTTTTGGCATCTCACTTTATCCTTTGAAGTTCAGAATGATTGGCATCTATAGGAACTCAAAATTCAGATAGTGTTATTGATTCTCCTAGTTCAGTATGTTGATTCTTGAACACAGCTACTTTATTAGTCTTGGCCGTGACCCTAAGCACTCTGTTTTCCAATATTACCACCGGATACATACATGCCACAGACACATAACTGGTTAAACCTTTTCAGATTGTGACTCAGCTTTGCTAAAGTCTCCAATTAGAGGTGTCCAGGGTTCTTAAGCACACTCTGTTTTTGCTTTGGACCTCGACTTTAACCGCTCAGTCTCAAGTTTTCACTTGACACCTTCACGCCACAAGCACATGGTTAGGGACAGCTTGGTTTAGCCGCTTAGGCCAGGATTTTATTCCTTTAGGCCCTCCTATCCACTGATGCTCAAAGCCTTGGATCCTTTTTATTACCCTTGCCTTTTAGTTTTAAGGGCTATTGGCTTTTTGCTCTTGCCTTTTAGTTTAAAGAGCTTTTGGCTTTTTCTGCTTGCTTTTTCTTTTTCTTGCTCTCTCTTTTTTTTTTCTTTTTTTTTGCATTTTTTTTTCTGCAAACTTTGTTCTTCACTGCTTTTTCTTGCTTCAAGAATCATTTTTATGATTTTTCAGATTATCAAATAATATTTCTCCTTTTTCATCATTCTTTCAAGAGCCAATAATTTTAACATTCATAAACAACAAATTCAAAAGACATATGCACTGTTCAAGCATTCATTTAGAAAACAGAAAGTATTGCCACCACATCAAAATAATTAAACTATTTAAAATTCAAAATTCATGTACTTCTTTTTCTTTTTCAAAAAACATTTTTCATTTAAGAAAGGTGATGGATTCATAGGACATTCATATCTTTAAGACATAGACACTTAGATACTAGAGATCATATAGTAAAGACACAATTATAAATAAAACATAAAGCATAATAAACGAAAAACAGGAAAATAAGAACAAAGAGATTAAGGAACGGGTCCACCTTAGTGAGGGTGGCGTCTTCCTCTTCTTGAAGAACCAATGGTGCTCTTGAGCTCCTCTATGTCTCTTCCTTGTCTTTGTTGCTCCTAATAGTTTTGTGGAGGGAAGTGCATCCCTTGAGGCATTAGTGGTTATGGAAAAACAAAAAAGCAATGCTTTTTCCACACCAAACTTAGAAGGTTTGCTCGTCCCCGAGAAAAAGAAGAGAGAAAGTAGTAGAAGAAGAAGAAAATGGAGGAGATGGGGGAAGAAGATGTATTCGGCAAAGTGGAAGAAGAGAGGGTTGTGTTGTGTGAAAATGAAGAAGGAAAGGTAGGGATCCTGTGGGGTCCACAGATCCTGAGGGGATCCTGTAGGGTCCACAGATCTTGAGGGGATCCTGTGGGGTCCACAGATCAAGTGGGGTCAAGGACTTAACATCCCTGCTCCAATTAGGCGTGTAAAACGCCCTTGCTGTGCAATCCTGGCGTTTAACACCAGACTGCTGCCTGTTTCTGGCGTTAAACGCCCAAATGTAGCTTGTTTCTGGCGTTTAACGCCAGGTAGAAGCTTGTTTCTGGCGTTAAACACCAGCTTGGTGCCTGTTTCTGGCGTTAAATGCCAGACAGATGCTTGTCTCTAGCGTTTAAATGCCAGAATACTCCTCCTCTAGAGTGTGCTATTTTTGTTGCTATTTTTCATTCTGTTTTTGATTTTTCAGTAGTTTTTGTGACTTCACATGATCATCAACCTTAAGAAGACATAAAATAGCAATAGAAAATAAATAGATATAATTAAATAACATTGGGTTGCCTCCCAATAAGCGCTTCTTTATTGTCTTTAGCTGGACCTTGCTGAGCTTTTAATCTAGTCTCAGCCTTGAGCACTCTTGCTCAACATTGCCTTCAAGATAGTGCTTGATTCTCTGTCCATTAACAATGAACTTCTTATTAGAATCAATGTCTTGAAGCTCCACATAGCCATATGGTGACACACTTGTAATCACATATGGTGCCCTCCACCGGGATTTCAGTTTCCCGGGAAATAGCCTGAGCCTAGAGTTAAATAGCAGAACCTTCTGTCCTGGTTCAAAGACTCTAGATGACAGCTTTCTGTCGTGCCACCTTTTTGCTTTCTCTTTGTAAAGCTTGGCATTTTCGAAAGCAGTGAGTCTGAATTCCTCTAGCTCATTCAGTTGGAGCAATCTTTTTTCTCCAGCTAATTTGGCATCAAAGTTTAGGAATCTGATTGCCCAGTAGGCCTTATGCTCCAGTTCCATAGGCAGATGACAGGCCTTACCATACACAATCTGGTATGGAGAGGTCCCTATAGGAGTCTTGAATGCTGTTCTGTAAGCCCACAGAGCATCATCCAAGCTTCTTGCCCAATCCTTTCTACGGGTACTTACAGTCCCTTACAGGATTCTTTTTAGTTCTCTATTAGAGACTTCAGCTTGCCCATTTATCTGTGGATGATATGGAGTTGCCACCTTGTGGCTAATTCCATACCGGACCATAGCAGAGTAAAGCTGTTTGTTGCAGAAGTGAGTGCCCGCATCACTGATTAGTACTCTAGGGACACCAAACCTGCTGAAGATATGTTTCTGGAGGAACTTCAGCACTATTTTAGTATCATTAGTGGGTGTGGCAATGGCCTCTACCCATTTTGATACATAGTCGACTACCACCAGAATATAAGTGTTTGAGTATGATGGTGGGAAAGGTCCCATGAAGTCAATTCCCCATACATCAAACAACTCAATCTCCAAGATTCCCTGTTGAGGCATGGCGTAACCATGAGGCAGATTACCAGCTCTTTGGCAGCTGTCACAGTTATGTAGAAACTCTCGGGAATCCCTATAGAGTGTAGGCCAGTAGAAGCCACATTAGAGGACCTTGGTGGTTGTTCGCTCACCTCCGAAATGGCCTCCATATTGTGATCCATGGCAATGCCATAAGATCCTCTGTGCTTCTTCTCTAGGCACACACCTACGGATTATTCTGTCTGTACATCTCTTAAAGAGATAGGGTTCATCCCACAAGTAGTACTTTGCATCAGTAATTAATTTTTTCTTTTGTTGCCTGCTGTACTCCTTGGGTATGAATCTTGCAGCTTTATAGTTTCCAATGTCTGCAAACCATGGTGTTTCCTGAATGGAAAACAAATGCTCATCCGGAAAGGTCTCAAAGATCTCAATAGAGGGGGGAAACTCCCCTTCTACTGGTTCTATCCGGGATAGATGATCAGCCACTTGGTTCTCTGTCCCTTTTCTGTCTCTTATTTCTATATCAAACTCTTGCAGAAGCAACACCCATCTTATGAGCCTAGGTTTTGAATCCTGCTTTGTGAGTAGATATTTAAGAGTAGCATGGTCAGTGTACACAATCACTTTTGATCCTACTAAGTATAATCTAAACTTGTCAATGGCATAAACCACTGCAAGCAATTCTTTTTCTGTGGTTGTGTAATTTTTTTGGGCATTATTTAAAACATGGCTAGCATAATAAATGACATGCAGAAGCTTGTTATGCCTCTGTCCCAGTACTGCACCAATGGCATGGTCACTGGCATCACACATTAGTTCAAATGGTAATGTCCAGTCTGTGCAGAAATAACTGGTGCTGTGACCAGCTTAGCTTTTAGGATTTCAAATGCCTGCAGACACTCTGTGTCAAACACAAAGGGCGTGTCAGCAGCTAGCTGATTGCTCAGAGGTTTTGCGATTTTTGAAAATTCCTTTATAAACCTCCTATAGAATCCTACATGCCCCAGAAAGCTTCTGATTGCCTTAACATTGGCAGGTGGTGGTAATTTTTCAATTACGTCCACTTTAGCTTGATCCACCTCTATTCCCTTGTTTGAAATTTTATGCCCAAGGACAATTCCTTCAGTCACCATAAAGTGACATTTTTCCCAGTTTAAAACCAGGTTGGTCTCTTGGCATCTTTTCAGAACAAGTGCTAAATGGTCAAGGCAGGAGCTGAATGAGTCTCCAAATACTAAAAAGTCATCCATGAAGATTTCCAGAAATTTCTCTACCATATCAGAGAAGATAGAGAGCATGTACCTCTGAAAGGTTGCAGGTGCATTGCACAGACCAAAAGGCATCCTTCTGTAGGCAAACACTCCAGAAGGACATGTGAATGCTATTTTCTCTTGGTCCTGTAGGTCTACTGCAATCTGGTTGTAACCTGAATAGCCATCCAAAAAGCAGTAGTATTTATGACCTGCTAGTCTTTCTAGCATCTGGTCTATGAATGGTAAAGCAAAATGATCCTTTCTGGTGGCTGTATTGAGCCTTCTGTAGTCAATACACATGGGCCACCCTGTAACTGTTCTTGTAGGAACAAGTTTATTTTTTCATTATGAACCACTGTCATGCCTCCCTTTTTGGGCATAACTTGGACAGGGCTCACCCAGGGGCTGTCAGAAATGGGATAAATAATCCCAGCCTCCAGTAACTTAGTGACCTCTTTCTGCACCACCTCCTTTATGGCTGGATTTAGCCGCCTTTGTGGTTGAACCACTAGCTTAGCATCATCCTCCAATAGGATCTTGTGCATGCATCTAGCTGGGCTTATGCCCTTAAGGTCACTTATGGACCACCCAAGAGCTGTCTTGTGTGTCCTTAGCACTTGAAGTAGTGCTTCCTCTTCCAGTGGATTTAAAGCAGAGCTTATCATCACCGGAAAAGTGTCACCTCCCAGAAATGCATATTTCAGGGATGGTGGTAATGGCTTGAGCTCGGGTTTAGGAGGTTTCTCCTCTTCCTGAGAAAGTTTCAGAGGTTCTTTCGATTCCTCTGAATCCTCCAAATCAGGCTGAACATCTTTAAAGATGTCTTCCAGCTCTGATTCGAGACTCGCAGCCATGTTGATCTCCTCTACTAAAGAATCAATGAGATCAACTTTCATGCAGTCTTTTGGTGTGTCTGGATGCTGCATAGGCTTGACAGCATTCAACTTAAACTCATCCTCATTGACTCTCAGGGTTACTTCCTCCTTTTGGACATCAATGAGAGTTCGTCCAGTTACTAGGAAAGGTCTTCCTAGAATGAGAGTAGCACTCTTGTGCTCTTCCATTTCCAGCACCACAAAGTCAGTGGGAAAGGCGAATGGCCCAACCCTGACGATCATGTCTTCAATCATGCCTGATGGGTATTTGATGGAGCCATCAACAAGTTGGAGACATATCCGGGTTGGTTTGACTTCTTCAGTTAAACCAAGCTTTCTGATAGTGGATGCAGGTATTAGATTGATGCTTGCCCCAAGATCACATAAAGTTGTCTTGGTGCAATTACCCTCTAATGTGCACGGTATCAGAAAGCTCCCGGGATCCTTAAGCTTTTCTGGGAAGCTTTTCAGAATGACTGCACTACATTCTTCAGTGAGGAGAACTCTTTCAGTTTCTCTCCAATCCTTCTTATGACTCAAGATCTCTTTCATGAACTTGGCATAAGAGGGTATTTGCTCAAGTGCCTCTGCAAACAGAATCTTTATTTCAAGAGTCTTGAGATAGTCTGCAAAGCGAGCAAATTGCTTATCCTGCTCCTCTTGGCGGAGTTTTTGAAGATAAGGCATCTTGGCTTTGTATTCCTCAACCTTAGTTCCTGCAGGTTTATTTCCTATAGAGGTGGTTGGAGAAGCCTTTTTAGAGGGGATGTTATCAGCACTTGTGTGTGTCTGATCCCTCACTGGCATTTGAATGCCAGAGTTAGAAGCTGGAGTGGCATTGGACGCCAACTCCTTACTTGTTCCTGGCATTTGAACGCCAGAACTGAGCTTCCATTGGGCGTTTGACGCCAAATCCCTACCTGTTTCTGGCATTTGAACGCCAGAGTTATTCCTCTCTGGGCTCTTACTGTCCTCAAAGGGATTTTGAATAGCAGTTTGTTCATTTCTTGGCTTTCTGCTGCCTTGAAGTGAGGTATTTAATATTTTCCCACTTCTTAATTGAACTGCTTGGCACTCTTCTGTTATTTGTTTTGATAACTACTGTTCTATTTGCTTCAACTGTACTTCCATATTCAGATTAGCCATTCTTGTGTCTTGTAGTATCTCCTTGAATTCGGCCAGCTGTTTTGTTAGAAAGTCTAGTTGCTGATTGAATTCAGTAATTTGTTCTGCAGGACTGAGTTCAGTAGTTACTGTTTTAGCCTCTTCTTTCCTAGAAGATTTACTGCTTAGGTACAGATGCTGATTTCTGGCAACTGTATCAATAAGCTCTTGAGCCTCTTCAATTGTCTTTCTCATGTGTATAGATCCACTAGCTGAGTGGTCTAGAGAAATCTGAGCTTTTTCTGTAAGCCCGTAATAGAAGATGTATAACTGCACCCATTCTGAAAACATTTCAGAGGGGCATTTTCTTAGCATCTCTCTGTAACTCTCCCAGGCATCATAAAGAGATTCATTATCTCCTTGTTTAAAGTCTTGGATGTCCAGCCTTAGCTGTGTCATCCATTTTGGAGGGAAGTATTGATTCAGGAATTTTTCTGACAGCTGTTTCCATGTCCTTATGCTAGCCTTAGGTTGGTTATTTAACCACCTCTTAGCTTGGTCTTTGATGACAAGTCATCTTAGCCTAGTTTCACTAGCCTTTTTCTTTAGTTTTCAACTGAATTATGTACTTTCTTGAGCCATAAGCAAGCCAATTGGGTAGATTTTCATGTTTCCTTTGATTTAATCAACCATGTATGAATTCATGCTATTTCATGAGGTTTTATGCTATAAATGTCACATATTATGAAAGAATGAATATCTCATGATTTTGAGCATAGCTTTGATGTGTTTGGTTGATTAATGATAGGTGAAGAAAGCTTGGAGAAAGGTTGAAGCAAGAAGGAATGGTTAGGAGGAAGAGAGGACAAAAAGTTTGAGCAAAAGTTTGCCTCAAACTTTAGCTCAAACTTTTGGATTAATTGAAAATGAACCAGGAAGCAAAAAGTTGGAGCAAAAGTTAGCCTCAAACTTTTTGGCTAACTTTTGGGCAAAAGCTGGAGCAAAAGTTAGCCTCAAACTTTTTGGCTAACTTTTGGCATCACAAATCAACACCTTGGAGAGCAAAAGTTTGCGCCAACGTTAGCCCCTAACTTTTTGGCTAACGTTGGCGCATGAAAAACACTCCCTGGATGAGCAAAAGTTTGCGCCAACGTTAGCCCCTAACTTTTTGGCTAACGTTGGCGCCATGAGTATGCAAGGGGAGGCCAACGTTGGAGCAAAAGTTAGACCCCTAACTTTTGCCCCAACGTTGGTATCAGCAAAGAAGGGTGGCTAATGTGAAAAGTTGGAGTAAAAGTTAGCCTCCAACTTTTACTCCAACTTTTACTCAAGCTTTCATGATTCCAACCCGGTTCAATTCGGTTCTTCTCCAAACTCCAAGAGCAATCAACCAAGGCCTCTATCAACCCAATTCCATCAAGAGCAAAGGCCCAATTGAAGGCTTGAAGACCATTTGAAGAAAGTGTATAAATAGCATAGGATTTAAGTTTTTAGAGAGCTTTTCCTTTGAGTTTTCAGAGAGAGTTTTCGGAGAGTTTTGGTGTTGAGTGAATTTTAAATTTCTAAGTCTTGGGGAAGGAGAATTGAATTCCTTTCCTCTTAGTTTTCTTGCTTTCAATTTCAATTACAATTGTCTTGGATCTTGGGTGGAGAATTGAAGAACTTCTGTTTCAATCTCACCTTGGGATCTTGTTTAATTTTCTGCTTAATTGAATTTCAGTTTCGGTTAATTGCTTTTCATCTACTTTCTTTGCAATCTACATTTCCTTTGCAATTGTTCTTGTTGGATCTAGGAAGGCATTGAGATCTAGACTTGGTTTTCTAGTCTCTTGGGTCCTGAGATCCGGATTTCCCATTTCCCATTCCCTGTTTACTGTTTTCATGCTCATTTACATTTCTGTTTTAAGATCCGGTTCGATTCAAGACATCCTTTACTTCTCTGTTTGTTGCAATTTACTTTTCCTTGTTTAATTTCTGCAAATCCAACTCCCAATTCCCTTTACAATTCAAGCCATTTACATTTCTTGCACTTTAAGATTCTGCAATTTACATTTCTTGTGTTCTAAGTTTCTGCCATTTAATTTCTTGCTCTTTAAGATTCAGCACTTTAAATTCCATTTCTCTTTAATTTCATGTAATTCACCCATTTCCTTTACTTTCTATGCAATTTAAATTCTGCAAATCACAAATCTCTCAACCAAATCTTGATTCGCTTGACTAAATCAACCACTAAACTAAAATTGCTCAATCCTTCAATCCCTGTGGGATCGACCTCACTCCCGTGAGTTATTATTACTTGATGCGACCCGATGCACTTGCCGGTTAGATTTGGGTGTTTTGGAGAAATTTATTTTTCCACAAAAATATCCCATCAGTCTTTTACAGCAAATGGAAACAGTAATAATCTGTAGACATCCTGATCTACTTCCTTATCATGTACTATGTCAGCAATTTATAAAAATTGTGCCAGAAACTCTATAGGTTCTTCCTGTGGAAGACCGGAATACTGGCAACTTTGCTGCACCATGATAATGAGCTGAGGATTCAACTCAAAGCTACTGACTCCAATGGAGGGTATACAGATACTGCTCCCATATGAAGCAGTAGTGGGGTTAGCATATGACCCCAGAGTCCTTCTGGACTGTTCATTTCCACTTAGGTCCATGATGGAGAAAGGGAGATGATGCGGATTGCAAATAATATTTTTTTTTGAAAACCAAAATTAAAATAAAATAAAATAAAATAAAATAACTGAAAAATTTACTATATTTTTCGAAAATTAGAAGAAAAATAAATAAAAGAAAATTGAAAACTAAATTAATTAAAAAGATTTGAAAGAAATGTGGGTGAGAATTTTCAAAAAAAAATGAAGAGAGAGAAATTGGTTAGGAAAATAAAGATACTTGTAAGATATGTCTTAAAATTAAAGATACTTGTAAGAAAATAAAATAAAATAAAAAAAGAAAAGATATGAAAAAGATTTGATTTTAAGATTTGAAATTAGAAAAGATAAGATAGGCTAGGTAAGAGAAGATAAGGAATTTAAATTAAAAAGTGTTGAAATTTAAATTTTAAATTTGAAAATTAATTTTAAAATTTGAAATTTGAAATTTGAAAAGTGGGACAAGGTTTTGTTGTTGTTGTTGTTGTTGTTGAAAATTGAAATTTGAAAATTGAAAATTGAAAATTGAATTTTGAATTTTCGAAAAAGTCAACAATATTAAGATAAGGATTTGAAAAAGAAAAGATTTGAAAAGATTTGAAAATTGAAATTTGAAAATTAAATTTTAAATTTTAAATTTTAAAATTTGAATTTTGAAATTTGAATTTTGAATTCTAGAAGTTGAAATTTGAAATTTGAAATAAGATAAGATAAGATTTTGAAAAAGATATGATTTTTTTGAAAAAGATTTGAATTTTGAAATTTTAAAACTAAGATAAGATAAAATAAAAAATTTTAAAATAAAATCTGAATTTTTTTAAAAGGAAAATTCGAAAAATCAATTAAAATAAAGGGAAAAGATATTTTTGAATTCAATGAGGAAAGAGAAAAACAATAAAAAGACACAAAACTTAAAATTTTTAGATCTAATGCTCTTTATTTTCGAAAATTTTGGAGGGAAACACCAAGGAACACCAAACTTAAAAATTTTAAGATCAAAACACAAGGAAGACTCAAGAACACTTTGAAGACTCACAAGAATAACAAGAACATGAAGATAGAACACCAAACTTAAAATTTTTTGAAAACCAAAATAAAACTTTCGAAAACTAAAGAAAAATCAACAAGAAAACACCAAATTTAAAGTTTGGCACAAGATTTATTCAAAGAAAAATTATTTTTGAAAAAGTTTTTTAAAAAGAGGATAGCTAATTACCTAGAACATAAGCACCACGTTCTAGCCAATTGAGCTATAAATTTAAAGTGTTTTAACAAGGTATAAATAAATCCTTTTTTTAGATGCTAATAATTCGAAAATGCACAAGAAAAACAAGAAAAATCACAAAACAAGAAAAACTAAAGATCAAACAAGGAAAATAAACAAGAACAACTTGAAGATTAAGAAAGAACAATGAACACAATTTCGAAAATTTAAAAGAAAATAAAAACATGCAATTGACACCAAACTTAAAACATGAAACTAAACTCAAACAGAAAAACTCAATTATCAGTTTATAAAATTTTTGAAAAATTTTAAAAAGAGAAAATAAGGATTAAAAAAATAAATTTCAACCAAAAACAATAATAAAAGACTCTAAACAAAAAAGAAAAATTTTTCCAAATCTAAGCAACAAAATGAACCGTCAGTTGTTCAAACTCGAACAATCCCCGACAACGGCGCTAAAAACTTGGTGCACGAATTGTGAATCACACTTTTCACAACTCGTACCACTAACCAGCAAGTGCACTGGGTCGTCCAAGTAATACCTTATGTGAGTAAGGGTCGAATCCCACGGAGATTGTTGGCTTGAAGCAATCTATGGTTATCTTGTAATTCTTAGTCAGGATATTAGTTATGATTATCAGTTTGAATTGCGAAAAATAAAAGAGTATGAATTAAATACTTGTTATGCAGTAATGGAGAATATGTTGGAGTTTTGGAGATGCTTTGTCTTCTGAATCTCTGCTTTCCCCCTGTTTTCTTCTTCACACACGCAAGGTTCCTTCTATGGCAAGCTGTGTGTTGGTGGGTCACTGTTGTCAATGGCTACCATCCGTCCTCTCAGTGAAAATGCTCCAGGTGCGCTGTCACCGCACGGCTAATCATCTGTCGGTTCTCACTCATACTGGAATAGGATCCATTGATCCTTTTATGTCTGTCACTATGCCCAACCCTTGTGAGTTTGAAGCTCGTCATATTCATTCAATCCCTGAATCTTACTCGGAATACCACACACAAGGTTTAGACTTTTCGGATTCTCAAGAATGCTGCCAATGGATTCTAGCTTATACCACGAAGATTCTGACTAAGGAATCCAAGAGATACTCATTCAATCGAAGGTAGAACGGAGGTGGTTGTCAGGCACGCGTTCATAGATTGAGAATGGTGATGAGTGTCACGGATCATCACATCCATCATATTGAAGTGTGAATGAACATCTTAGATAGAAACAAGCTTGTTTGAATAGAAAACAGAAATAATTGCATTAATTCATCGAGACACAGCAGAGCTCCTCACCCCCAACAATGGAGTTTAGAGACTCATGCCATCAAAGAGTACAAAGTTCAGATCTAAAATGTCATGAGGTGCAAAATAAATCTCTAAAAGTTGTTTAAATACTAAACTAGAAACCTAGGTTTACAGAAAATGAATAAACTAAGATAATTGGTGCAGAAATCCACTTCTGGGGCCCACTTGGTGTGTGCTGGGGCTGAGACTTAAGCTTCTCATGTGCCTAGGCTGTTTTTGGAGTTAAACGCCAGGTTGTAACCTGTTTCTAGCGTTCAACTCCAATTTGTAACCTGTTTCTGGCGTTTGACGCCAGACTGCAACATGGAACTGGCGTTGAACGCCAGTTTACGTCGTCTATCCTTGAGCAAAGTATGGACTATTATATATTGCTGGAAAGCCCTGGATGTCTACTTTTCAACGCAATTAAGAGTGCGTCATTTGGACTCTTATAGCTCCAGAAAATCCATTTCAATTGCAGGGAGGTCAGAATACAACAACATCTGCAGTCTTTTTTCAGCCTGAATTAGATTTTTGCTCAACTCTCTCAATTTCAGCCAGAAAATACCTGAAATTACAGAAAAACACACAAACTCATAGTAAAGTCCAGAAATGTGATTTTTATTTAAAAACTAATAAAAATATAATAAAAACTAACTAAATCATACTAAAAACATACTAAAAACAATGCTAAAAAGCATATAAATTATCCGCTCATCACATTCTCAGGAACTTACTCCTTTGAGATAGATGGCAGAGCAGTGAGTTTCAGTTTAAATGAAGCTATGAAGCACCCTCCGAAAGATCATTCTATCTTCTCGTGCAACATCATTGATGAAACTGTAGCTGAAGTTCACCAAGAAGAAGTAGAAGAGAAGTACATGGAGCAAGGTCAAAGTGTGGAGACACCCTCTGAACACAATGAAGACACTTTGCCATTATCATTAGCTCAAGATAATCCAGAGCCTAGCCAGGAGCAGAAATTGGAATTAAAGCTTCCACCCCACCTCAAGTATGCTTATCTTTAGGATAATCAGAAGCTCCCAGTTATCATTGCAAGAGAACTCATTTCCCAACAGGAGGAGCAGCTGCATAGTGTGCTGAAAAGACACAAGAAAGCAATTGGGTGGAGTTTGGCGGATATAGTAGACATCAGTCCTCAGGTTTGTGAACACAGAATATTCCTAGAAGAGGGATCAAAGCTTGTCCGTCAACCCCAAAGAAGATTGAATCCCACCATCTTAGAAGTTGTCAAGAAAGAAGTGACCAAGTTGCTTGAAGCAGATATAATTTACCCCATATCAGACAGTGAATGGGTCAGTCCAGTGCAAGTGGTGCCCAAGAAGTTTGGAGTCACAACAGTAAAGAATGAGCATGGATAGCTCCTGACAACTAGAGTGAAAAATTCATGGAAAGTTTGCATTGATTACAGGCGTCTCAACCAAGCTACTCGCAAGGATCACTACCCCTTTCCATTTATTGATCAGATGCTTGATCGCTTGCCAGGTAAATCCCATTACTGCTTTTTAAATGGTTATACAGGCTATTTTCAAATTCATATAGCTCCTGAAGATCAGGAAAATACTACTTTTACATGTCCCTTTGGAACGTATGCATATAAGAGGATGCCTTTTGGCTTATGTAATGCACCGGCTACTTTCCAAAGATGCATGATGAGTATCTTCTTAGCTCTTATTGAGAACTGTATGGAAGTTTTCATGGATGATTTCAGCGTATATGGTGATTCGTTTAACCTTTTCTTAGATAGTTTGGCTAGAGTACTAGACAGGTGTGTTAGTTCAAACATTGTATTGAATTTTGAAAAATGTCACTTTATAGTAAAACAAGGGATTGTTCTAGGACATGTTGTGTCTAATACTAGTATTTCTGTAGATCCAGCAAAGGTAGATGTCATTTTTAGTTTACCTTATCCCTCCTCCGTGAGGGAAGTCCGTTCATTCCTTGGCCATGCAGGTTTCTACAGGAGATTTATTAAGAACTTCAGTAAGGTAGCATTGCCTTTATCCAGACTACTGCAGAAAGATGTTGAGTTCGAGTTCAATGAGGATTGCATGCAAGCATTTGATAAGCTAAAGATCGCCCTGACTCAAGCTCCGATTGTGAGAGGACCAGATTATGTGTGATGCCTCCAACCATGCAGTAGGAGCTGCGCTGGCTCAGTGCGAAGGTAAGGATCCTTTCGTAATTGCTTATGCGTCTAAGACCTTAGACGCTGCTCAGTCTAATTACACCACCACTGAAAAAGAGCTTCTGGATATTGTTTTTGCTCTGGATAAATTCCGAGCCTATTTACTTGGTACTAAGGTGGTAGTGTACTCGGACCATGCAGCTCTAAAGTATTTATTAGCTAAAAAAGAGTCCAAACCAAGGTTGATACGTTGGATACTGTTGCTGTAAGAATTTGATTTAGAAATTAAGGATAGGAGTGGTAACCAAAATTTAGTGGCTGACCACTTGAATCGCCTTGAGCACATTAAGGATGACTCCACTCCTATCAATGATGCTTTTTCATTTGATAACTTGCATGCAGTATCTGAAGTAGTTCCTTTGTATGCACCTGTAGCTAATTATCTAGTCAGCCATACTTTCCCTCCTAATTTTACTAAGCATCAAAGGGACAAGTTGAAAAGTGAGTCTAAATATTATATATGGGATGACCCATACTTATGGAGGTGTGGTGCTGACCAGGTAATTAGAAGGTGTGTGTCCCAATCAGAATTCCAGTCCATTTTAGAGGCCTGCCACTCTTCTGAGAGTGGAGGACATTTTGGCCCTCAAAGAACAGCTAGAAAAATCTTAGATTGTAGATTCCGGTGGCCTACTCTTTTTAAAGATGCTGCTGCCTTTTGTAAATCTTGTTCCCCATGCCAAAGGTTTGGTAATATATCCAAGAGAGATGAGATGCCCTAACAGATTATGCTTTTTTGTGGAATTTTTTATATTTGCGGTATTGACTTCATGGGTCCATTTCCAAACTCTAGTGGTTACCTTTATATACTGTTAGCTGTAAATTATGCTTCTAAATGGGTGGAAGCAATTTCTACCCGCACTGATGATGCTAACATTGTTGTTTTCTTTGTTAGAAACCATATTATCTGTCACTTTGGATCACTACAATCAATCGTGAGTGATCAAGGCACTCACTTCTGTAACAAGAGACTAACAGGATTACTGAAGAAGTATGGGATTGTTTGCAAAGTAGCAACAGCTTACCATCCCCAGACTAATGGGCAAGCAGAGGTATCTAATAGAGAAATAAAGCATATTCTGGAGAAGATAGTAAAGCCTCATAGGAAGGACTGGAGTGCCAGGCTACAAGATGCACTCTGGGCATAACGAACAGCATACAAGACACCCATTGGGATGAGCCCCTTCCGCTTAGTGTACGGAAAGGCTTGCCACCTTCCAGTAGAGGTGGAACACAAGGCTTTCTGGGCTGTAAGGGAGTGCAACATGAATTTTGAGGAAGCTGATGCTGAAAGGAAGCTGCAACTAGCAGAATTAGAGAACCTTCGCCTAGAAGCATATGACAACTCCAGGCGATACAAAGAGAAGATGAAGGCTGTCCATGACAAGCACATAAAAAGGAGAGAATTCAGACCAGGGGAGTTGGTTCTTCTTTATAACTCCAGACTAAGGCTCATGCCAGGCAAGCTGAGATCAAGATGGGAAGGCCCCTACAGAGTAGAGAAGGCAGAGCCATACGGAGTTTTTCACCTGCATCATCCTTCTAGCTCCAAATTCATTAAGGTCAATGGACATCGCCTAAAGCTTTATCATGGTGAGAAGATGAAGGAACACAAAGAGCTAGAGGTATTCCTCTTGGAAGACCCACCAACAGAAGCAGAATGAGCCTGACGACCGTCCAACTTAAGGAAGTAAAAGCAAAGTTCTAGGTGGGAGACAACCCACCATGGTATGATCGTTCAGTTTCTATCTTAGTTTTGTTTTATTTTATTCTGCTTTATTTTTCTTAGTGACTCTTCTCATAATCTCTGCATATAGTCTGCATTTGCATTTGTATTCTGCATATAAAAAAAATGCACGCGACGCACGAGCGTCGCTGACGCATCCGTGTCATATGTGCATTCGAAACAAGAAGAAAAGAAACAGAGAGTTGTGCGAGAACATGGCTGGAGGCGTGCATTAGGCACAAACACTCCCACGCAAACGCATACCTGACGCGTCCGCGTCACTTGCGAAATCAGCCTTCCACGCGTGCCCGTCACCCACGCGCACGCGTGGCCCTGCAAAATCGACGTAAAGGGGTGTACGGCCAGAGAGTTATGATGGAGTGGGCTGAAAGTGTGCTGGAAGCACAAACCCTATCACGCGTATGCGTCCCTCACGCGTCCGCGTCATTTTTCCAAATAAGGCCATTCACGCGTATGCGTCCCTCACGCGCACGCGTCACCCTAAATTTTGGCAATGTGCGTATAAAACAGAGAGTTGTGCGTACGCAAGGCTGCTCTCGTGCCAATGGCACAATTCATTTCACGCGTACGCGTCACCCACGCGTACGCATCACTTGAAAATAGTGCAAACCGCGCGTCCGTGTGCTCCACGCGTCCGCGTCACCTGCGCCGCACAGTTTATCAGATCAGCGCCAGAATTCCTATCTTTTCTTCCCTAATCCTAATTCTTTCTTCCTCCTTCTTAATTCTTTCTTCTCCCTTCTTTCTCCTTTATTCTTTCTTACTTTTTCCTCTCTTCTTTCCCACTTCACCCTCTTCATCAAGGTTCTTTTCTTTTCTTCTTCCCCTTTTACTTTTCCATTATTACTTTAATTTATATTTTCTTTTTCTTTTTCCTTTTTACCTTCATTATCTATGTTTTCTTTTTCTTTCTTTTTGCATTATATTACTTAGTATTAGAAATTTTATTGGGTGATTATTTTCTTCTATATTTTTCTTGTGGATTATTGAAAGGAATTGTTTGACAATTAATATTAATTCTTAGGGTTGCTTGCATGTTCAAATTTCATAGTCTCAATAACATATTTACCTTGCATGCTAAGTGTTTGTGAAAAGGCCCGTATGGCATTGTGCATTTTTAAATTATTCGATTCTTCTACTCTAATGCCTGTTTTTCACAAAACTCCTTTTAATATTTTATTGATTGAATATAATTGTCAATACAAACAAATTGTTAGTTTGAAACACTTGATAATCAAATTGGACAATTAATGCTTGATCTATGCTACTCATGCCTTTGCCAGCATGCCAATAAACATCTTGCATCTAATTGCCATAACATGCACTTGCTATATTTCCATTGATGAACTTAGCACATGTAGTCGCGATCATGTGTTAACGACATCCTTCTTTACTGTGCAATGATTATCACTTGTACCATCCTCTTCCTTGTTCAAACCCTTAGCTTTAAAAGTTACTTTCCTTTTCTCTTTTCAGGATGGCCACCAAGAAAGGTAAAGAGAAAGCTACTCCCAAAGCACCGGCAAGAAAAGGAACAAAAAGAGCACTAGCTACAGAGCCATCTTCAATAGCAGTAAAGTGATAAACCACTATTTTACGGTTTATATTGTGTTTAATTGTATGGTTTTATCATGATCTTTACCCACTTATTCATTAATTTAGCATGCATTTATATTTCCTTCCTGAAATTATTACATGATTGAAAACCGCTTCCTAGGGACTTTTAATTATGCATTTTAATTCTCCATTATTCCATTCGATGCCGTGATCTGTGTGTTAAGCATTTCAGGCTTTATAGGGCATGAATGAGTTGGAGATTGGAAAGGAAGCTAGCAAAATGGAAGGAACACAAGAAATTGAGGAGATAACCAGCGAGAAGTGACGCGGCCGCATGGCTCACACGACCGCGCGAAAGAGGAGAAATTGCAGTGACGCGGCCGCATGGCTCACGCGACTGCACGGAATGGAAAAGCACAAGCGACGCAGAGGAGTGGACGACGCGCCCGCGTGGTGAAGCGAAACGCGAATGACGCGTCCGCATGAGCGACACGATCGCGTAACGTGCGCGATCTGCATAATTTGCAGAATCGCTGGGGGCGATTTTGGACCCTATTTTGACCCAATTTTCGGCCCAGAACAACAGACTATAGCCAGAGAATATGCAGAAACCAAAGACAACATTCATTCTACACAGTTTTAGTTTTAGATCTAGTTTCTACTCCTCCTCTAGGTTTTCTCTCTACACATTCATAGTTCTTAGGATTTTAATTTTCTCCTGCTTTTGCATTAGGATATTGAGAAGAGTTATTACCTCATCAAGACTTCGTCATTCTAGTTCGTTTTCTTTACTTGGTTTATTCTTCCATGTTCCTTGTTTTGTTTAATTTTACCATTGGAATATTTTTAGGATTATTTAATACAAGGATCACTTTTATTTTTAATTAACTATTTTGATTTTTTATTTACAATGTCTTTCTTTAATTCCCTTTCATATGCTATGAATTTTATATTCACAATGAGCGAGTAGTTCCCTAACTTGATGGGGAGTTGATTGAAAGAAACCCTTGAGTTAGAAGGTTCAAGAGAAAGATTGTAATTGGGTTATTGTTGGTTTGCTCTCTAGTTCCTGACACCAATCCTCCCAAGAGTGGATTGGGACTTGTGGATAGAACAGCATTTCAACTTGTTTGACCTTTCTCTACTTAGTAAGGGATAACTAAACGAAATAACTCTCAATTGTCAATTAATCTTGAAAGTATTCCATCAAGAATAGAGCTTCCATGTAATCAACTCCCAGTCAAGGCTTTTATTTAAATTTATATAAATTCTCTAATTTAATTTTCTGCCATTTAACCAAAACCTTTTTGAAAACATTCTGATTAATAAAATAGCACCCTTTCCTGCAACTTGTTGGGAGACGACCTGGGATTCATACTCCCAGTACTTTTAATTTTAAATTTCTGTGACACCTTTCTAAATTGATAGGCAGATTTCTAGCGAGTTAAGAACTATACTTGCAACGTATATAAATTAACAATTTTTTAATTCGCCAATTTTCGCTCGCATCAATTTTTGGCGCCGTTGCCGGGGTGTTGCAATAGAGGGCTAAAGTTATTAATTAGAATTTATTTATTTGCATTTTATTTTATTTTGCTACTATGAGCTGCATGTTTCTTTCGTCAAATGACGCGTTCACTTCCTGATCCAAGCTTGCCAATATTCGATCCTGAAATTGAAAGGACTATTTCACGAATAAGGCGATCTCGGCGTCGGTTAGTCCTCTCTGAGGGCGGATTTGAAACGCCATTTGAGGAAGAAACCAGCTCTCGTTCTACTGATTCGGTTGATTTACGTACAGGTAATATGGCGGCAGCCAGAAGAGTTACTATCCAGGAGGAAGGAGCCCCTGATTTTACAATACAACCGTTTCAAGCGCATCACCCAGCGGTGGCTACAGATTTTGAAATAAAGACCGCACTGCTCAATTTGATGCCCAAGTTTCATGGCTTACCTGCTCAAGAGCCTATCAAGCACCTGAGAGATTTCCAAGCAGCCTGTTCTACTGTCAAGCATGATGGTGCAGATGAAACTTCAATTTTGCTGAAGGCTTTCTCGTTTTCTCTTGAGGGAAAAGCAAGAGAGTGGTACTACACTCAACCTCTAGCAAATGTATCCAACTGGGATACACTCAGAAAAGAATTTTTGGAAAAATTCTTTCCATCTGAAGTTACTGATAAACTGAGGAAAGACATTTCCACGATTGTCCAGGATGACAACAAGACTCTCTTTGAACACTGGGAGCGCTTCAATAATCTTCTGGAAGCATGCCCCCACCAGAGGATTGACAAGATAGTGTTACTCAGCTATATCACACAGGGCATGAGGCCCCAAGATAAGACCACATTAGAAAGTGCTAGCAATGGGTCTATGAAGAAGTACAAGACCACTGATGAGGCATGGCAATTGATCAGCGACTTAGCTGAATCTACTTGGAACCACAGGCAGAAACAAGGCCGTTCAAAAGCCATTGTAGAAGTATCCTCTAGCAGAGAGACTGCTGCTCTAGCTCAGAGTATCTGTGAAATGACCAACTTGCTGAAGCAGATGCAATTGAATCAACAACAAGTTCAGCAAGCTCAACCTTCTCCAGCACAGCAAAGCCAATAGTTAGTCCCACAGAGAGTCTGCGAAATTTGTGCTGATTATAGCCATTATACTGATGAATGCCCGCAGCTACAGCAGGAAGACAACATGGTGGCATCCACCCATAACTTCTATAACCGCCCCAACTAAGGGTACAATCAAGGTGGAAATCATAACCATGGATGGCAGGATAATTCTAACCAGAATTGGAGGGACAACAATAACAGAGGAGGCAGAGACAATCAGGAAAATCAGAAGTAGAATAATAACAACAACAGGCAGCAGAACCAACCTTATAGAGCACCTCACCTGAGGCAATCCCAAGGACCACAGAATACCCAACAGCAGCCCTCTCAAATCACTTATCCTTCTTCATCTCCTAATGATGAGTTACTACATTCTATTGATAGGAGACAACAGGCCATGGAAAACAACCTTAGTGCCACTCTAAATGATCTGACCTCTGCTGTACAAGCTCTCGCCTCACAAATTGGATCAATGAATAACTCCAGTAACCAACCTTTGAGCTCCACTGGAATTCCCTTCTAACCAGTACCCAATCCAAAGGGAGGCATTAATGCCATCACCCTAAGGTCCGGAACCACACTGCAGGAGAGGAATCAGGAGGAGCCAAGCCCACTGATGTGTGGAAAATGATCCAACACAAAACTCACCGGCAAGTGTACCAGGTCGCATCAAGTAATAATAACTTACATGAGTGAGGTCGATCCCACAAGGATTGAAGTATTGAGCAATTTTAGTTTAGTGGTTGATTTAGTTAAGTGAATCAAGTATTGGTTGAGTGGTTTGTAATTGGCAGAAGCTAAATTGCATGAATTATAAAGAGAGAAAGAAGAATTGCAGTAAATTAAAGAGAACAGAAAATAAAGAAGCTAAATCTTAAAGAACAAGTAATGTAGATTGCAGAAACTTAAATTGCAAGAAATGTAAATGGCTGAATCTTAAAGTGCAAGAAATGTAAATTGCTTGAATTATAAAAGGAATTGGGAATTGGGATTGCAGAATTTAAACAAGAGCAAGTGAATTGCAATTAAACAGAAGAGTAGAAGGTGAATTGAAATAAAATAGATCTCAACAGAAAAGTAAAAATGCTTGAGAAATTAAAACAGAAAGTGACAGATGCTTAATTTACAGCAATTTAAAAAAAGGTTGAAGATCTCAGGAGTGGAAGAGACTAGAAAACAAGTCTAGATCTCAAATCCTTCTTTGATCCAACAAGAGCAATTGCAGAAGAAGTAAAGAAAAATAAATTGCAGAAGTAAATTGCAAAAGAGTAGAAGATAAAGCAGTAAACAGAAATTGAAATTCAATTATGCAGAAAAGTAAATAAGAGATTTCAAGGTGAGATTGAAACAGAAGTTCTTCAATTCTCCACCCAAGATCCAAAGCAAGAAAATAAAAGAGTGCTCAAGCAAGAACAAGGAAGAAGAGAGATCAATTCCCCTTCCCAATTCTCTAAGATCTAAGTTCAAAAGTAAAAGCTCAAAATAAAAATGAAAGTTCAAAGAAAAATTCAAAGTAAAGTCTAGAGGTCAAAAGTCCTAATTAAATCAAACTAACTCCTATTTATACACTTTCTATACTTGGATTTTAGAATTTGGGTGGGCTTTTTAATTTGGTGAAAATTTGAATTTAATTGGATTTTTGATTGAATTTTCAGCCCATATGAAAATTGCTCCCAGGAGGATGCTCAGCTCAAGTGGGGAGTAGAGCATTGGAGCTTATGTTGGAGATCCCTTGTAGCGTGCTAGGCTGGGAGAGGCACAGGGGAATGCTCTGCTCACAAGGGGAGCTGAGCATTGGCTTGGTGTGGGGGTTGTCTTGCGCGCTCCTTGCTTCCCTGGACCGTGTCAATTGCGCGCCTCATGCTCCCTTGGCCCGTGTCAATGTTGCTTGTGTGTGCCAAGGAGTAGCGCTTTGCTCTCCTTGTGAGCTGAGCATTGGAGCTTCCAAGGAGAGGTCCTTGGTTCGAAACTTGCTGAATGTATGCGCTGACTCTTTCTCTTGGTGGAGGAAGTGGCGCCTTGCTCCTTGCTTCCTCAAGGTGTTGAGTTCGAACCTTGGGGGTGGCATTTGGCAAATTTTTGGCTTGTTTTCCTTGTGAGTAGCGCTCCCCTCCTTCCCTTGGGTCATGGGTTCAAACCTTGGAGCAAGCATTGGCAACTTATTTCCTTTGATTTATTTCTTGTGAGAGCCCGATAATGCTCCCTTGGAGAGCTGAGCATTGTTTCTCCTTTCCTTGTTTCTTGATTCTCAAATTGTGCTCAGCTCACAAGGGGAGCAGAGCATTGAAGCATTGCCTCCTTGGTTCATTGTTGTGCTCCTTTGGAGAGCACTGAGCTCTTGGGGAGAGTATTGTGGCTTCCCTCCTTCCATGTGCCACGCTTCTCACTTTTCTTTGCCACACTCTTTTCTTCCTTGGGCCACGTTTCTTAAGCCACGCTTTCTTCTTTTCTTCTTTTCTTCACCTACAATTAATCAAAACAACCAATCAAAGTATCACCAAATTCACAAGGTTTATAAATCTTTAAAAATCAATTAAATTTAGCTTAAACCTCATGATTTAGCATCAATTAAATGGTGGTTGTTCGATTCAAAGAAATCATGCATTTCCATTTCAAATTACTTACTTAGAATGCAAGAAAGTGCATAAAACCAAATAAAAACAAAGAAAAAGACTAGTAAAACTAGGCTAAGATGACTTGTCATTACAACACCAAACTTAAAACTTGCTTGTCCCCAAGCAAGAAAAGAATTATGCTCAAAAGGTTCTTTCAATTAGAATGGATTGAAGAATAACTTGTACTGCTCTGTGAGTGAAGTGATTAAGTGACAGTGGGGTGAACTCTAAATTATATGCTCATGCAAGGGCTTCAGTGCTTACTAGTCCCTACATCTTGGAAGTCTTAGGTCTTAGGACTTTCATCCAAATGGTATCATGAAGATCTCTCTATAGGTAATCACCTTGAAGCAGCTTATAGTTTCTGTGCTTTGGCCTTGACTCTAAGTGTCATGTCTCAAAGCGGCTCTTTAGATAAGCTTTCAATCAATACTCCTAAACTAGTTGGTTTTAAGGTATTAGGTGTTAAAGCACCCCTAAGGATTTACTTTCTCAAGCCTCTCTCTTTGACACATTCAACCACAAGCATTTACTAGGATAACAACTCTTTGAGTTCTTGTTTCTTTCTTCTTTTCTGCCTGGTAATTGATGCTCAGAGCCTTGGGCCATGTTCTTTTGTTTTTGTATTTTCTTTATTTTCTCTTATTTGCTGCTTCTTGGATCAATAGATGTTTGAGAATCTCCACAATACTTCTTTGAACTCTGTGTCCTGCCTATGAGCTCCCATGCAAGTTTTCATAAGCATGCAACCTCAATGCATAATCGTACAACCAGAACCACCACTTCTCCTAATCTTTTGCTTGCCTCAAAATTTTTTAATTCCTCAATCCTTCTTTTCAAAGAACTTTCATGTGGTGCATTTTTGAGATATTGAGCGCAAACAAGTTTGGAGATTATAGGGTTGTGAATGATCAAGCATCTTAATTATTGAATTTCAGAGAAACTATACTAGACAAGAAGACAGATAGGGGTATAATATCACTTTCAATCATAGCAGTGATGCAAAATAATCACTTAACAATGCAACCTTTTGAAGTTTGTTTGCTTTACTCCTCATCATCATCATTGCTGGTCTTTACATTCCTTTTTCCTTTTTTTGGTTGACGATGCTTAATTCCTCCAAAAGCTTGTATGATACCTTGCACTGATATTAAAAGTTGCTTGTTCCCAAGCACTTGAAAAATGGTTAGCATGCATGAGTTATTTGTGGGCTTTTGCACTTACTTTGGTGTGGGAACACCAAACTTAGTACCTTGCCAATGGTTCTCGAGCATCAGACTGACCATATGTAGAACTTCTTTTTTTTTTCTTTGCCAAGGATAATAGAACTAAAGACTAGGAGACAGCAGGATAGTTAACTAGTTTATCTAAATGCTTGAAGCTAGCATTATGCAGAAAGTGAGAATGCGTTTTATGATGAAATTTTGGTGGAACACCAAACTTAGAATCCTTCATTCTCCCTTATATTATTTTGGTGTGCAACACCAAACTTAGCTTCTTGCAGTACAGATAAGATTAATTAACCTTTTTATTAAAATAGCTATGAAAAGAATACTACCTCCGGTTGGGTTGCCTCCCAACAAGCGCTCTTTTATTGTCACTAGCTTGACATCCTCCATCCTCTGATCATGGAAGTTGAAGCTTCTGTTTCCTTTGATTTTCTCCTCTTACTGTGGGCTTTCTTTTCTCCATTTCTTCTTGGGGAACTTCTCTGTGGTGCTTTTCTTTGATGATTGCTTCTTTTCTTGTAGCCCTCTTCTCACTTGCCTCTATGATTACTTTTCCTTTCTCACACCTGGTAACTTTCTCATTGTCTTTCAGGTTGTCTTCATTGGCTCTGGGGGAAGTATTTACCCTTTTCTCACCCATTTCTGCAAGGTGCTTAGCTAGTTGTGCCATTTGCCTCTCAATTCATCTGATTGAGGTTTCCTGGTTCTGTGTTATCTCATCTTGGTGCTTCATTATTCTCTCTATTAAGATCTCCAAGTTGGTGATCCTCTGAGAGTCTTGTGGGATTGGTTGGTTGTGAGGTGTCTGAGGTTGGAAGGGTGAGTGTTGTGGTGGTGGTGTGTAGTGGTTGATGTTGGTATGGTGGTATTTTTGCTGGTTTGAGAAATTGGGGTTGTTGTGGTTGAAGTCCCTTGGTCCTTGATTTTTGTGCTCACTCCTCCTCCAGTTGTAATGAGTCCTCCAGGGTGGGTTGTACACATCACCTTAGAACTTATGTTGGAACATGCTTGAGGTACTACTTGGAGAGTGTGATTGCTCATGATTTTGTTGCTCACAGTTAATTGCTCCAAAACCTTTTTCAGATTGATTCCAACCATGGGGATTTTGAGGTAGGTTATGTGCATTTGCCACAGCAGTTCGCAGCTCATCGATTTTTCTGTCTATCAGTTCTAGTTGTTGCTGAAGCTGTTGATGTATCTGCTTGCTTTGGGCCATGATTGCACTGACACCTTCAATTTCCACCAGTCCCTTCTCTTGTGTGAATGATTGCACTTCTACTTTTAGCGTATCAATTCCTTTGGGTTGTTTCAACTTGGCCAGGAGTTCACTCATTAGATCCTCCCATCTGATTATATTTCCCTGTGGGAAGGCTTCAAGCCATTGAGCAACATCGTTCATAGTGATGGGCGAATGCTTCAATTCATGGGTTGCATTGTCATCTGGGGTGAGGACACTACTCCCACAATAGCTAGGATTCGTTGACGTTTCTTTCATGATCTGCACAGTCACAAACAGTCTAAATGAAGATTGAATATACTCATACCAAAATATGGTCAGAGGGTTAGTTGACACAATATGTCAAATAGTTAATAGGCTTGAAAAACCAATAGGAGAAAATTGTTTCTCTCGTATATTCAATTAAGCAATGGCATAGGATTCACACAGAGCCAGAAAAACCAGAAGAACTCCACTCTATTGCTAAAGTGGGGTTTTAGTTAGCTTAAGCAAAAATTCAAACAGTTAGTGGGTTAGTCGAAAAATAAGAAAACAGAAAAGAGAAAATGCTTAATCTAGATCTCCACTTCACTTAATCATTGTCAATCTAATCAATCCCCGGTAACGACGCCAAAAACTTGATGGTGTATTTTGGAAAACGAATTTCCAAACACCCAAAACTAACCGGCAAGTGTACCGGGTCGTATCAAGTAGTAAAACTCACTTAGAGTGAGGTCGATCTCATAGGGATTGATGGATCAAGCAACTTTAGTGGGTGATTAGTTTAGTCAAGCTAACATTTAAGTGAAGTTGGGTGAGACTTGAAGCAACAGAATGTAAATGACAAGGAATTATAAATTGCAGAAAGTAAATGTGCAGAAACTTAAAGTGTAAGAAAGGTAAATTGATAGAATCTTAAATAGCAAGAAATGTAAATTGCATCAAATGTAAATGGAATTGGGTGCAGGGAAATTAAAGAAAGCAATAGCTCAAGCAATTGAAAAAGAACAAGCAGCTAAAAATTTAAATTGCAGGAGGAATAAAGGAAATTGAGTGCTGGGATTGCAAAATTTAAACAAGAAGAAGTATAATGACAATTAAATAGAGAAGAAAATGAATCTAAATGCAGTAGATCTAAACAAGAGAAGTAAAATTGCTTGAAGAATTAAAACAGAAAGTGACTGATGCTTAGTTGCAGCAATTTAAAAGAAGGTTGAAGATCTCAGGAGTGGAAGAGACTAGAAAACAAGTCTAGATCTCAAATCCTTTCTTGATCCAACAAGAACAATTGCAAAAGAAATAAGGAAAAGTAAATTGCAGAAGAATAGAAGATGAAGCAGTAATCAGAATTTAAATTATGTAGAAAAAGTAAACAAGAGATCTCAAAGTGAGAATTGAAACAGAATTCCTTCAATTCTCTAATTCAAGTTAAGATGTAAAAGTGAGCTCTCTACTACTACTCTCTATTGAAGCCAGCCTCCTGTGATCTATTTTTTTGGAGCTCTCCTAATAAGATGGAATTGATGCCTTTATATAGGCTTTACAAAGTGAAAAAATGAAAATGAAATTGAAATGAGAAACAAATTAAATGAAAATCCTAATTCTAGCTTGTTCTTGTGCCTTTGAGTGATGATGTGGGCTTTGCTTGCTTTGGATTTGAGGAGAAATGTGTTTGGTTGGCCTTGATTCAATTTGAAGAGGAATTGAATTTAAATGGAATTTCGGTTGAATTTTGGCCCATGTGAAAATTGCTCCCAGGAGGATGCTCTGCTCTTGTGGGGAGCGGAGCATTGAAGCTTCTCTTGGGGATCCTTGTTGCGTGCCAAGCTTCCTCTTGGTCCGTGTCATGTTGCGCATCCCATTTCCCTTTGGCCCGTGTCAAGCATGCTTGTGTTGCACCAAGGAGTAGCGCTCTGCTCTCCTTGTGAGCGGAGCATTGGTGCTTCAAGAGTGAGGTTCCAGGTTCAAGCCTTAGTAGAGGCATTTCAGCTCAAATTCCTTGTATTTTCTTTAAGAGAGAGCACGACAATGCTCTCTTGGAGAGCACAGTGCTCTCTAATTTGAGCACTACTTTGCTTTGGAGTGAGGCTCCAGCTTCGAACCTTGGTGGAAGCATTGGCTGATTTTTTTGCTTATTTTTTGCCCTTAAAGATACATTTCATTCGTGCCACAATTTCATGCCAAATATAGATTGCCATACATCGTTGGAAAGCTCTGAATGTCAGCTTTCCAACACAACTAAAAGCACATCAATCGAACATCTGTAGCTCAAGTTATAGCCCTTTGAAGGAGGCATGGTCATGTTGTGAGCGCCCAGATTTTAACTTAGCGAAAATTTTGCTTCCAAGTTGAAATTGCATCAGGATGATGCTCCGCTCTTGGCATGAGCGGAGCTTTGTGTGCTGATTGCAAATTTTCCTTTAATTTGGTCATGGGCCACGCTTTTAAAAGCGTGGCCTAAGCCTCCAAAGTGCGCTCCAACTTCAAAGTGTACCCCAAAACTCTTTTTTTCTCCTTTTTAGCTTATTTTGTGCTTTTTGCTTCTTTTTTTTCTTATTTCCTACAAAATTTATAAAATTAAAAGATAAAAAAAAATGTATCATTTAAGTACAAAAGCATTCATTATTCAAGCACAAATCATCAATTTCTTGTATAAAAAAGTATAAAAAAAAACATGACATGGTGACATGTCATCACCCACCAGAACACACCTCAGCTGAAGAGGTAGTAGAAATAGAAGATGTTGAAGAGAAAGAGGACATACAGGACATAGCTGAAAAAGAAGAAGCCCAACCGCAGGAGGAAGCACCAAAAGGTGCAGACACCGCAGAAAACACCTCTCCCATTCCATTTTCACAACTTGCAAGGAAGCCTAGGAAGCAGCTGGAACCCGATCCCAAAATGGTAGAAATATTCAAAAAGGTTGAGGTAACTGTTCCTCTTTTTGATGTTATTCAACAGGTACCTAAATATGCAAAGTTTCTAAAAGATTTATGTATACATAAAGATAAAATTAATGAATTAGAAACTATTCCTTTAGTTAGTTCCATATCTGCTTTAATGGGAGGATTACCTAAAAGGTGTAGTGACCCAGGTCCTTGTATAGTTAGTTGTACTATTGGTGGAGTAGTAATTTATGATTGCATGTGTGATTTAGGAGCATGTGTTAGTATAATGCCTTTGTCTATATATGATATTTTGAGGCTCCCTCCCTTAAAAAGGTCGGCAGCTCGTTTTGTGTTAGCAGATAAAAGCATTATTACAGTGGCTAGAGTTGCTGAAGATGTTTTAGTGAACATTAAAGGGCTTACATTTCCCACTGATTTTTATATCTTGGAGATGCCCCATAATGACTCAGATAAGCCATCATCAATCCTACTTGGAAGACCATTCCTGAAGACATCAAAATTCAAATTGGATGCTTTTTCAGGAACATACTCCTTTGAAATAGATGGCCGAATAGTAATCTTCAATCTGAATGGAGTCATAAACAACCCTCCAGAAGATCATTCTATATTCCAGTGTGATGTCATAGATGAAACTGTAGCTGAAGTTCACAAGGAAGAATTAGAAGAGAGGCACACTGGACAAGGTCCAAGTGTGGGGACCCTCTTGACTGACAATGAGGGCACTTCGGCATTTTCACAAGCTCCAGACAATCCAGAGCCTGCCCATGATCAGAAGTTAGAGTTGAAACCTCTTCCTCCACATCTCAAATATTCTTATCTTGAAGATGAGCAGAAGTTTCCAGTTATCATTGCAAGGGAACTCACTTCCCAACAAGAAGAGCAGTTACTTGAAGTACTGAGGAGGCATAAGAAGGTAATTGGGTGGAGTTTGACAGACATAGTAGGCATCAACCCTCAAGTATGTGAGCACAGAATATTTTTAGAAGAGGGGGCGAGACCTGTCCGTCAACCCCAAAGAAGATTGAATCCCACTATATTGGAAGTTGTCAAAAAGGAAGTGACCAGACTATTAGAAGCAGGTATCATCTATCCTATTTCAGACAGTGAATGGGTTAGCCCAGTACAAGTGGTGCCCAAGAAGTCTGGAGTCACTACAGTGAAGAATGAGCATGGAGAGCTCATAGCAACTAGAGTTCAGAACGCTTGGAGAGTCTGCATTGATTACAGGCGTCTCAACCAAGCCACCCGTAAGGATCACTACCCACTTCCATTCATTGATCAAATGCTGGATCGCCTGTCAGGTAAATCACATTATTGCTTTTTAGATGGTTACACAGGTTATTTCTAGATTCATATAGCTCTTGAGGATCAGGAAAAGACCACTTTTACATGTCCTTTTGGGACTTATGCTTACAAGAGAATTCCCTTTGGCTTGTGCAATGCACCAGCTACTTTCGAAAGGTGTATGATGAGTCTTTTCTCTGATCTTATTGAGGACTGTATGGAGGTTTTCATGGATGATTTTAGCGTTTATGTTGATTCTTTTAGCCTTTGCTTAGATAGATTATCTAGAGTATTAGATAGATGTGTTAATACAAACCTTGTATTGAATTTTGAAAAATGTCATTTTATGGTAAAACAAGGGATTGTATTAGGACATGTGGTATCTAATAATGGCATTTCTGTAGACCCAGCAAAGGTGAATGTTATTTCTAGTTTACCTTACCCCTCCTCTATGAGGGAAGTCCGTTCGTTCCTTGGCCATGAAAGTTTTTACAGGAGATTTATTAAGGACTTTAGTAAGGTAGCACTTTCCTTATCCAGATTACTGCAGAAGGATATTGAGTTCGAGTTCAGTGAGGATTGCAAACAAGCATTTGATAAGCTGAAAACCGCACTAACTCAAGCTCCAATTTTAAGAGGAACAGACTGGAGCCAACCATTTGAAATTATGTGTGATGCTTCCAACCATGCGGTAGGAGCAGCACTAGCTCAGCGTGAAGGTAAGGATCCTTTTGTTATTGCTTATGCGTCTAAGACTTTAGACGCTACCCAGTCCAATTATACTACTACTGAGAAAGAGCTTCTTGCTATTGTTTTTGCTCTGGATAAATTCCGAGCTTATTTACTTGGTACTAGAGTAGTAGTGTATTCGGACCATGCAGCTTTAAAGTATCTATTATCTAAAAAGGAGTCCAAACCAAGGCTTATACGTTGGATCCTACTCTTACAAGAATTTGATTTAGAAAAAAAGGATAGGAGTGGTAACCAAAATTTAGTGGCAGACCACTTGAGTCGCCTTGAGCACGTTAAGGATGATTCTACTCCTATAGATGATAATTTTCCATTTGATAACCTGCAAGCAGTATCTGAGATAATCCCTTGGTATGCGCCTGTAGCTAATTATCTAGTTAGCCGCACCTTTCCTCCAAACTTTTCTAAGCATCAAAGAGACAAGCTGAAAAGCGAGTCTAAATATTATATATGGGATAACCCATATTTATGGAGATGTGGCGCTGACCAGGTAATTAGACGGTGTGTGTCTCAATCAGAATTCCAGTCCATTTTAGAGGCCTGTCACTCATCTGAGAGTGGAGGGCATTTTGGCCCTCAACGAACAGCTAGAAAGATCTTAGACTGTGGATTCTGGTGGCCTACTCATTTTAGAGATGCTGCTGAGTTTTGTAAATCCTGTCCTCCATGCCAAAAATTTGGTAATATATCCAGAAGGGATGAGATGCCTCAACAATATATGCTTTTCTGTGAAATTTTTTATGTTTGGGGCATTGACTTCATGGGTCCATTTCCAAATTCTAATGGTTATTTTTATATATTGTTAGCTGTGGATTATGTTTCTAAATGGGTGGAAGCAATTCCTACCCGCAATGATGATGCTAACACTGTTGTTTCCTTTGTGAGAAACCATATTATTTGTCGTTTTGGATCACCACGAGCAATCGTGAGCGATCAAGGCACCCATTTTTGTAACAGGAGACTAACAGGATTAATGAAGAGGCATGGGATAATTCATAAGGTCGCAACAGCATACCATCCTCAGATCAATGGGCAAGCCGAGGTGTCAAACAGAGAAATAAAGCGTATCTTGCAGAAGATAGTCAAACCTCATAGAAAAGACTGGAGCACCAGGCTACAAGATGCACTTTGGGCATACAGAACAACATACAAAACACCCATTGGGATGAGTCATTTTCGCTTAGTTTATGAAAAAGCTTGTCATCTCCCCGTTGAAATAGAGCACAAAGCCTTTTGGGCAGTAAAGGAATGCAACATGGGGATTAATAAAGCGGGGCTGAAAGGAAGTTGCAACTGCAGGAACTGGAAAGCCTTCGCCTAGAAGCTTACGAGAATGCAAGACTATACAAGGAGAAGATGAAGGCTGTACATGATCAGCACATCAAGAGGAAAGAGTTCCAACCTGGGGACTCAGTCCTCCTTTACAAATCTCGACTGAGGCTCATGCCAGGCAAGCTGAGATCAAGATGGGAAGGTCCATACCGAGTAGAGAAGGCCAAACCGTACGGAGTTTATCACCTTAGCCATCCTTCGAGCTCTGAGCTTATCAAAGTTAATGGACATCGTTTAAAGCTATACCATAGCGAAAAGCGGAAGAAAGACAAGGAACTCGAGATCTTCCTCTTGGAAGATCCCCACATAACCGAAGACTGAGCTAGTGGAGCGTCCAACTTACGGACGTTAAAGCAAAGTGCTAGGTGGGAGACAACCCACCATGGTATGGTCGTTCTTTTCTTTATTTTTTAGTTTTTCTATTCAATAACTCTTCTCTTTATCAGTACATTTCATGCATCTGCATTTGCATATTTTTTATTAAAAAAAAAAGCCACGCAACGCGTCTGCGTCGCAAGGAGAGGGGAGAAAAATAAAAACGAACAGAGAGTCACGCTGGAGCGTGGCTGGAGGCGTGCCAGTGGCACAATTCGACCCACGCGTCCGCGTCGTATAGGCATAATGTCCTCCCACGCGACCGCGTGACCCACGCGATCGCGTGCCCTAATTTTCGACGCAAAAATGGTGCACAACGAATTATTGTGCGAGAGTGGTGCTGGATTGGTGCTGAACGCACAATTCTACCCACGCAGACGCATGGCTCACGCGTCCGCATCGTTCCCTTCTGAAGCCCACTCACGCGATCGCATGCCCCACGCGATCGCGTCACCCCAAATTTGGCAAATAAATACATTTGAACAGAGAGTTGCGCAGGCGCGAGGCTGCACTCGCGCCAGAAGCACCACATGGGTCACGCGACCGCATGCCCGACGCGACCGCGTCAACTGAACTAAAGCGCAATCACGCGAACGCGTGCCCCACGCGGCCGCGTCGCTTGCGCCGCACAGCTCAACCTAAATTGCCAAAATATCTTATCTTTCTCCTCTCCAAATCCTAATTTTTCTTTTCCTTCCTTATTTCTTCCTTCTCCCTTCTTCCTTCTATCTCCCCTTTCTCTCTCTCTCTCTCACCTCCATTAACAAGGTTTTATTTTCTTCTTCCCTCTTTCCTTTTCTATCATTCTTATTATTTTATATGTTCTTTTCTTCTCTTTCTTTTTTTTTCTTTTCATTATTCATATTTTCTTTCTTCTTCTTTCCTTTTTACATGGTGTTAGAATTTTATTTGAGTCGTTATTCTTCATTATATGCTTGTGGATTGTTGCACATTATTTGGCAATTATATATTATTTTCTTTAAAGGGTTGCTTGCATTTTCACTTTAACACTTTCTATACCTTATTCACCATGCATGCTATATGTTTGTGAAAAAGCCCATATGGCATTATCCACTTCTCTATGTTATTCTACTATTCAATGCTGCTTTTCATAAACTCCCTTTACTCTTGTATTAAGCGAAAATAATTTTCAATACAAACGCGATGGTTTGCTACAAAGTAATGCTTGATCTATGCTACTCATGCCCTTTTTTGGCATGCCAATAAACACCTTGCATTCACTTGTCATTATATGCACTAGCTATTTTCCACTGATGACTTTTCACATGTACTCATGAGCGTGTGTCAATGTCAGTTACCTCCTAATGTGCATCCATCACCACCTTTTCTGTTCTCTTCCTTGCTATATATCTCTTTGAATTTAATTTACTTTCTCTCCCTTTTTCAGGATGGCCACCAAGAAAGGAAAAGAGAAAGCTACTCCCAAACCCCCAGCAAGAAGAGGAACTAAAAGAGCACTAGTAGCAGATCCTTCTTCAACTGCTGTCAAACCCTCAACAAAAAGAGTTAAGAGGATCATCAAGGTTGATGAAAAGGAGAAAGCCTTTCAAGCGAAGGACACTGTGCAATTTCCCAATCGCTACTGTGAACAGATGTTCCCTATTCTGGCTGAAAGGAGCTACAACAACGAACACCTTCTTATCCTCCCGCCCAATATCGCTACTTTTGTTGAGCCGCAAATCGAACGAAGACAATGGGGTTTCCTACAGAGACAACCAAGGCAAGTCAATCTTTCTTGGGTAGTCGAGTTCTACTCTAACTTCTACCTACCTACCCTGTAGTCTGTCTTTGTCCGTCAGAAGCAAGTCCCCATTACAGAAGAGGCCATTCAAAAAGCTTTAGGTCTTTTTCCTATTCCAGAAGGATTGGACGCCTTTCAAGAAGCCGCACTCAAGCGCCAGATGTACCACTTTGACTGGGAAGTTTTTCTCAGAGTTATCGCACTACCTGGCAGCCGTTGGATCTACGGATACCATCGTACCCGCCCTAAGGGAATATCGGCTTCAGCACTTACCTTGGAGGCTCGCGTATGGGCGCAGATCATGTCCCATTACGTCTTTCCGAGCACTTATGAGTCCTCCTTCACTGCGGACATGGCCGTTCTACTATGGTGCATCCTTACAGACCAGCCTCTAAATCTACCAAGACATATCCGGAATGCCATGGGACACGTCCAAATCGCGGGCAACTTACCTTTTCCCGCCTTGGTCTCAGATCTTGTCTCAGCAGCCGGAGTCTCCTACAGAGCTGGGGACACCAAAGCCATGCTTCCACGGGATGATCAGTATGTCCCTAACGGAAAATACCTCAGACCTCCAGCAGCCACTACAAGCCTTCCGACTGCACCGGTTGAAGATATTCCTTCTTCAACACCATAAGCACCGACAACAGACGAACTGCTCCAGCAGATAATCGAAAGGTTAGATCGGCAAGAACAGAAAGCGAAGCTAAGAGAGCGCCGTAACAAGCGCTGATTCAAACACCTCAAGGAGCTACTCAAGGGACACTTCAAGGACTCAGACACCCCGGACTCCACTTCCTTTACCAGCACAGGGAGCCGTGATGGTCCCGACTGTGGAGATACTGCTACCAGCCCACCCCTGTTCCTGACAGATGGCACCGAGGACGGTGCAAAGCCTTAAGTTTGGGGAGGTCGGTCAGTACCTGACTTCCGGAGGTAATTTCTCTTCCCTAGCACCAATAAATTAGGATATTTTAGTTAGATTTTCTTTCTTTTATAGAATAGGATAAATTGCATAGTAATAGGTTAGTTGCATGCATGTTCTACTTGATTGAAAAGACAATAAGTTTCTTCTAAGACTCTATCTTTAGAACAAAATTTTACTAATTTTTTAAAATTTTTTTTTATGATAAATCTACTTGAAGTTGTATTTGGAACATGATTTTTGAGCTAAAGAACACACAACCTGTGAAGATTTGAGCCTTTATGCATGGTTACATTATTTAACCATAAATATTTTATTCTTGTGTGTTTACTTCTCTATGATTGTAATCTATATTTTGTTTCATCCTATATGTCCAATATTTATTATATTTGTATGCTTGCATATGATTGAGGCCATTATTTGTTTAAACTCACTTATCCAAATTAAGCCTACCCTTTTCAATTACCTTTGTTAACCACTTTGAGCCTTTAAATCCCGTTTGTTCTATATTTCACCACATTACTAGCCTTAAGCGGAAAAAACAATTGTATATCCCAAATTGAATCTTTGGTTAGCTTAAGATAGAATTGTGTATGCTAGTTAAGTATGGGAAATTGTGGGAACAAAAGTTATTAAGGGAATGTGTCATGATAATACAATGGGAATTTGGATACCTACTCATGTGAAACTATAAGAATTAAAAATCTATGTGCATTGATAAGCTATGTTTATTTTTATGTCTATATAAAAAAAATAATAGCAATAAATAAATAAGGGGACAAAATCACCCCAATGCTGAATTAAGAATTCAAAGATCAATGCACATATGATAAAATTAAAATAAAAAGTTGATACATGAGTATGGAATGTAAAAGGGAATTCTGGGTAGCTAAGTATGAATTCTAAGGTTACACTAAATATATATAGGTTGGGTTAAAGCTTGGGTTAATTAAAGATTCAATTTATAAGATCACTTAACCATATATGTATCCCTACCTCTACCTTGGCCCCATTACAACCTTGAAAAGACCTCATGATGTTTGCATTGGTATATTAACTGTTGTTGATTGGTTAGGAGAAGAACAAAAGTTAGAGAGCATGATTAGAGAAGGATAGAGTGATTACCCTATACACTAGAGAGATTAGAGCGTACATACATCATCAGTGAGGGTTCAATGCTTGAATTTCCATGTTCCCTGCTTTCATGAGCTATCTTCTTGCACTTTTATCTGTCTTACTGTATAATGATAGAATTAGTGGAATTTGATTTGTAATTGTTTTGAAGAGCTTATTTACTTTTGATCAAGTGGGCAAGAATCATATAGTTGCATTCATGTATATAGGATTGCATTACATTGCAGGAGTTTCTACATGTTCATACTTATTTATTTTATCTCCTTCAATTAAGCATGAGGACATGCTAATATTTAAGTGTGGGGAGGTTGATAAACCACTATTTTATGGTTTATATTGTGTTTAATTGTATGGTTTTATCATGATCCTTACCCACTTATTCATTAATTTAGCATGCATTTATATTTCCTTCCTGAAATTATTACATGATTGAAAACCGCTTCCTAGGGACTTTTAATTATGCATTTTAATTCTCCTTTATTCCATTCGATGCCGTGATCTGTGTATTAAGCGTTTCAAGCTTTATAGGGCATGAATGAGTTGGAGATTGGAAAGGAAGCTAGCAAAATGGAAGGAACACAAGAAATTGAGGAGATAACCAGCGAGAAGTGACGCGGCCGCATGGCTCACGCGACCGCGCGGAAGAGGAGAAATTACAGTGACGCGGCCGCATGGCTCACGCGACCGCACGGAATGGAAAAGCACAAGGTGTAGACGACGTGCCCGCGTGGTGAAGCGAAACGCGAATGACGCATCCACATGAGCGACACGATCGCGTGACGTGCGCGATCTGCATAATTTGCAGAATCACTGGGGGCGATTTTGGACCCTATTTTGACCTAATTTTCGGCCCAGAACAGCAGACTAGAGCCAGAGAATATGCAGAAACCAAAGACAACATTCATTCTACACAGTTTTAGTTTTAGATCTAGTTTCTACTCCTCCTCTAGGTTTTCTCTCTACACATTCATAGTTCTTAGGATTTTAATTTTCTCTTGCTTTTGCATTGGGATATTGAGAAGAGTTATTACCTCATCAAGACTTCGTCATTCTAGTTCATTTTCTTTACTTAGTTTATTCTTCCATGTTCCTTGCTTTGTTTAATTTTACCATTGGAATATTTTTAGGATTATTTAATACAAGGATCACTTTTATTTTTAATTAACCATTTTGATTTTTATTTACAATGTCTTTCTTTAATTCCCTTTCATATGCTATGAATTTTATATTCACAATGAGCGAGTAGTTCCCTAACTTGATGGGGAGTTGATTGAAAGGAACCCTTGAGTTGGAAGGTTCAAGAGAAAGATTGTAATTGGGTTATTGTTGGTTTGCTCTCTAGTTCCTGACACCAATCCTCCCAAGAGTGGATTGGGACTTGTGGATAGAACAGCATTCCAACTTGTTTGACCTTCCCCTACTTAGTAAGGGATAACTAAACGAAATAACTCTCAATTGTCAATTAATCTTGAGAGTATTCCATCAAGAATAGGGCTTCCATGTAATCAACTCCCAGTCAAGGCTTTTATTTAAATCTATATAAATTCTCTAATTTAATTTTCTTCCATTCAACCAAAACCTTTTTGAAAACATTCTGATTAATAAAATAGTACCCTTTCCTGCAACTCGTTGGGAGACGACCTGGGATTCATACTCCCAGTATTTTTAATTTTAAATTTCTGTGACACCTTTCTAAATTGATAGGCAGATTTCTGGCGAGTTAAGAACTATACTTGCAACGTATATAAATTAACAATTTTTTAATTCGCCAATTTCCGCTCGCATCATAAAGCCCTCAACAAAGCGAGTCAAGAGGATCATCAAGGTTGATGAAAAAGAGACAGCCTTTCCAACAAAGGACACTGCACGGTTCACTAACCGCTATAGTGAGCAGATGTTCCCCATCCTGGCTGAGAGGAACTATAACAATGAGCACCTACTCCTCCTCCCGACCCACATTGTTGAATTTTTTGAGCCCCGCATTGAGCAAAGACAATGGGAATTCCTACAGAGACCGCCACGACAGGTCAATCTTTCATGGGTAGTTGAATTCTACTCAAATTTTTACATGCCAACCCTGCAGTCTGTCTATGTACGTCAGAAGCAAGTCTCCATAATTGAAGAAGCCATTCAGCGTGCTTTAGATCTTCCCCCTACTCCAAAAGGATTGGACGCATACCAAGAAGCCACTTTCAAGCGCCAAACATACCAATTTAACTGGGACACCGTTCTCAGAGTTATAGAACAACCTGGCAGCAGATCGATCTATGGATACCATCGATCCCGACCTAAGGGAATATTGGCTTCAGCACTCACCTTGCACAGATTATGTCCCATTACGTCTTTCTGAGCACTCACGAGTCCTCCTTCACTGCAGATATGGCATTTCTACTTTGGTGTATCCTTACAGACCAGCCTCTCAATTTACCAAGACACCTTCGGCATGCTATGGGACACGTACAGATTATAGGTAACCTATCTTTTCCCACCTTGGTTTCAGATCTAATCTCAGCAGCCGGAGTCTCCTATAGAGCTGGGGATACCAAGACCATGATTCCACGGGATAATCAGATCGTCCCAAACAGGAAGTACATCAGACCAACAGTAACCACTACCAGCAGGATTGCAGAACCGGCCGAAGATATCCCTTCTCCTTCCACATCACAAGCACCTTCAACAAATCAACTGCTCCATCAGATACTTGATAAGTTGAACCGGCTTGACCGGCAAGGAAAGCGAAGAGAGAGCCGTAACAAGCGCCGATTTACATACCTCAAGGAGCTGCTTGTTGATAACCACCCACCTGAAGAAGACCCAGACTCCCCGGACTCTATTTCATTTACCAACACAGGGAGCCATGACGGTCCCGATTGTGGAGATTCTTCTACCAGCCCCCCCGTTGTTCCTGACTGATGGCACCGAGGACAGTGCCAAGTTTTAAGTGTAGGGAGGTCGGTCAGTACCTGACTTCCGGAGGTAACTGTACTTTCTTAACACCAATAAATTTGTTATTTTTCTTTTGTTAGGATAGTATAGATTGTATAGTAATAGGTATTTGCATGCATGTTCTATTTGGTTGAAAAATAATAAGTTTTTTTTCAAGACTCTATTTTGAAAAATTTCACTAATTCAAATTAAAATTTTGTGTTAAACTTGTTTAAAGACAGTAAATTGTGGAACATGGTTTAAAGCTAGAACACACAACATGTGAGACTTGAGCTTAATTACGTGGTTACATTATTTAGCCATAATATTTTATTCTTGTGTGTTTTCTTCTCTATGATTGTAATTTTTATTTTGTTCCATCCTATATATCCAATGTTTAATGTGTTATATGCACGCATATGATTGAGGCCATTGTTTTATTAGCACACTTATCCCAAATAGCCTACCCTTTTATGTCACCTTTGTTAGCCACTTTGAGCTTTTTTATTCCCCTTGTTTTATATTTTACCACATCACTAGCCTTAAGCGGAAAAATAATTAAATACCCCAAATTGAATCTTTGGTTAGATTAAGATAGAGATTGTGTGTCAATTAAGTGTGAAAAAATTGTGGGAACATGGGTTAATAGGGAATGTGTCATGATAAAATATTGGGAATTTGGGTACCTACTCGTGTAAGACTAAAAAAAATTAAAAATTCATGTGCATTGATAAGTTATGTTTAATTTCCTCTATTTTCAAAAAAAAAAGTAAAAAATAAAAAAATCCAAAAATATTCAATAAATAAGTAAATAAATAAGAGGACAAAATTACCCCAATGCTAAGTTAAGTTTAATAAAAGATTAATGCATATGTGATACAAATTAAAAGAAAAGTTGATGCATGAGTATGTAATGCAAAAGTGGAAATTTTGGGTAGCTAGGCATGATTTTAAAACCATAAAGAGTGTATGTATAGGTAAGAACTTAGGTTAATCAAGAATTCAATTTATAGCTCACTTAGCCATATATATATACCCTCATCTTTACCTTAGCCCCATTACAACCTTGAAAAGACCTCATGATGTTTGCATTGGTACATTAAATACTTGTTGATTGGTTAGGTGAAGAACAAGGTTTAGAAAGCATGACTAGAGATAGAGTGATTACCCTATACACTTGAGGGATTAGAGTGTACATACACTATCAGTGAGGGTTCAATGCTTGATTCTATGTTCCCTGCTTTCATGAGCTGTCTTCTTACAAGTCTACTTGTTTTTACTGTATGATTTTAATTAGTGATATTTGATTTATGTTTGTCTTGAAGAACTTATTTATTTTTAAACCAAGTAGACAAAATCATCTTAGTATATAGTTGCATTCATACATAGATTGCATTGCATTGCATTACATGAGTCTTACTTTTTCCTACTCATTCATTTTATCTCCTTGAGTTAAGCATAAGGACATGCTAATGTTTAAGTGTGGGGAGGTTGATAAATCACTATTTTATGGTTTATCTTGTGTTTAATTGAGTGGTTTCATCAAGTCTTTACCCACTTATTCATATGATTTGCATGATTTTACAATCCCTTCCTAGTTTTGTTCTATGGTTGAAAACTTGCTTCCTAGAGATCTTTAATTTGTATATTTTAATTCTCCTTTATACCGTTCGATGCCCTGATCCGTGTGTTAAGTGTTTCAGGATTTATAGAGCAGGAATGGCTTAGAGAATGGAGAGGAAGCTTGCAAACATGGAAGGAACACAAGAAACTAAGGAGATAACCAGCGAGCATCGACGCGCACGCATGGCTCACGCGAGCACGCGATATGGAGAAATTTGCAACGACGCGTGTGCGTGCCTGACGCGTACGTGTGGATTGGAGTAATGCACAAAGACGCGTGCGCATGGATGACGCGTACGCGTGACATGTGCGATCTGCAGAAAGAACAGAAAACACTGGGGGCGATTTCGGGACGAGTTTTGACCCAGTTTTCAGCCCAGAAACACAGACTAGAGCCAGGCAACCTGCAGAGACTCAACACACATTCTCATTAGGATAGTTTTAGGTTTTTAGATCTGAATCTAGGAGGAAAATTACTCTTCCTCTAGGTTTTCTTTACATTCATAGTTTCATAGTTTATTGCTTTTGCTTTGGATATTGAAGAGTCATCACCTCCGTTGAAGATACTATTCTAGTTTGTTTCCTTACTCTTTTATTTATTCCATATTCTTAATTCTTGTTTAGAGTTACAATTGGATTATTTTCATGGATTATTAATGCAAAGGATTACTTTTATTTTTAATTAAATTACAGTTATTGTCTATCATGCCTTTCTTTTATTCCCTTTTTAATTCTATGCAAGTAATTCTCATGTCAATGGAGTAGATTCCCAACTTGACATAGGGGTTGATTAAAAGGAGACACTTGAGTTGGAATGCTCAAGTGATTAGTTAAATTGGAAGTTGTTGGCTAATTCTGTATTTACTAATACTAGACCTTCCCAAGGGAGAGGACTAAGATTTGCGAATAAGAGTTAGCTCAATCACTTGACTTTCCTTTATTTAGTAAGGGTTAACTAAGTGAAAATAACAACCTCTTTATACTACACTTGAGAAAATTCCAATAAGGATAGAACTTTCGATCAATCATTCCCCCAGTCAAGGCTTTTTATTTAGAATATTATAAATCTCTTTTAATTTTCACTGCTTTAATTTACAACTATTTATTTGCCCATTGCCCAAACTCAAAATTACCCAGAAACTCCTGATTAATAACTTAGCACCCTTTTTAGCAACTTGTTGGGAGACGACCTGGGACTCATACTCCCAGTATTTTTATTCTAAATTTTTGTGACAACCTTTCTAAATTGATGAGCAGATTTTTGCTGGTTAAGGGCTATACTTGCAACGCTGTTCTTATATTATAATCTCTTAATTGGCCGACTTCTGCCACACATCACTCACCACCATATCTCTGCTCATTTTCAGCAGGTAAACAATCATCTCTGCTTCTCTCCTTTTCTTTTCGTTCTTTCTTTCTTTTCTTTCTGTTCTCTGCTCTCCTGTGGCAGAGGTTCTTTAGAATCTTTTAATCTTTTTCTCTCTGCTCTCCTGTGGCAGAGATCCCTTTAACTAATATATTCTTTTCTTTTCTTTTTTCATCATTCTTTTAATTCCTTACTTTTAACATCAAAAACTATCTTCACACTCTTCCCTCATCGTTCCTTAAATGTTTTATGAAGAGGGGATCATGAGATCCTTAGCTTAGATGTAACACCCTACCATACAGGGTCTTATGCTTAAGTCATAATTCTGAGATGGCAAGGTATTACGACCTCTAGAATTAAAATTTAGTACGTATAGTAGTATGAATGATTTATTATAACTAGGAGCCTTTGTAGAAAAAGGGGTAAACAAAAAACCGTAACTCGAAAGCGCAACACTCTGATCGATAACGTAACGAACAGGGATAAGCTAACGCGAGATTATATATATATATATATATAAAAGAGTGTCAAAAACAGGAATATCAAAACTCAAATCCAGATGCGAAGATAACCGGTCCGAGCATAGCAATATATACATATACTAAAATAAGGAAACCCCAAAGGAAACCCAAAGGGACACAAAAACAGAGAACCTAGTCTCCAAAATCTCCTCTAAGAGGAGTCATCACAGTTTGTATTATTCAATGGAGATAAAAGTATCTAAGAGAAATCATAAAATCAAAACAGAGTCCCGAGAACAAGGATCTTTGCTAATCCAGAAGTCTCTAGCATGCCTCAACGAGAATCCTCGCATCCTGCATCTGAAAACCACAAAATCCGCATGAGTGAGAACCAGAGGTCCCCAGCATGGTAACAGTTCCCCATATATAACATGTAATAATAGAGGAAAGTCGAAGGCAATCCTAAGACTTCCTCCAGATAATATCAAAGCTTATAAACAAGCTAAACCATAAATGGCAACTGACTAAAGATCCTTCAGTCTAACTTATACTTCCCTTTCCAATTTCTTCAGACCTCCCAACCACCAGCAGGAGTATAATGTAGCAAACACAGCTAAATCAAACAAGAGATATACAAATAGGAACAGATAAGGCTTTTAGACAATTAGCAAGTAATATGCAGTCAAATAGGCAATCTCAAACAATTCATATAGTATGCATATGATGAATGCCTGTCCCTAGTGGCTGAAGATATCATCTGTCGATAATAGAGCCAACCCGACAAGTCCTGGTAGCTAACCATTGGACTGTCCCTCTGTCGTGTCTCCCTAACTCAAGTTATACTCAACAAATCGTGATCATAATCATGATCCATATCCATCACCCTCACTGGTGAATATTTATGGGGGTGAGCTCATCCAGGGCTTTCACAGTGCCCGGCCACCCTGACGACATAGGGTCAAAAGAGCTTCGAGTCTCAACCTGGAGTACGTGGTGGCTAGCCACTGCTTCCTCCCAGGGAAACCCTCATCTCCGATAGTGGAAGTGCAAACATTCACAATTCATTCAACAGCATATATGCATTTATACTTAGCCATAATCATGGCTCCACCGTAACACGGCAATGATCCAGCCATCTGGCTCACGGTTAAATCCATAACCAGCCAATTCATTAACAATTACGGCCCTTCAGCCCATGGCATAACAAGCACTTCCACCGCCATCCTCCGCATCTCACATAATCATCTTTGATCCTCATTGATCATTCATTTTTCCCTTGCTTCACTCGCAAGTTACCACATTCACTAGCTCCTTGTCTCATTGGTAGGCATATCATAATGATTTAAGACATAAGTGGTGAGATTAGAGGCTTAGAAGTATGAAATTTGGCCTTTAAAACTCAAAAATCAACTTTGGGATGAAAACAGGGACACGCGTACGCGCACTCCACGTGCACGCGTGGATGGCCACAAAACTCATCGACACGCAAGCGTCATACGCGTGGACGCGCGGATTGAAAAATAGCCAAACGACACGCAAGCGTCAACCACGCGTACGCGTGGGTGCTCTTGCGCCCCAGGCACAAAACTGGCACAACTCTGGCACAACTCTCGGAAAAATAGCTGGGCATTTGGTGCAGCGCATCGACGCGCCCGCGCACACCACGCGCACGCGTGGATGGTGCTTTCTTGAAGAACGGCGCGTACACGCCAAGTGCGCCTACGCGCAGAGGGTCATTCTGCTAAAAATTTTCTAAGTTAAAAGCTGCAGAATTCACAAATTCAACCTCCAATCTTCCGACAGACATAACTTTCTCATTTTAAATCGTTTTTCGCCCGTTCTTCCAGCGGCGTGGACATCCCGGATACAATTTCATCTCTAAATAAGTTTGGTACAAAACGGGGATCCGTAGTCCAAGTTATGTCCCGTCAAAACATGCCCGAAAACCATGTTTTCATACAAAACCACAAGGTGCCATTTTCAAAACAAACCATTTTCAACTCTTTTCAAAATCAACCAAAACATGCCAATTTCGCCTTTTTCGAAATCAATCAAAATGTACCAAAATTAACACCAAGCCATCCTCAACTCACACATTGACACTTTACCAAAATTCCCAAAACCACCGTCCAACCATTTTAACACTTCTCAATCAAATGGCTACAAGACAAACACAATATCATATCACACATCATTTCTCATCCCAATTTCCGATAATACCATTTCCAAATCAAACATCATTATACATAATCATCATCATACTCACCATCAACATGGTACCACCCACCAATTCAACCTCAATCATTCATCAAACATATATCACAACATGCAGTTTCTCATATATCACACAATCAAGGCATCAATATTCATAATCACATATATGATCACATCATATATCTCAACTATTCAATAACATCATCAATTCAATGTCTATCTTAGGGCCTCTAGCCTAAGTATTTCCTACCACATTACATATTAGATACGAGAAACCGAGACCATACCTTAGCCGATTTCCCAAGCTCAACGGTAGCACTTCCAAACCACTTGTCCACAAGTCCTCTAGGTTTCAACACCTCCAAGAACAGATTTTTACCACCAAAAATCCCTTTTCAAGCTTTCCAAGGTCTCAATCAAGCCCCAATATTCACATATCCATAACCTAAGCCACAATCATCATACCCATACACAACATCTCAATACCCAAACATCATAGAACAACAAATTACACTAGGGTTGAGAATCTTACCACACCCAAGGTCCAAGGAGACAAGATTAACCTTCTCCTTCAAGAGAGTTGGGTCCTATAACATCAAAGAACCCAAAATCTCAATATTTTTGCTCATGAAACTCGAAATCAAGGCTGGAAATTCGAAGAGCAAAACATGGCTTACCTCAAGATTGATTGTATGGGTTTTGTAGAGCTCTCCGCGATGAACACGTGGCCACAAACGGTGCGGCGATCGGAGCTCTAGATCAAAAGTTATGGTGGTTTAAAGATCAAGTGAGAGATAGAAGTTTGAGAGAGTGTTCTTCCCCTCCCTTATTCCATTTCAGCGTGTGTGTGTAACAAATGAGGAGAGAGAGTGCTGAAAACTAGGGTTTTGGCTTAGTTTAGTTGGGCCAAGGGCCCACTTTAGGTCCGGTTGGCCCAGTTTGGTCCGTTCGGTCCAATCTTGGTCCGATTTCTATAAAATTGGTACCGAAATTCTCGTCTGAATCTCCTCTATCATCTTTAGCCATAAAAATCACATTTTTGACTTTCTAGAATAAATTATCATTTATGGGTTAATTAGTCATTAATTAACCGGGTTTTACATTCTACCCACCTAATTGGGAATTTTGCCCACAAAATTCAAATTCAATTACCTGAGAATAAGTGTGGATAATCCGATCGCATCTCCGACTCAAGTTCCCAAGTGTGTTCCTCAACACCACCTCGACTCCATGCCACTTTGACTAATGAAACCTCTTTTCCACGCAACCGTTTGATACTAGTATCATCAATTCTGACTGGAGCCACTGGAAGCATCAAATCTTCCCTTAACTGAACCGATTCAGGTTCTAACACATGGCTAGCATCAGGAGTGTATTTCCGAAGCTGCGACACGTGAAACACGTCATGCAGGTTCGAAAGATGGGGTGGTAGAGCCATCCGATATGCCACCGGTCCAACCCTTTCCAGGATCTGAAATGGACCGATGTACCGAGGATTCAACTTCTTTGCTTTAATCGCCCTACCTACTCCCGTGGTTGGAGTAACCTTAAGGAAAACATGATCTCCTTCCTCAAATTCCAAGGGCTTCCGCCTCTGATCGGCGTAACTCTTCTGGCGACTCTGCGCCGTAATCATCCTATCTTGGATTTTCTTGACTTGTTCAGTGGTCTCAGCTATCATCTCCGGCCCCAACAAGCCTTTCTCTCCAGCTTCATACCAACATAGCGGAGATTGACATTTTCTCCCATACAAAGCCTCATACGGAGCCATTCCGATACTCGCATGGTAACTATTATTGTATACAAACTCCACTAACGGCATATATCGATCCCAACTCGCCGGCTGGTCCAGAACACAAGCTCTCAATATATCCTCTAGTGTTTGGATCGTCCTCTCGGATTGACCATCTGTTTGAGGATGGTAAGCCGTACTCAAGCTTAGTCGGGTCCCGAAAGCTTTCTGAAATACACCCCAAAACATCGAAGTGAAGCGAGGATCTCTATCAGAGATTATAGTAGCCGATACGCCATGAAGTCTCACAATCTCCTTTATGTACAACCGTGCTAGTTTCTCAAGGGTGTAAGTCATCCGAAGGGGTAAAAAGTGGGCTGATTTCGTCAGTCGGTCCACAATCACCCAGATAGCATCAAAACCAGTCCTAGTCATTGGCAATCCTGACACAAAGTCTATTGTAATACTTTCCCACTTCCATTGCGGAACCTCTAAAGGTTGCAATATTCCGGAAGGTCTTTGATGTTCAATCTTTACTTTTTGACAGGTTAAGCACTTTGAAACATATTCCGCCACATCATTCTTCATACCCGACCACCAAAACATCGCCTTTAAATCATGGTACATCTTAGTACTTCCCGGGTGAATGGAGAATCCGCTTTTGTGTGCCTCCTTTAAGATATCTTGCCTCAAAGTGCCAATATCCGGCACAATGATCTTACCCTTGAATCTCCATAACCCATCTTTTTCTTACGACACTCTCCACTGTTTCCCTTGCTCAATAGCCGGTAACACCTTCCATAACGCTTCATCATTCTCATGGGCCTTTAGGAGTTCGGACTTAAAGTCACTTGAGATTTCTAATCGGCTCAAACACAAAGTTCCAGATACTTTTTTAGCACCAATTTTTAGACTCTCGAATCCCTTGAGCAACTTCTCCTCTTGAAGCATCATCCAGGCCGCATATAACGACTTCCGACTTAACGCATCCGCCACTACATTCGCCTTTCCCGGATGGTAATTCAACTCAAAATCGTAGTCCTTCAATAATTCCATCCACCTTCTCTGCCTCATATTAAGCTCTTTCTGATCAAAGAGATATTTCAAGCTCTTGTGATCGGAGAAGACTTGGAACTTAACCCCATAGAGATAATGCCTCCACACCTTCAAGGCAAACACGACCGCAGCGAGTTCTAAATAGTGCGTAGGGTAACTAACTTCATGAGGTCTCAAATGTCGTGAGGCATACGCCACCACATTATGATGCTGCATCAGCACGCACCTTAGACCCTTTAATGAAGTATCACAGTACATCTCAAAAGGCTCATTCGGCTCAGGTAACACTAACACAGGTGCAGTGGTCAACTTTTTCTTCAATGCCTGAAAGCTCTCCTCGCACTCAGGAGTCCAAACAAACGGAGTGTCTTTGCAGGTTAACTTTGTCAACGGCAAGGCTAATTGTGAAAAGCCTTTGATGAACCTTCGATAATAGCCAACTAAGCCCAGAAAACTCCTTATCTCAGTTACTGTGGTTGGTTGCTTCCAATCTATCATAGCCTCCACCTTAGCTGGATCTACAGCTATCCCCTTCTTACTCACCACGTGACCCAAAAACTTCACCTCACTCTTCCAAAACTCACACTTAGACAGTTTCGCATAGAGTTTCTTCTCCTTTAGGATCTGCAACACGATCCTCAAGTGTTTCGCATGCTCTTCTTCAGTCTTGGAATAAATTAGTATGTCGTCAATGAAGACAACAACGAATTTATCCAGAAACGGACAAAACACTCTGTTCATATAATCCATGAATACTGCAGGAACGTTCGTCAACCCAAAAGACATTACAGTGTACTCGTAATGACCATAACGAGTCTTGAAAGCGGTCTTAGGGATATCCTCACCTCTCACCCTTATCTGGTGATAACCGGATCACAAATCGATCTTGGAGAAAACCCCAGCTCCTTGTAACTGATCCATGAGATCATCAATTCTTGGCAATGGGTATTTATTCTTTATCGTGACCTTGTTCAGCTGCCTGTAATCCACACAGAGCCGCATACTCCCATCTTTCTTCTTTACCAGTAACACTGGAGCACCCCACGGGGAAACACTTGGTCGGATAAAGTTCTTACCCAACAAATCCTCTAACTGAGACTTTAGCTCGGCCATCTCTAATGGTGACATTCTATAAGGAGCACTTGAGATTGGTCCCGCCCCAGGCACCAATTCAATAGCAAACTCGACCTCTTGGTTTGGTGGAAATTCATCAATGTCATCGGGAAACACTTCTAGAAACTCACACACCACCGGAATCTTTTCCAACCTTTGATCATCACCCGAAACACCCGCGGTTAACAACAGGATACCCTGACATTCGATTCCGGAACAGTTCACCATCATCGAATTCAAGTAATAATTATTCACCACGACCGGTCCTCTTGTATCTTCCGGCATAAAGTACACCGACTTTGTAGAACAATCAAGCAGGACATGGTTCTCAGATAACCAGTCCAATCCCAAGATAAGGTCAAGACCGATCATCGGTAAACAGATTAAATTATGGACAAAATCACGCTGCTTGAACCTAAACGAAACTTTCGGGCATCCTAGCCTAGTTACCATGGCCTCATGGGTAGCATTATACACTTTTAGGTCATAACCTAAGGTTACGATCTTTAATCCTAACTCATGGGCTTTCTCAAATGCAATGAATGAATGCGATGCTCCCGAATCAAATAAAGCATTTAAAGTTTGACCAGTTATTTCACAGTTACCTTGGATAAGTGCCTCAGATCCCTCAGCACCTATAGCTGAAGTGGTGAACACCCGACCAGTCTGCTGTGCTTTCCCAACACCTTGTTTCTGCTTCTCCGGACAATTTGCGGCTTTATGCCCCGCCTTTCCACAATTGTAGCACAAACTCCATCCGGCCTTGCATGGTGCTCCCGAATGGTGACTTCCACACCTAGTACAAGATTGATCATTCTGAGGCTACTTCCCAAACCTTTTCCCTTGGGAGTTGTTGTTGTTGGGCCTCCTAAAAGAACCTCCCCTATTGAAAGGTGGACCTCTAGGTGCAAAGCTCTTCCCTCGGTTCTGTGGAAATGATCCTTTGTGACTCCCTCTCTCAGCAGCCGCCTTCTTCACGCACTCTTCAGCAACTCTACACTTGTTCACCAACTCGGAGAAAGTTCTGATCTCCATTGGTCCCACTGAGCTGAAAATATCACTCCGGAGTCCTCCTTCATACTTAACGCACTTTCATTCCTCATATTCCACCAGAGTCCCTTGACACATACAAGAGACTCTGAACAGCTCCTTAAACTTGTCAGTATACTCAGATACGGACATAGTACCCTGCTTCAGCTGCAATAATTCAAGCTCCTTGGCCGTCCTAGCAGAAGTCGGAAAGTACTTCTTATAGAACTCCTCTTGGAAGACATCCCAGGTGATATAATCGTCACCCTGCTGCAGGAGGCGTCGGATTCCTTGCCACCAATTCGACGCTTTCCCAGTGAGCAAATAGGTAGCAAACTCCACACGCTGCCCTTCAGGTACCACCTGCGCTTGCAGTGCTCGTTCCATGGCCTGAAACCATGTATCGGCCTCAGTCGGGCCAGTGGTTCCCTTGAACTTAGGTGGATTAACCTTCAAAAAGTTTGCCAGTGTCATCGGGCCCTGAACTCCACCTCCGTCATTACCATGGTTGTTCATCTGTTGACCAAGAGCCTCAGCAGTGGCTTGCATAGCAGCAGCCATGTTCTCCAACGCAGTCATAAAGTTCACCGAGTCATTAGGGTTAATCTCTGGTGCATGAGCGTTCGTATGACCTCTCCCACGGCCTCTACCGCGTCCACGAGGCGCTATCTGGTTCCTATACACACCAAACAATAAATATTAAGTTGATCAGTCTCAATATCGGAAGTTTAGTGCTTCAAAGTCCCAAATGCATGCTCATGAATGTTTATGCCAACTATATCAAGTAAATATACTAACAACACATAACACACATACAGAGAATGCACAGAAGCATAGTCAGTCCATCCCTCAGGCTCTACAAGAACGAACTGCTCTGATACCATAATGTAACACCCTACCATACAAGGTCTTATACTTAAGTCATAATTCCAAGATGGCAAGGTATTGCGACCTCTAGAATTAAAATTTAGTACGTATAGTATTATAAATGATTTATTATAACTAGGAGCCTTTGTAGAAAAAGGGGTAAACAAAAAACCGTAACTCGAAAGTGCAACACTCCGATCGATAACGTAACGAACAGAGATAAGCTAACGCGAGATTATATATATACAAAAGAGTGTCAAAAATGGGAATATCAAAACTCAAATCCGGATGCGAAGATAACCGGTCTGAGCATAGCAATATATACATATACTAAAATAAGGAAACCCCAAAGGAAACCCAAAGGGACACAAAAACAGAGAACCTAGTCTCCAAAATCCCCCCTAAGAGGAGTCATCACAGTTTGTATTATTCAATGGAGATAAAAGTATCTAAGAGAAATCATAAAATCAAAACAGAGTCCTGAGAACAAGGATCTTCGCTAATCTAGAAGTCTCCAGCATGCCTCAACGAGAAGCCTCGCGTCCTGCATCTGAAAACCACAAAATCCGCATGGGTGAGAACCAGAGGTCCCCAGCATGGTAACAGTTCCCCATATATAAAATGTAATAATAGAGGAAAGTCGAAGGCAATCCTATGACTTTCTCCAGATAATATCAAAGCTTATAAACAAGCTAAACCATAAGTGGCAACTGACTAAAGATCCTTCAGTCTAACTAATACTTTCCTTTCCAATTCCTTCAGACCTCCCAACCACCAGCAGGAGTATACTGTAGCAAACATAGCTAAATCAAACAAGAGATATACAAATAGGAACAGATAAGGCATTTAGACAAGTAGCAAGTAATATGCAGTCAAATAGGCAATCTCAAACAATTCATATAGTATGCATATGATGAATGTCTGTCCCCAGTGGCTGATGATATCATCTGTCGGTTATAGAGCCAACCCGACAAGTCCTGGTAGCTAACCATTGGACTGTCCCTCTGTCGTGTCTCCCCAACTCGAGTTATACTCAACAAATCGTGATCATAATCATGATCCATATCCATCACCCTCACTGGTGAATATTTATGGGGGTGAGCTCATCCGGGGCTTTCACAGTGCCCGGCCACCCTGACGACATAGGGTCAAAAGAGCTTCGAGTCTCAATCTGGAGCACGTGGTGGCTAGCCACTGCTTCCTCCCAGGGAAACCCTCATCTCCGATAGTGGAAGTGCAAACATTCACAATTCATTCAACAGCATATATGCATTTATACTTAGCCATAATCATGGCTCCGCCGTAACACAGCAATGATCCAGCCATCCGGCTCACGGTTAAATCCATAACCATCCAATTCATTAACAATTACGGCCCTTCGGCCCATGGCATAACAAGCACTTCCACCGCCATCCTCCGCATCTCACATAATCATCTTTGATCCTCATTGATCATTCATTTTTCCCTTTCTTCACTCGCAAGTTACCACATTCACTAGCTCCTTGTCTCATTGCTAGGCATATCATAATGATTTAAGACATAAGTGGTGAGATCGGAGGCTTAGAAGTATGAAATTTGGCCTTTAAAACTCAAAAATCAACTTTGGGATGAAAATAGGGCCACGCATATGCGCACTCCACGCGCATGCGTGGATGGCCACAAAACTCATCGACGCGCAAGCGTCATACGCGCGGACGCGCGGATTGAAAAATAGCCAAACGACATGCAAGCGTCAGCCACGCATACGCGTGGGTGCTCTTGTGCCCCAGGCACAAAACTGGCACAACTCTGGCACAACTCTCGGGAAAATAGCTAGGCATTTGGTGCAGCGCATCGATGCGCCCGCGCACACCACGCGCATGCGTGGATGGTGCTTTCTTGAAGAATGGTGCGTACGCGCCAAGTGCGCCTACGCGCGGAGGGTCATTCTACTAAAAATTTTCTAAGTTAAAAGCTGAAGAATTCACAGATTCAACCCCCAATCTTCCGACGGACATAACTTTCTCATTTTAAATTGTTTTCCGCCCGTTCTTCCAGCGGCGTGGACATCCCGGATCCAATTTCATTTCTAAACAAGTTTGGTACAAAACAGGGATCTGTAGTCCAAGTTATGTCCCGTCAAAATATGCCCGAAAAACCATGTTTTTATACAAAACCACAAGGTGCCATTTTCAAAACAAACCATTTTCAACTCTTTTCAAAATCAACCAAAACATGCCAATTTTGCCTTTTTCGAAATGAATCAAAATGTACTAAAATCAACATCAAGCCATCCACAACTCACACATTGATACTTTACCAAAATTCCCAAAACCACCATCCAACCATTTTAACACTTCTCAATTAAATGGCTACAAGGCAAACACAATATCATATCACACATCCTTCCTCATCCCAATTTCCAATAATACCATTTCCAAATCAAACATCATTATACATAATCATCATCATACTCACCATCAACATGGTACCACCCACCAATTCAACCTCAATCATTCATCAAGCATATATCACAACATGCAGTTTCTCATATATCACACAATCAAGGCATCAATATTCATAATCACATATATGATCACATCATATATCTCAACCATTCAACAACATTATCAATTCAATGCCTATCTTAGGGCCTCTAGCCTAAGTATTTCCTACCACATTACATATTAGATACGAGAAACCGAGACCATACCTTAGCCGATTTCTCAAGCTCAACCGGAGCACTTTCAAACCACTTGTCCACAAGTCCTCTATGTCTCAACACCTCCAAGAACATATTTTTACCACCAAAAATCCCTTTTGAAGCTTTTCAAGGTCTCAATCAAGCCCCAATATTCACATATACACAACTTAAGCCACAATCATCATACCCATACACAACATCTCAATACCCAAACATCATAGAACAATAAATTATACTAGGGTTGAGAATCTTACCACACCCAAGGTCCAAGAAAACAAAATTAACCTTCTCCTTCAAGAGAGTTGGGTCCTATAACATCAAAGAGCCCAAAATCTCAACATTTTTGTTCACAAAACTTGAAATCAAGGCTGGAAATTCGAATAGAAAAACGTAACTTACCTCAATATTGAGTTTTGTAGAGCTCTTCGTGATAAACGCGTGGCCACAAACAGTGCGGCAATCGGAGCTCTAGATCAAAAGTTATGGTGATTTGAAGATCAAGTGAGAGATAGAAGTTTGAGAGAATGTTCTTCCCCTCCCTTACTCAATTTCAGCGTGTGTGTGTAACAAATGAGGAGAGAGAGTGCTGAAAACTAGGGTTTTGGCTTAGTTTAGTTGGGCCAAGGGCCCACTTTGGGTCCGGTTGGCCTAGTTTGGCCCGTTCGGTCCAATCTTGGTCCGATTTCTATAAAATTGGTACCGAAATTCTCGTCTCAATCTCCTCTATCATCTTTAGCCATAAAAATCACATTTTTTGCTTTCTAGAATAAATTCTCATTTATGGGTTAATTAGTCGTTAATTAACTGGATTTTACATTAGATTTGTCTTTCTAAAACTTTTAGAAAAACTTGTCTGTTTACCGCTCTCTGATTTATTTTTCATAATACATACAATAATATCTTATAAAATAATATCTTGATAAATAATAATTTGTAATAATAATTTACTCTAATATAAATCGGTAATTTTAAACAAATATTTAAAATAATATTTATAATACTCTTAAAACTTATTTTATAAAACCTTATTTTTAAACTTGTATTAATTACTTTCTAAACCACGAATTTTTTATTATTTTATTTTTGACTTCAATATTTTTATAAAATTGTATTTAAACCTTCACCTTATTTCATATTTATATAAATAACCGTGAGCTTTTATAAAATACCCGTTTTACCCCCCCCCCCCTTTACTTTATTTATTACCTAAAATACCCGAAAAACTTATATAATTATAATATTAAACTCAATCTTTTCATAAAAATACAAGCATATTTCTTCAAAAATAATTCTTCTTGGCTTATTCTTCTCTTCACCAAGAACCGAAACCCTGCTTATTTTTTTTAAAATATACATTTAAATCTTAATCTGTTTTTGAGTTTTATGGTTACCGATTTTTCACAGCTTTTAATTTAATTCCTCAGCCATTAAACCTTACCCATTTTCTCAAAATACCACATCACAACAGTTCCCTAAAACCATTAAAATAACCACAACTGAGCTGTTTCTCACAGCCAAACTAACAAATCACAAGCAATAACAATAATCCAATATAAACTCATTCAAACTCAAACAATTATCAACCAAATCAATATTCACTTATCAAATTCACATTTAATTATTATAAATTTACCAAATTTTACCTCCATACAAAATCAAAACAACGAAAGCTCCGAAGAAACTTTCTGACTGAGCTGCTGAAGAAGAAAATGTCAGAAATCGCCTGTGCCTCCTAAAAGTCCAATTGGCCGAACTCAAGGGGAAGGAGAGCTATGTCACTGTCAACTTCCACCAAATAAAAATGACATCAACACATAGAGAAGAAAGATACAAATATTTTTATCGGATTAGATTTTTTTATTGGAGTTATGGATCCAAAAAAATTAAAGTTGAAAATTCATGATTTTCATGGAAGCTCACATCTTCTCTCTTTTCCTTTCTTTTTTCTTTTTGTCCGTGATAAGAATGAATGAATGGAAGGAGATAAGTGAATATTATGATTAATAAAAATTTGTGTTGTAAAACCTTATTAGGTGTCATAGCTAATTAATAAAAGAAACCATGTGTCATAAATATACATGTATATTTATATATGCACTAAGCCACATTAATACTTTCTTTTATTTCTTTTCTTTGTATGATTCGGTAGTGATAATGATGAATGATTATATATATATATATATATATATATATATATATATATATATATAAAAGAATGAATGTGGTTCTATCTTTCGTTGATCACAAGCGAAGACATGTCGAAATGAAAGTACCTGGGATTATTGAACGTAAATCTGTGTACAAGCCTATGCAAACAGGGTTAAAAGCGATAAATAGTCTGGTTCCTATAGGCCGTGGTCAACGATTTGTACATAAGCCACGTTTTTCATTTCTTTTTTTTTTCATTCCTTTAGTGGCTTTGGCTAAATAAATTAAATGAAATAATAATAATAATAATAACAATAACAATAATAATAATTCTTTTATCTTTTTTAAAATATCTCATTATAATAAAAATTATTTAAAAATGTTAATAAATTTTAAACTTAAAATATCATAAAATTTAATTTAATTACTTTTAAAAAAATAATTTTCTTTTAATAAAATAATAAATCATGAATAACTCATTATTTAATTTTTTAAAAATTTGGGTTATTATACTCCTTATGTATATATATGTTTTACTTTTGCCTTTTATAGAGATTTATGGAGAGTTAGGGTTACTTTTATGTATTTTGGGATATGATTTTCTATATATATATGACTATTCTCTGGCCAGTCTTAGGTTCGTAGGCTGAGTTTGGAGCTTGATATTTTGTACCTTGACTCTCTACTACTTTCATTATTTTACACATATATGTTAGTGTACCTTAACTTTCTTCGTACGTAAGTAAAAGTTATTCCTGAGCGTTGCGCTTTTAATTTTACGATTTTGCTTTAGCTATTCCTTCAAGGCTCCTCGAATATTATATTCTTTCAATTATTATATCTATATATATTTTATTTTAGAGGTCGTAATACCACACCACCTCTGTTTTATGACTTAAGCGTAAAGCTCTGTGGTAGGGTGTTACATTATGGTATCAAAGCAGTTCGTTCTCGTGGAGCCTGGAGAATGGACTGACTATGCTTCTGAGCATACTCTGGCAATGTGTGTATATGCTATTTAGGATGTCTGCTTGACATATATAGCATAAGTGTTTATGAGCATTACCTTTGGAAATTTGATGTACTAGACTTGAGATATTAAGACTTATCACCTTAATATCACTTGTTCGGTGTGGACAGGACCCAAAGGGCGTCTCATGGATGCGAGTGAGGTAATACAATTGATTTTCTCAGCTGCTACTGTGCAAGTAACTACTGAAGGGATGGAGCACGGAGATTGCGAGAATATTAGGACTATTACGCTGAAAAGGAGAAGTTGCAAAAAATGAGCCATGGCAAAAATTGACAGAAGATTGAGGTAATTGTTGTAACTGGACTTAAAGAGCAAGGTATGATTTTAGAATTCCATGTTTATTGGCATAAATGGAGTGCCGAAATTGAAAGATTATTGACAATAACTTTTATTAGAAGATACTTATATAGGATTAGTGATAGACTCAGAAAATTTATGTTAGAGAGGCAAAAATAATATACATTACTATCAAAAGATATATTAATCCAAATTTAAAAAAATAAAAGTGCATATTAATTATTCGAATACAAAAAAAATAAAAAATTACATATAATAAAATAAGACGAAAGATATTTTTTAAATTATTTTTCTATTACTATTTATAAAAATAAATATATATATATATATATATATATATATATATTCTAAATTAGTAAATTGATCAATTGACTTTAGAAATTTATATGCAACATAATTACATATAATAAAATAGAACGAAAGATAAACAAATAAATAATAAAGATCACTAAATTGAGAATAAAATAAAATAAAATATATAAATTTATGAAAAGAATAAAAAATTAGATTAATATCTAAACTATAATTGCTTGCATTAAAATTTACAATTGAAAATATTAAAAAGAGAAATAATAAAATTGAAAGATACATAGAGTCATAGAGAGTTATATAAAAAATAAATAAAATATTTAAAAGTTACCTTTTGATGAAAAAAAGATGACTACTAAAAAAAAATAGAAAAAGAAGGTTGAAAATATGAAACTAAGAAGAGGGTTTAAGAGAATAAAAGAGTGGTGACAGCTGTGATTTGAGAATGGGAGAAGATTAAATTTGATTAGGTTAATTAATAGTCAAAATGATAGAAAGATAAAGTGAATTTGGAACTTTAAATAATTCAGCTTAGTTTATTTGTAGTGGGGTCATTTAAAATTTAAAATAGGGGCATATTATATATGTATATTTTAAAAAAAAAATTGAAATGGGAGTGGGGGCAAGTGCCCTCCGTTGTAATACGTAGGTTCGTGCCTGTGTAGGATATAATATTTTAATTTTTCGTAGTTTGTTAGTAGTAAACTCTAAGTGGTCTCATGCATATTTTAATATGCGTATGCTTAATTTAGTGTGAGATGTATAAATATTTAAAATTATGATCATTCTAATACTTTTGATTCATTATAAATATATTTTGTTTGAAGATAATTTTTATTATTTAAAGAAATTATATATTATTATTATGTATTTATATTTATTTCATAATATTTAATTATTTAATTAAAAATCTAGATTATATATGTAATCATATTACTAGATATTAGGTTGTACAAAAAATTATTAGAATATATATATATATATATATATAATTGAGGGACATAAGACTACACTTATATAAAGTAGCTATGGTATACAATGTGGCTATGTTTTAAAGCTGATACAGTAGCAAAGAAAAATGTAGTCTATTTTAATAAGCGTAAGTGATGAAAAGCGTAGTGTTTGGTCTTCAAGTGCATTAGTTGAAAAACGCACCGTATTCTGAACACCAAAAAAATTATAGCTTTTGATACAAAAAAGTGTAACTTTTAAAAATAGGCAACGACCAAATAAGTTTTTTCCATTAAAATATCTTCAAAACCAAAAAATATATAGTCCTTGTTTAAAACATTTATTTATTTATTTATTTATTTTTTATGATATGAGGGCCAAAGGCCCAAAGAAAGAAAAAAAACAAAACAAAAACAAAAAAAATCAGGCACACTAGCGCCTGGAGATACGGGGCAGCATTACCTCTCTTTCATCTTTACGCACAAACCTATTCACTTCTTGTGGCAGAACATCCAAAAAGACAAGACCATGATCAATTTCAATGCCGATTCTCACCAATCTGTCTGCCACTCTATTACCTTCTCTGAGTATGTGGTTGAAGCAAATTTTTCAATTCTTATTCTTCCAATTTACAATTAAACGCACCAAAGGATTGTGATGGTTATGGAATTCTCGCCGATTATTGATAAGGGCTATAACAGTAGCGGCATCACTATATATAATGATTTTCCTTATTCCCATGGTCTAATCAAGGTTGAGGCCATCATGAATTTCCCATAGCTCAGCATTGAAAGCAGAGCAGAGGCCAATGTTGTAAGAGAAACCACCCAGCCACCTTTCCTGATGGTCTCGAATCATGCCTCCGTAGGATGCCAGGCTGTGATTCCATTTTGTAGCTCCGTCCATGTTGAGAGCCACCTAGCCTTCCGGAGGTGGTTTTTCAGGATACATGAATCTCAGTTCTTCTCTCCTGTTCAATCAGGTGCTCATCTTTCTTAAAGGCTTCATTATTTTGTTGTACTTGTAGGATAATTTCATTGGTAGCTTCTTTAGGTCTTTGGAAGTTTTGATTGTGCACTTCCTGATTCCTCCAAAACCAAACCCTCCAGCATGTTGTCATGAAAATGTCCCTCCAACTGTAGTTGTTTTCTTTTTCTAGTTCTTTATTTAGATTCTGCTCCACCTATCTGATAGTTGATGGCCGAAAAAACTTCCAATTGCTTCTGGTTTAATTAGCTGGGTCCAAATTTTAGAGACCTTGGGGCAGTCCCTTAAGACATGAAGGATATTTTCTTCCGTATCTGGGCAATGGTCGCAACAACCATTCCCACTACAAATTTTTTTCATCCTTTCTTTTGTGGGGATTCTTTGATGCATAGTCAAAAGATTTTATTTTTTTGAGGGCCTTTCCACTTCCAAATTCTATCCTAATTAGATCTTTTAAGTTCTGTCCATCCAACTAGCCATTTGTAGGTACTTGCCACAGAGAAGTCTCCATCCGGAGAATGCATCCAACCCATGGTATCTTCCTTCTGTTCTAAGTTTGGTGGAGGAATTGCTCTTATTTTATCGATTATCTGATTCGGTAAAGCTTGTTTGAGCTTACTCAGATCCCATTCCCCCTCATTGTCTGTCCACTCCCAAACTAAGCTATTCTCATCAAATGTTGAGTTCTGGTTGTAGTTGATCAAGCATTCGCCTTTGTCCAACCAATAATCTGTCCAAAATTTTTTTGGAAGCCCATTCCCTAAATAGTGAATGGTGTTTTTCTGGAAGGTTGTCCATATTTGGTCATTTCTCTCCAAAGAGCTTAATATGAATTTCTAGACTAAATGATGTCCTCCATTCCTTGATCTCTCCCATATTTGTGGTTTAAAACTTTTGCCCATAAGGAGTTCGGATTATTCTTCCACCGCCAAATGACTTTTAGTAGAAAGGCATCATTCATTAAGTTGAGCCTTCTGAACCCCAAACCTCCCTCATGCTTCGGTTGACATAAAGTTTTCCAGCTTACGAGATGCATTTTTCTCTTGTTTTTCTCGTCCCCCTATATGAACTTTCTCTGAATTTTTTCAATATCATTACACACTCCTTTAGGTATCTGCTATGTTGCATTTCGTAATTGAGCATAAGGTCGATGGCCGCTTGAGCTAAGGTGATTCTCCCTACAAGAGAGAGACATTTTCTTTTCCACCCCTTGAGCTTGTTTTGGACTCTATCCATGACATCCTTGTAGTTGTCTTTTCCTTTTCTGTTGTTGTTGATCATGGCTCCAAGGTATCTTCCAAGCTCCTTGCCTTCTTTAAACCCAGACATACTATACATCTCCTACTTGATTTGACTAGGGACATTTTTAGTGAAAACTATAGAAGTCTTTGCTTGGTTTATCTTAAGACCCGAGGTATTACAAAACGTGTTCATAGTGTCAATCACATTTGAAGTTGGGTAGAGTTAGCTTCCGCAAAAATTAAAAAGTCATCTTCGAAGAGAAGGTAGGAAATCTCAAGCCCCCTTCTTCCGATAGTGAACGGCTTTCAATTATTCAGTTGAATGGTTTTTTCTATAAGCTGGGATAGGGCATCCATATATATCACAAATAGATAGGGAGAGATGGGATTGCCTTGTCTGATTCCTCTCTTAGGTGAGAAATCCTCTGTCATACTCTCATTCTACAACAGATTGTATTTAACTGTTCTCACACACTTCATGATAATACTAACACATTTCTTAGGTATATTAATCTCCAACAGTCTTTTCTCTAAGAAATTCCTGTTCATTTTATCATACACCTTTTCAAAATCAATCTTGATCGCCATGAATTTGGCTTTTCCTCTCATCCGTTTCATAGAGTGCATCACTTCCTTTGCTATAATAATGTTGTCTTGGATGTTCCTTCCCGGTACAAAACTGGATTGGTAGGGATCTATGATGTCATTTAAGGTTGGCTTAATTCTGTTGACAAGAATTTTGGTAATCACTTTATAGTTGACATTATATAGGGCTATCGGTCTGAACTGAGTGATAAATTACGGACTTTGAATTTTTGGGATGAGAGTTGTGTTGGCTTCTTCTATTTCTTCTGGATTGTTCCAGCACCTTGTCACATACTCCATCATCTTGTTTTTTACTATCTCCCAATTTCTCTTAAAGAAGAGGGCCGGAAACCATCTCTTCATGGAGCCTTCAAGGAACCAATGCTAAAAACTGCCTTCTTTGACTCTTCTAGAGTCGGTATCTTTATCATATCCCTACAAAAAATTGAATCTATTTTAGGACTTGTTTGAGCAATAAAATTTAAAGGAATGATGTTTACCTACTCCTCGTATAGGTCTTTGAAAAACTGAACAACATGATCCTTGGTTTCGGTCCCATTTTCTATCCATTCTCCCTGTTGGTTTCTAAGCTTGTTGATTTTATTTTTGGCTCTTCTAATAATAATTTTGGTGTGATAAAATTTTGTGTTGTGATCTCCTTCAACTATCCATTGAGCTCTGGATTTTTGGAACCAAAAGATCTTTTCCTTTTTGAGAATTTCTTTCATTTTTTTGTGTAGATTTGCTTCCAATTTGTCCAAAAATTTGTTTTTGCCATAGGTGGTGTGGCGTTGTATGCCCTTTAGTCTATTCATGATCTTTCTTTTTTGCTTGAAGATGTTTCCAAAGGCACCTTTATTCCAATCTTAAAGCTTCTCTTTTAAGTGGTAAAGGGTGGGGTTCAGGTTCTAATTAATGTTCCATTCCGTCTTAACAAACTCTTTAAAATTTGGGTGCTACTCCCACATAGCTTCATAGCGGAACAGTCTATCCCAGACTCTTGATGACCTTACTAGCTTGGTTTCTACTGCATCTTAGTTCCACAAAGATAGTTAAATCAGGCTTGTATTAGTTCGCTACCTCTTTGAATATGCGACTAAAGGATTTGCTAGCTGCACCTCTTACATTCCAATTTAAGATAATCATTAAGAAAAACAAATAACAAGGATTGTGTAGACCAATAAGCTGAAAAAACACCAACACCAAAGACATGACTAAACACTTAGTTAATCTGCATTTTCCCCTCTCCTACCCCCTTAATGGTAGGGATGGTGAAGTCTATGTCTTTCATAAGAGCTTTTTCTATCTCTATGTCTTTCTTTGCTTCTTTTTTTATAACCTCTATTGTTGGGTTAGGGGGCTTTACATTTAGGGAGTTTGCTTGTTGAGATATGTCCACTTCTTTCTCCATGTGATTTGTGTTTGGACTCTCATAGTTGTTTTCCTGCCAATTATCTTAATGGTGAATAATGGAATTTTCTTGTATTGTGATCTTCTGGTTTGCTTCCTTTCCTTTACTTCCTTTTGGTTCAAGCTGTTTTTTCTTTGCATTGTCTATTTCTTGGTCTTGTGTGTGTATATCTGAGGTGTTTTGGTTGTTTTTCATCTGCTGTTTCTGTTTATTATTCCTGTTATTTCTTACTTTGGTCTTGACTGATTGATCTACTGAATTTTTTTGTGCATCTACTATTGTGTTCTCATTTGGTTCCATATTTACATCCCCTTCGTTTCCATTTTCAGCTTCTTCTATCTCCAGCACTTGAAATCTGGAATTGCTTGTATTTCTCCCTCCATTTTGCTAGTTCTTGCTTCGTTTTTGGGGTCTCCCTCACTTTGCCTTCCTCTCTTTGATCTTTGGATAATCATCCATGGCCCAAAATTATCACTCAATTGCTGAAACACTTGTTTACCTTTCTCTTTAACTCTGTTAATATTTCCTTCCTTGTTTTCTTCATGCGGCAGATCTTAGTCTATTTTTTTCTCACATTCTTTTCTTGAATTTTCTCCCAATTCTCCTCCTGTTTGTTTCCTTTCTACTATACAATTTTTTTTGTCATGGTCAGCTCTTCCACAAGTAAAACATATTTGGTGAAGCCCCTCATATTCCACTTTGAAGCATACTTCATTGATCATATATTTTTCTATAAGGGATTTTGTTAAATCAACCTCCACGCAGAGTCTAGAAAACTTACCTCTATACATCTTTTCAGTGTTTGTATCCACTTTGACTACCTTTCCTATAAGTTCTCCAATTTTTTTAAGTATGCTTCTGTCGTATAGTTCTATCAGGGGGCCTGGGAGTCTCGCCCAAGTTGTAATCTTATCTATCGTGGCTAAGAAAGGGTTGAAATTTGGTTCCCAGCATCGGATAACAAGATAGTGGTCATATATTTTTCATGGTCCCTCCAACAAAGTGTAGTCTAAATCTTCCTGTGAGTAAAACTTGACCAAATAAAAATCATGTCCCAAGTCTATTACATCTATGCTACTTTTACCACTCCACATATTTTCTAATCTTCTTTTCATCACAGCATACCCTATTTTCCTTCCCACCAGTTTTACTATTAATGAATTTCACCACGGTTTCCATATTTTTCTGATGGTTGTCTCATTTATGGCAGGTTATATAACCTCTCCTCTATCTTGATAACAGTGACATCCTAGGATGGAAAAAACTCTCCTTCAGGTGCATCTTTTTGCTCCAGATCTTCTTCGAAATTCACCTCCTCCTCTGAGCTATCCTCCATTTCTGTTTCTTTCAGCATGGGATTCTCTTCCTTCTCCTCCATCTGATCAGATTGTGGTCCCCTTTTAATTGTTTCAGCAAAGGATCTAACTCCCTTCCATGCTCTTGTTTCTCCTCTTGGTTCTTCATCAACCATCCATGGCTCCTCTCTTAGTACTCTAGTCACTGTCTTTGAGAAATCTTCTCCCTCCTTTCTAACTTTCTTTTTGCTCCGATAAAGGAGGTCTAGCTCTTTGTTCATACGCCCTTCTTTCAGTTTGCTTGCTAAGAGCTTCTATGGTTCCCTGCAAGTATAGGTCTTGTGTATGAAGAGAAAAGAAACTTTGTACATTTTTTTATTTTTAACTATATTTTTTAAATATAACTGAATGGATGATTTTTTTTGTAATGTTTTTATTGGCAGTATGACAAATATATAACATCAAATCGATTCTATTTTAACACTTATTAAAACCGACATGATCTATATACATTGCACGTAGTCTTATTTTAGGTAATCTCGATTGACCTTGTAGAATGCTCGCTTAAAGTCATCTTTTTTCTTGTCACTGATAAATAATATTAACACACCTCTAATAATAATAATAATAATCTGGGAGACCAATAAAAGACAATGAAATGATATTCTTTTGTTAATTTTAAAATGAGAAAAACTTAAGCATCAATAAAATTTATTATTTTTTTATCAGCATTTTTAGTTCTTAATTTAATTTTTTAGTCTAATATTTAACTCATTTTTTAAATATTTTTAACTAATTACTAATTAAAAACAATAAATTTTATTAGTCTTTTAATATTTCTCTTTTACAATGCATTTTAATATTTCTCTTTTACAATGCATTTCAATATATATATATTTCTGCTCATATAAAAATATTTTAATGTGAATTTATAATAAAAACTAAGATATAAATATATTATATCAAATAGTTTAGTTAACATGCTAAATTGTCTAATCATTTTTAACTACTATTTTTATATAAAAGTTTGTTCATGTGAATAATCACTCTTTTTTTACCATATATACTAGCAGTGGTATTTGATTACATTGTTATCAATTGGAGAAATTACTTTCACTAATATTATGACCGCTAAATGAAATATTAGAGTAAAAATTTAATTAACTCATAAAAAACTTTAGATTAGACATTTTGCTCTTTTAGAATTTTGTTTTTTTATAAATTTTCGAGAAGTATCCTCCAGCCAAAGTGTTTTTTTTTTTTTTTAAATTTATATTAATATTTTTTGGTACCTAATTATTTTTAATAGAATTTTTGTCTAATATGCACGTTAAGAATTTAGTAAACACCCAAATTAGTCTGCAAAAAATTTTGGATCAAGTATTTTATTTTTTCAATAAATTTTTATTTTTTAAAAATTTTTAAAAATTATTTTCATCAAATATACTTAGGTATTGTTTGTTTGGATTGAAAATCAAGGGAAAGAAAATAAAAGGAAGGAAGTGAGAGGGAAAACGTTTATTTTCCCTTGTTTGTTTGGAATGAAATTTTGAGTGGAAAACTAAAACAGTTTAAAATTAAGAGTGGGTCCCACTCAAAATTTTTCCTTCCAACTATGGACGGAAAATTGAGAGGAAAATGAAACCCAAAAACATTATTCCATATTTGTCCTTTCATAAATCATATACATAAAATATTATTTTTATAAATACAAGGACAAAAATGTCATTTACTACTAATTCATTCTTCTTTCTCCCTAATTTTCTTTCTAACCAAACAAAAAAAATTATTCTTTCTTTTCTTTTCTTTCTTTCCATTTTCCTTTCATCCAAACAACTCAAGAGAAAATAAAAATACATTCAAATTCTTTCCTTTCTTTTCTTTCCTTTCTATTTTCTTCCTTTCTATTTCCATCTTTCCATCCAAACAAACCCTTAGAGACAGATTTAAGAGAATCTACAGTGGCCACAGTCTCCCTAAATATTTAAAAAAAATTAGTACTATTAGTTTATATATATATATATATATATTATGGATTAAATATATCTTAGTATAATAGACACTAAAAAAATTTATAATGTTAGTAACTTAATATGTATAAATTATAATGTGTATTATAATATATTAGTAGCAACTAATAATAAATAAATTTAAAAAAATAAAAGCGTATAAATATATAAATAATTGTAAGTTATTAAAAAAATAGGTTTGGATTAATATAAAAAAGTAACAATTATATTTGACTCTTTCTATGATAACAGTAACAATTGAATAGATTTTTTTAATAATAAAAATTATTAAAATAACACTTTGAAATAAGATGAAAAATAATTTTTTAACAAATTATATAATTATATATGTTAAAAAAGAGAATGCTTCAAAATTTATTTTAAATAGTAAATTGATAATTTTAGACATATAAAATATTACAGAATAAATTTAAAAATATTAAAATTCTAAAATATGTAGTTAAATCTTTAAAATACACATTTATGAAAATACACATTTAATGTTGAATATTTTTATCGTATTTTTTAAATTATTTAATGATATTTTTGTTAATAACAAAATTCAAATATATTTTTGTGCCATAAAATTTCGATTGTATTTTTGGTTACCATTGTTATTTGAAAGACCAAGAATTTTATTTAAATATAGTGTTTGTCTCATACCAATTTTGTCTCCATAGATTTATTGTATATTTATCTTTTTCATAGAAATTTTAATTTAATGTTGCAGGAAAGATTTGTCTGTAGAATTTAATTAGGATATATTGATAATATCACCATTCAGTCAAGTTCAATTTTTTTTAATGATAATTTAAGTAATGATTATGAAAGTTATTCTTGTAATTTAATAATAAAATATTATTTTTGTCTTTTAAAAAAGGCAGATTTGACATAATTGTTATATAAGTTTGGCTAACATATATCTTTGTAATTATTAATAGTTGAAAATTTTAAATTTTTTATACTAAATGTATCGTTACAACTTAAATTTTATATGTTTTTCATAAAAATTAATTAATTAATAATTTTAATATGTACTATTAAAATACATATAAACTAAACCTTTATTATTATATTAGCAAGTGTAGCTTTGAATTTTTTACCAATCCCAAAATTCACAATCCTGCTACAATTGTATATTTATTAGTTATTACATATAGTTATGTATAAAAATTTATTGTTCTTTTTTTTTTTACCGGTAAAATATTTATTACGTATAGTTACTTATAAAAATTTATTCTTTGCATTGACATAGCATAATTTTCTTTATTTTATTTTTTTAAATTAACTTACACACTAAAAATACATTTGATTTAGCGTTTGAATTACAACGAACGTTTAATTTCTTTTAGTACTTCAACTTTTTGTTTGACTATTTTTTTTCTTCCTAAACACAACTATAATTCTATGTTTCCAACTTCTATATATTTATCTGAGATAACAAATTATAGCTTTTGTGTTTAATAAATACGATTAGAGAAATGATTAAAAAATTTTATTTTCTTTTTGCTATTTTTCTTTATTCTCATCTATAAAAAGAAACACAAAATAATCACCAGAATTCTCATATTTATTTTTTTTTTCACGGTCATACTTTACCAATAAATATTTTAATTTTTTTATAATCATTTTTAATACTCTCTACTAAGTTTTGATCTTTTACCAATTTTTCATATATTTTTTGTTCATACTATGCATTTTTTTTTGGAAGCTTTTTCTTTAATGCACTCTAATACATATTATTTCCTTTTCATATGAATTAAAGTGTATTTTGTTTTATGAAATTTTTAGTAAGAAAAATGTTAGAGGATTATCAAAATTTATTAGTTTTTGTCATTATTTAGCTATCAAAATTTAAAAATATAGGATAAAATATGTTGTTAGATTACTAGACTAAAAGAACTAAACTAAAGAAATTGAGTTGATAATTAAGAAATGATCAAAAACAATAAATTCTAATATCCTAGTATTTTCTTTTTAGTACTCATGAGTTGATGGGTTCTTGAATTAGATTGTACTTTATTTATTATTGTTAATTTTTTTTAACATGAATTATTGATTCTATTAAAAAGACCAAATTAAATAAAAAAAATATTGCAAAGTAATGAAAAATTCTGGACAAAAGAATATTAAATTTCAACACTAAATTTATATTTTTTTCTAAAAAAAAAAAGTATAGCTAAAAGAATGTTTGAAAAAAGAAGGATGTGATTTTGAGTAATATAAATTTATGTTTTTTTTAAAATAAATTTTATCTAAATATGATTTTAAATAATATAATATAAATAATATTTATTTTATTATAATTTATTTTAAAATTATTATTTATACATTAAAATTAGTCTATATATATATATATAATTTATTTTTATTTTTTAATCTATATTTTTTATTTTAATGTATATTTTACTCTAATAAATAATTTTAGTATATACTTAATATAGTTAATATATTTTCATATAAAATTTGTTAAATATAAATTATGTTAATATTAATTTATTTTTTATTAAAATTAAATTAACAACATTAATTTAATATCAACTTTTATTTACAAATTTTAATCAAGAGTTCCGGACAACGCCAAGTTACTAACAGAAATCACAAAGCTTCCATCTACTTACATTTATCTTGTTTTCTCCTTTTTTTTTTTTTTTTTTTTTTTTCGGTAATTTATCTTGTTTTCTCCTTTCGGTGAAATAATAAAATATGCTTCACGGAAGCCTATGTTTCTAGTTTTCGGAGGATGGATACTTCCTACTATTGGGCAACCGACTAAGTAGTTCCCTATATTATGGATTTGGAAGCTAAGCCCAGTCTCAATTCCACAATTTTGGGCTTTGAGTGCTTCCATTTTGTAAATTTTAAAAGATACTACAGTTCGCTAAAAATGAAAAGAAGATACTACAGTTTAAGACCAACTCCTTTGTTTTTTTTTGTGGTCAGTCAGTTGAAGACCAACTTCAATAAAATATACACTGTTTGACTTTGGTATTTGGATCCTAAACTAGCAGAGCACGGATTAAAAATATCTATTAGCCAAATCACTCTATCAAATACAAATTCTACAAAAAATTACTTTATTCTATCATAAGATGTGCATGCATTTTTTTAAAACTGATACACCTTACGAAACCTTTATCATCTAACACTAAAATTGTATTCATTCTTCCGATCTCGGTTCTTGAATAGCTTAAAGATGAACTGATTCTGAATTTTATTTGGCAGATTAATTACAATCAATCTACTCTTAGCTCTAACTCGATGAAGGAAATTAGAAAAATGAAGACAATAAATTAGTGGTGTCTAATTTGAATAACTACAAAAAAAAATAGATAAAATTACAATATTGTCACGACGGCAAGGTTTTGAAAAAAATAATCTTATCTCTATGTACAATTCAAACCGTGAAAAAGAATATTTAAGATTTATGATTTATTTCAAATCTTTTATAGTCTAAACTTGCATGTAGATTGAAAATATGTAGAAAAAAGACACATTAACAATTATTTTGCGTCTTGTAAAAAAGAGAGTACTTGTTATTTTGTTTTATAATATCAGAAAGAGAGAGAGGTGAATAAAAAAAAATAGTTTGAGATTGAGTTGTATGTGCTTTTTTAAATGTTATTGAATAATGCATTGTATGAGATTTTTATATCAATTTTATATCAATTTTTATCGGAATTAAAAATTATAAATCTATTAGTCAACTTAGAACATAATTCATAGAAATAATAGTTAATTTATTTTGTATCTAGTTTTTTATATAAAAAATACTTTTAATTTTATTTATAAGTAATAATGTTAAATTGGGAAAAAATGGATATCAAAATTATCTCTTAAAATTTGTTACTTATTAAACACACGGCGATTGAATTCAATCTTGCTCTTTTAGACAATGTTTTAAGATTTGGCCCAAAAAAAAGAACCTTGATTCAATAAAATTGAACAGAAAATTGAATTTGATTTCTTGCTCTTTTAGACAATCTTTTAAAATTTTGTCACAAAAAACCTTGATTCAATAAATTTGAACAGGAAATTAGAGTGTAAATGTTCTTTATATGTTTAGATGTTATCAATGCTTAAACAAATTTTAAATATTTGTTAAGACAGAAAATTAATGAAAGAAGAAAAGATAGTTTACTTTAAAAAAAAAGAACATTTTTTTGTTGCATTTTAATTTTATATAATTTCTGTATTAATTAACTACACCTTTTGTCTTTTACGAATATTGTTCAAGTCTATGATTAAATCAAATCTTGTTTTTATTATAATACCTTTTTTTCTCAAAAAAAAAAAAAAAATAAGCAGTCCCACTATACATTAGATAATTACAAATATTAATATTATAAAATTACTTATCATGACGAAAATATAGATGTCAAAAACTCTAATTGAACAAACAAAAAATCTTTTAGTATTGATTTGTTGAAGAATTATAAAGGAGTTACATGATAATAAAAAAAATTAAAATTTATAAGTATCGTCTCAATGAACGGGCCTCAATATATAAAATCCCTGCAATCTTATAAATTGAGCCAAAAAAAAAAAAAAAAAAAAAACAATCTATGAAAGCCTTAGGTAGTAGAAGCTCCATTCTTCCTTGATGTAATTTTTGTGCCTGATCAGAAATAATAACAATAATCTTTAGTCACACTCTATCCTCCAATAAAAAATCACACATAAGCCATAGTTTAATAAATATTAATACCATGTCAAAATTTCTCTCAAACCAATAATAGTAATTATCAATGCCAATAACATTAACGACAGTTAAAACAATAAAATTGTCAAATGAAAAAAAAAACCCAAAAAAGTACCTTATGCTCCTATTGCCATAACCTTTGAGTTAATACCTTCTCTTGCCTCCATCTTATTTTTTTTTTTAATAAGAAATCACCCATTAAATCTATTAAGAGACACGAGGGCAACAACAGTTACAAAGGCTTAAAACAAAACATAACTCCATCACTATCTTGTTAAACAGACCAACAACTCAAAAAAATTACTACTCTAAAACAAGCGAAGAAGATAAAACTATCCTATAATAATAATCATGATCACAATAAAACAAAGTGTACATACCTATTTCATCCACTCCTCAAGCAAATTATATCACGAAATTTCAAATTCTCCTTTCGTGCAGTCTTCTTTATTCGACACCCAAGCTTAGCTCCAATACTTCGTCTTCCATTTCATTACCTACTTACACAATTGTTTGCTTTTCGAAATCAAATTGTCATACAACTTGGAAGGGATAGAATATCACCTTTACTCATTTATTAATAAAAAAACAAATAGTTACCAAAGAAAAATAATTTTGTTAATTAGACAAGCACGTAGGAAAACAAATTTAAAGATACCATATGTAACTTTTTATGAGAAGGTGAAAGAGGATAATGAGTTAGTAACGAGAGTTGTTACTATCGCAAAGCTTGAACTTGGTGATGGAGTGGCTGTTACTGTTATTCTTGGTAGTTAGAAATTTAGGATGGTTGAACCTGGAGTCCTGGACATTTTCATATGTAAGGAATCAAGGGTCTCAAATTCAGTTATCTAAAGTTAATCCAATAATGTGTCACCAGCAACAATAATATTTACACCTTCAATTGTCAATCATCTAATGCAATACATCACTTTCTCAAGCATCATCAACCATGGTGTAATTGTGTTTTAAAAGAATACTATATTTGTCCTTCAAAGTTAAAGAAATGATCAATAAATGCCAATTCTTAAAGCATAAACTAAAAAAAAAAAAAAAAAGATGACCAACATACCAACATGGATTAAGAACATGCAATCGGTGAAATACTTTTTTCTCATTCATAATAACAATCACTCAAATCTCTCTTTCATCTATTTTGTTTTGAAAAGAAGAACAATATATTAAGAATAAAAGAATAATAAACCAGAAAAAAAACAGCGACAAAAGATGAAGATGCATGTTCTTATAATAATGTTGAACCAAAGATTGATAAATTTTTTTAAAATAAATAAAATGACCAAATATTACAAAAAAGAAAAGGAAAAGATATGTATTTATAAAATATATTAAAGAAAATAAAAACCAAAAATGGAGAGAGAATTTTAAGAAAATAAATCAAAATTTTCAAATTATAAACTACAGACATCAACATTTAAAATTACACCTTATAAATGCATTAACTTGTATGTAATGAATGATATGTGGATCTTAATAATTAAAATTTATTAAACTGCTTATCTATTGATAAAATTTTCATAAAGAGCTAACTCCAATTTGATCCTGCGTGCAAAGATAAGATAGAAGTAAACAATCATTCATTGAAAATCAATTAAAAAAATTAAAAAAAATAAAAAAAAAGAAAAGAAAGAAAAAGAAAACTCAATAATGCAAGTTTCCCAATGAAAGCAACTCTTAAGATAAGATTAAACTCGAGACTTCTTCACTAATAATTGGTATTTGTTGAAAGTAATTTTAATTACTTTTGGATTTGACTTTTATAATAATAAGTTTTTTACTTGTATTGTAGACTATCTTAGATTCTAACTTATGTCTCAATTGTTGTCTTATTTTATGTCATTTTTTCTATTACCAGGTAATCTAATCTAATTTCCTAATTTCTATACCTTTATTCATGTTTGATTAAGAATTAGAAATATCATGTTAACAAATTATGTTTGATCACTAATTGAGGAATGGTTATAAACACATGTCCTCTATTAAATCTGTTGATGGATCCCAACTAAGTGGGATCTACAATTTTAAAACAAAAAATTAATAAATAAATAAATAAATAAAAAGAATGGCTAATAAACCACGGTAAGAAGAGAGAGTGAGATTTTGAAACCCTCATTTTGAAATAAAATGGGAGAGAGAGAGAAAGTGTGAAGTCTCATTCATTTTGAATGAAAGAAAAGAAGAAACGTGGTTTCATTGAGGGAGAAGAACAAATTAGGGGAAAATGGCAAGCTCATTTTTATCCGATTAAATCGGTAAATTTGCTCCATTTTTTATGAAATTTTAGTATGTTATTCCTGGTGTAGAGATGAACATTAGGATATAACTTGCTAGTTGTATTGCCTTTTCTTTTGCCTGATTTGAGATGCCCACTTTGTGGAGAGTTTATGTTAATTCTATCAGTTTTGATGATGTATTTTGTTGATTGTTGAGATGCCCTAGTGTCACTAGGAAGACTGTTCGTATACTCATTATTCTGATAGTGGAAGATTTTACTAGACTAGGTCCGTGGATTTTTTGTCCCTCTTTTGGGGGTTTTTCCACGTTAAAATTCTGGTGTCTGATTATTTAAATTCTGCCATTATATTTACTGCCTAGAGTATCTTTGGTATTGCCTATTTAATCGCACAGGTTGTGGGAAAATTATTTTTGGTGCTTCCGCTATTAGACAGGTTCTTGTTTTAAACCTACTGTGTTGAGTTTTCCCAATAAAGTAGTATCTAGAGCTTTGGTTGTTTATCTCTGTGTTGATTAAATGGAGAAAAATACTCATGGGCCAAATATAGTCAAATTGAATTCCTAAAATTACTTACCAAAAAAAAAAAAAAAGAATTCCTAAAATTACTCGATTTGGAAAATCATCATGGAAGATATGTTGTATAACAAAGACTTGTATGATCTTGTGGAGGGGGATAAATCCAAAAGTTCTAAATCCGATGCTGAATGGAAGAAGCTAAATCAGAAGGCAGTTGCTTTGATTAGGCAATCGCTTGATCTTAGCGTGCATCCACATGTTGGCACCGAAACGAATGTCGAGAAGATGTGGAACAAATTGAAGGAGTTATATGAGACGAAGAATGTGCAAAACAAAGCATTCTTGATTAGGAAGCTTGTCAATATGAAGTACACTGAAGGTAAATCAATGCCAGAGCACTTGAGCATTTTTCAGGAGACGGTGAACCAACTGACAAATAATGAAATCACTTTGAATGATGAATTGCAAGCTTTGTTGTTGTTGAGCTCTTTGCTTGATAGTTGGGAAGTTTTGGTTGTGACACTGTGATGGTGGAAAAATCGTCGGTAAAGAATTTCACAAAATAAGCGTGTTGTAAGTATAGATCTAAACCGACAATTAAACCTCAGTCAAATTTAATTTATTTGTCACTAAAGCAAACCTAATAAAAATAACCGAAGTATTAAACCTCGGGTCGTCTCTCAAGAAATTGCAGGATTGGTTATGAGATAGTATATTTTTGGATTTTTTGAAATAAGAAACAAGAGATGTAAATTGCAAGAATTAAACAAATAGCTAATAAAGCTCTTGGCAAGGTATGAGAACTAGAAGTCATATCCTCATTATCCTCATCAATTGTGATGACAAATGTCCATTGCTCCCACTTAGTCAACCTCTACCTATGAAGGAAAGTCAAGTGGATAAATCAATTTGATTCCTCAAGTCCTAGTCAACTCCTAAGGAAAGACTAGCTTTAGTGAAATTCAAATCAACTAGCAACTTCTAATTATCAATCAACAAAAGCATTAGATAACTCAAGAGTCACTAATTACTCAACCTAAGCCAAGAGGAGAAAAATCTACTCTAACATCGTTCCAAGCATTTTATCAAACACTTGGAAGGCATAAATTAAAAGCATAGAAAAGTAATAGGAGAACATTAAATCCTAAACAACCAATTGCAAGAAATCAATAACAACAAATGAGAAAAGAAGTAATAAATATGAAATACTTCAAATTGCATTAATAAGGAAATCAAATCCAATATGAGAATTCATAAACTAAATTGACAACATAAAGTAAGCAATAAGGGAAATAAATAAACTAGAATCCTAGAACAATAAAAGTAGAAGAAAAACTAAATTAAAATAAGATAGAATTCAGAAATTGAAAAGGAATAAAACTAAGACCTAAAACCTAGATAGAGGAGAGAGTTTATCTCTCTAGAAAACTACATCTAAAACCTAAAATTATGTGAATGAATTGTTGTGTGATTGATTCCCCCACTCTGCAACCTCTAATCGATGTTTTCGAGCTTGGAACTGGGCCAAAAACAGCCCAGAAATTGCCCCTAGCGTCTTCTGTGTAATGCAGCACGTGACGCTCTGTCACGCGTACGTGTCACTCATGCGTACGCATCGTTTGGCAAAAATCCTTGTCACGCGTATGCGTCCCTCACGCATACGCGTTGCCGCCAGCTTCTCAAAACATCATTTTCTTACGTTCCTTCCACTGTTGCATGCTTCCTTTCTGTCCTCTAAGCCATTCCTGCCCTTTAAAGCCTGAAAATACTTAACACACAGATCACGGCATCGGATGGTAATAAAGGGTAATTAAAAATTGACAATTTGAAGGCCTAGGAAACATGTTTTCAACTATATCACAGAATTAGGAAGGAAAATGTAAAACACGCAATTCATATGCATAAGTGTGAGAATAATGGATAAAATCTGCTCAATTCAATATAAAATAAACCGTAAAATAGCGGTTTATCAATCTCCCCACACTTAAACATTAGCATGTCCTCATGCTAAGCTCAAGAGAAACTATAAGAGTGAAGAGGAATGGTAGAATGTATGAAATGCGACCTATCTATATGAATGCAACTAAATGTAAAATGCTATTGCTTACTGATAAACCACTATTTTATGGTTTATCTTATGCTTAATTGAGTGGTTTTTATCAACTCTTTACCCACTTATTCATACTATTTGCATGGTTTCACAATTCCTTCCCAGAATTTGTGCTATGATTGAAAACATGATTCTTTGGCCATATATTTGCTAATATTAATCCTCTCTTATTACCATTAGATGCCGTGATATGTGTGTTAAGTGATTTCAGGGATTACAGGACAGGAATGACTTAGAGGATGGAAAGGAAGTATGCAAAAGTGGAAAAAATGCAAGAAGTTGAAGGAACTGCAAAGCTGTCAGCCTGACCCTCTCGCACTAAAACAATCATAACTTGAGATACAGAGGTTCAAATGAGGCGGTTTCAGTTGCGTTGGAAAGCTAACGTCCTCAGCTTCGATTTGATATATAATTTGCCATAGTTGCCCTGACACTAGGTGACGCGAACGCGTGCTCCATGCGGACGCGTTGCAGTGACGGAAATCAGCGTGGCAGATTTCTGGGCTGTTTTTGACCCAGTTTTCGGCCCAGAAAACACATATTAGAAGCTATAAAGTGGGGGAATCCATTCATTCATGATCATCGACTCATAATTCACTTTTCATAATTTAGATGTAGTTTTAAGAGAGAGAGAGGGGCTCTCTCCTCTCTCTTAGGATTTAGGATTAGGATTCCTGTTAAAGGAATTAGGATTTCTTATTATTTCAACTTACAATTTCTTCTGAGTTCCAGGTTCAATGTTCCTTTAATTTAACTTCTATTCTACTTTTATTTGTTCTAGCTTATTAGTTTATTCTATTTTTCTTGTTGATTCTCTTTTTAGCCAAATTAATTTATGAACTTTTCCATGTTAGATTTGAATATTCTATTTAATATAATTTGAGGTATTTCAGTTATAAGATTGTTTTATTTAAGCTATGAATGCTTTTGATTTATCCAAATTATTTTCATTCGAGTAGATTCTCTTCCCTTTTGGCTCTGGTTAAGTAATTGGTGACGCTTGAGTTATCAAATAAAGCAGTGGTTGAAATTGGCATATTACTAATTGATCTAGATCGCTCTAAAGCTAGTCTTCCTACAGGGATTGACTAGGACTTGAGGATTAAACTAATTAGTCCACTTGACTTTTCTTTATTTAGTAAAGGTTAACTAAGTGGGAGAAAAAGCCAATTCTCATCACAATTGATAAGGATAACTAGGATAGGACTTCCAATTCTTATACCTTGCCAAGAGATTTTATTATTGTTAATTTATTTTACTTGTCATTTAAATTACCTGTTCCTTACTTTCAAAACCCCCAATTTACAAGACTCATAACCAATAATAAGAACACCTCCCTGCAATTCCTTGAGAAGACGACCCGAGGTTAAATACTTCGGTTATCAATTTCAAAGGGATTTGTTACTTGTGACAACCAAAACTTTTGTAAGAAAGAAATTCTTGTCAGTTTAGAAGCTATACTTACAACGGGAATTTATTTGCAAAAATTCTAGATCGCGCGAGAGTTTCATTCTTCACCTACTTGGTTAAAAGTAAATAATTCTTCCAAGAACAAATATAAACTAGATTCCACTAAATCAAATCTCAAAAATAAAGTACAAGTAGACTTGCAAGAAGAAAGCTCGTGAAAGCCGGGAATAAAGAATTGAGTATCGAACCCTCACTGGAAGTGTATACAGTCTAATCACTCAAGTGTTAATGGTCGATTCTCTCGGTTCTCTACTAATCTTGCTTTCTAAAGCTTGCTTTTCTTCTACCAATCAACAAAAATTTAATGCACAAATACACATATCAAGAGGTCTTTTCAATGGTTGTAATGGGGTCAAGGTCAAGGTAGGATTGTATTCGGTCAAATGGACTAAAATCTGAATCCTTAATTAACCTAAACTTCTCACCTAACTTTGGACAATCCATGTAATCATAATATAAAGCCTAACTACCCATTAACTATGTTTTGCCACATATTCATGCATTCCAATTTGAGTACAACTCGTATGCATTGCTACCACAATTTACTTTGGGGTATTTTGTCCCCTTTTATTATTTGCTCTTTTTCTTTTCTTTTTCTCCTCTTTTTTTTATGTTTTTTTTTCTTTTCTTTTCTTTTGTTTTTCTCAATGCATATGATTAAATTATTGAATACAAGAAGATATGCTCAACTGTTATTTTGCACATTTTCACAAGAATATACAACACCCAATTCTCAAACCAAATATTGGCAAACCCAACTTTTCCACACTTAAATCATTAACACTCTCACTTGTCTAAGCTAACCAAGGATTCAAATTAAGGACATTATTATTTTTCGCTTAGAGTTTGGGATGAGTTAAAGTAAAGAATAAATGGGATAAGTAGGCTCAACATTAGTTTACAAAGGATAATGTAAATGTTAAGACCATATGGGTATGTAAGCTCAGTGAAACAAGGCCTCAATCATGTAAGTGCATGCATACATCAAATAATGGAAATATAGAATCAAGCAAGACATAGATTACAATTTTAAAGAGAACAACACACACCAAAAATAAAACATTAGTTGATAAAATGCAACCAATCGAATAGGCTCAAAATCTTACTGGCTTTGTGCGTTCGAACTCTAAACCATGTTCCAATATAATGTTTCTTCAAAAAAGTTCAGTAAAAATTTTAATTCAAATTAGTGAAATGCTATAAAATAATTTCTGGGAAAAGAATTCATCACTTCGACCAAGCAGTGGTAGAATATGCACAAAATCAAACAAACATGCACTCAAACATGCAAATGCAACAACTAACAAATTAAACATTGGTGTTGAAAAAAGAAAGTAACTAACCCACGGAGATCGGTATCGACCTCCCCACACTTAAAGATTGCACCGTCCTCGGTGCATGCAAAGATGTGTAAGTGGACGGGTGGCTCCAACTGATGCTTTTCTCCAAAGGCTGTGCAGAGGGACTTGTCTGTTGCCCCATGTAAAAGTCTTCTATTTTCCTTCTTGATGGCCATCCTGAAAGAAGAGAAAAAGGAAGAAAAGTAACCCAGAAACAAAGATAAGAAAACAAATAAAGTATGGGTGGGTTAATGCCAAATAATGAAGGCCTCAACTACGTTGTAGCTACAACATGTGCGTGAGGAAAATAGTAGAAGCAAATGGCATATCAATAGTGCAAAAATTGCAACAAAGGGGGAGAGTGTGGGTAATGCAAGATAGTATAAGTGCATATCAATGCAAATGGAATACAAGTGTCATAAAAATTAGCATTGACTTATAATTAATAATACCTAAAATTTAAAACAAGTCACGAAGCACCAAAATAATTCAAGAAAAGATGCAACAGTTGAATAAGAACATTTAACACCAATGGTAAAATAGGAAATCAGAAGAGAAGATAAAAGTATGAATAAAATTAAAATGTAATGAAGGAAAGTATGCAAATGCAGTATGTAAAAGAGAATGAAAGAGAATAAGGATGAAAATGTAAAAAAATTAAGAAGAAGAAAGTAAGAAAGGAGGAAGAAATAAAGAGAAATGATAAGAGAACAAGAAACGGACGCGACACGCGCGCATGCATCACGCGTATGCGTAAAAACAGAAATGGCCATGCGACGTGTAAGCGTCGTCCACGCGTACGCGTGGATGGCGAAAAATGCATTCTGACGCGTGAGCGTCGGTCACGCGTACACGTGATTACTCGCGCGATTCCAGCACCCAGGCCGCCCAACTTTCTGTTCAATGCACTCTTTTACGCCGATTTTCATGTCCACGCGTACGCGTCACTGACGCTTACGCGTGGATGGTAAAAACGCAGGGGACGCATATGCGTGGGTCTGGCTGTGTGCTTAGCACCCCTCCCGCTCGGCTCTCGCGCAACTCTCTGTTCATTTTCAATATGTTGCACATACACACACGACGCATGCGCGTCATAGATGCTTGGGCGTCGATTTCTCTTTTTTTTTCTACTCCAAAAATTATTGAACAACTAAACCATAAATTAAACAAAATAAACATAACTAAAAATGAAAATTTAACTTATAACTAATATAAATAAAAGGGAAATTAAAGAAGAGCAACATACAAGAATGAAAATAAGTGGTCGAATGATGTAACCACACAATAAGGCTCAAAAACTCACAATTTGTATGTTCTTTAACTCAAAAACCATATTCCACAATGTATAAATCATGCAAGTTTCAATGAAAAATTTCAACTCAATTCAATTTAAATTTTAATGCCCTATAAAAAAATAAGTTTCTTGGAAATTTCATTAAATTGACTAACATTTATTCTATATATGTATATAGTGTGATTGGATGGAAAAAGTCAAAAATCCTAAGTTTAATTCCTAATTTGAATCAAACCAAAATAGCAAGTGTATAGGAAATCAAACTAGGTGCAATTATCACATCATCCAAATCACAATCAAGACAAAGAACCAAAAAAAACATATGTACAAGCCAAAATTAAGAGCAAAATATCAAAATATGCATAACTACTATATAATACTAAGTTATGTACAAGCAAAATTAAAAAGTGCAATCAACTAAGTAAAATGTTTCTCAAAAGGATAAAATATATACAAAGTACCAAACAAACATAAAAAAGAAACTACACTAAAAGTGTTCGGAAATGAAGATTGTCACCCAAAATGCATTGCTAAAGTTGGACAACCTCCCCACACTTAAAATGTACATGATCATGCGGAGTGGAAGGAGTCGTCACTGTGTCACCTCCACCTTCAACTGGTGGGTTAGGCGATAGAGTGGCTGCAAGAGTGATGGTGATGCTGAAAAGGAAAGAGCTAAGTTACAAAACAGCATATGAAGTGAACAGATAATAAAAATTTGAATGGAAGCATACATGAGAATCAAATTAAATCAAACACAAACAACTTCCAATCAAATTCAGGACATGAGGAAAGCTAACTTGCTTGTTTATCAAAGAATAAAAGAAGGAAGGAGCATTGTTACTATGCACAAAGAGAAAAAAAACAGTTAAAAGTTAAAAGTTAATGTTAGTTGAAAAGTAAAAAGAAAGTTAAAAGTTAAAAGTTATGTTAGTAAAAAGGAAAATGGTTAATTGAAAGTGAAAAGAAAAGTTAGATGAAAAAGACAAGCAAAGTTAAAAGTTAGGCAAAGAAAAAGAAAAATTAGTTGCAAAGGAAGCAAAGGTAGAAAATCAAGTGAAAGGGAGGGAAAAAAAATAAAAAAAAATTAGTTAGAGAAATGAAAACAAGCAAAAATTCAAAAGTTAGGTGCATAGTCAAAAGTTCCTTAATTCCAAAAAGTTTCAAAAAATTTCAAAACAAGCAAGTTTCTATTCACTTCTCAAAAAAATTCAAGATGCCAAAACAAGTAATGCACATATATGTGTAGAGTACATAATCAAGTAAATATCAATCATAAGTAATTGGCATAAATTAAAACAATTTGGTGTTGATTAAGTTAGAAACATAAAGAAACAAGTAAGCCAAAGAACATTCAAACACCAAATTCCAATGAGGCATGGAAGTCACAAGTTGAATCAAGAATTGAAAACCTCATGATCTATGTGACCTAATGTAAGTTAGGCATGAATAGAATGAATCAAATCAGCCACTGATGAGCGGATAATTTATACGCTTTTTGGCATTGTTTTTAGTATGTTTTCAGTATGATTTAGTTAGTTTTTAGTATATTTTTATTAGTTTTTAATTAAAATTCACATTTCTGGACTTTACTATGAGTTTGTATGTTTTTCTGTGATTTCAGGTATTTTCTGGCTGAAATTGAGGGACCTGAGCAAAAATCAGATTCAGAGGTTGAAGAAGGACTGCAGATGCTGTTGGATTCTGACCTCCCTGCACTCAAAGTGAATTTTCTGCAGCTACAGACTTTCTAATGGCGTGCTTCTAATTGCGTTGGAAAGTAGACATCCAGGGCTTTCCAGCAATATATAATAGTCCATCCTTTGCCCAAGTTTAGATGATGCAAACTGGCGTTGAACGCCAGTTCCATGTTGCAGTCTGGCGTTCAGCGCCAGAAACAAGTTACAAAGTGGAGTTCAACGCCAGAAACACGTTACAAACTGGCGTTCAACTCCAAGAATGACCTCTCCACGTGTAAACTTCAAGCTCAGCCCAAGCACACACCAAGTGGGCCCCGGAAGTGGATTTCTACATCATTTACTCAATTCTGTAAACCCTAGTAACTAGTTTAGTATAAATAGGACTTTTTACTATTGTATTTACATCTTTAGTTTCATTTTTAGATCACGTTTGGGTGCTGGCCATTTGGCCATGCCTGAACCTTTCACTTATGTATTTTTCAACGGTAGAGTTTCTACACACCATAGATTAAGGTGTGGAGCTCTGCTATTCCTCAAAGATTAATGCAAAGTACTACTGTTTTTCTATTCAATTCAACTTATTCCGCTTCTAAGATATTCATTCGCACTTCAACATGAATGTGATGATCGTGACAAAGTCATCATCATTCCCCTATGAACGCGTGCCTGACAACCACTTCCGTTCCACCTTCGATTGAATGGATATCTCTTGGATATCTAATACAGGGGAACGAGTCCGAGTTATTAGCGTCTTCGTGGTATAAGTTAGAACCCATGGATGGCCATTCCTGAGATCCGGAAAGTCTAAACTTTGTCTGTGGTATTCCGAGTAGGATCTGGAAAGGAATGGTTGTGACGAGCTTCAAACTCGCGAGTGCTGGGCGTAGTGACAGATGCAAAAGGATAGTAAATCCTATTCCAGTATGATCGAGAACCGACAGATGATTAGCCATGCAGTGACAGCGCATTGGACCATTTTCACAGGAGGATGGGATGTAGCCATTGACAATGGTGATGCCCTACATAAATCTTGCCATGGAAAGGAGTAGGATTGATTGGATGAAGACAGCAGGAAAGCAGAGATCAGAGGAACGAAAGCATCTCTATACGCTTATCTGAAATTCTCACCAATGAATTACATAAGTACCACTATCCTATTTTATATTTTATTTATTTTCATCCACTATAATTTCTTAATACAAGTTAATCCGCCTGACTGAGATTTACAAAGTGACCATAGCTTGCTTCAAGCCGACAATCTCCGTGGGATCGACCCTTACTCATGTAAGGTATTACTTGGACGACCCAGTGCACTTGCTGGTTAGTTGTACGAAGTTGTGAAATAGATATAAGATCATGAACGTGCGTGTTGAGTTTTTAGCGCCGTTACCAAGGAATGGAATGATCAAGATTTCGCACACCAGCCACATAGATTAAAAACTTTCAAACTTGTGAGTTTATGCAAAAGAGGCTCAAATTTTCCAAAGAATTTCAAGTTTATGGTCAATTTAAAAATTCACTTGAACTATTCAATGCATAGAAGTAAATTAGCATCACAAGTAAGCAAAGAAAGTTAGAAGTTAATGTTAGTTGAAAAGTAAAAAGAAAGTTAAAAGTTAAAAGTTATGTTAGTAAAAAGGAAAACGGTTAATTGAAAGTGAAAAGAAAAGTTAGATGAAAAAGACAAGCAAAGTTAAAAGTTAGGCAAAGAAAAAGAAAAATTAGTTGAAAAGGAAGCAAAGGTAGAAAATCAAGTGAAAGGGAGGGAAAAAAAAGAAAAAAAAATTAGTTAGAGAAATGAAAACAAGCAAAAATTCAAAAGTTAGGTGCATAGTCAAAAGTTCCTTAATTCCAAAAAGTTTCAAAAAATTTCAAAACAAGCAAGTTTCTATTCACTTCTAAAAAAATTCAAGATGCCAAAACAAGTAATGCACATATATATGTAGAGTACATAATCAAGTAAATATCAATCATAAGTAATTGGCATAAATTAAAACAATTTGGTGTTGATTAAGTTAGAAACATAAAGAAACAAGTAAGCCAAAGAACATTCAAACACCAAATTCCAATGAGGCATGAAAGTCACAAGTTGAATCAAGAATTGAAAACCTCATGATCTATGTGACTTAATGTAAGTTAGGCATGAATAGAATGAATCAAATCAGCCACTGATGAGCGGATAATTTATACGCTTTTTGGCATTATTTTTAGTATGTTTTCAGTATGATTTAGTTAGTTTTTAGTATATTTTTATTAGTTTTTAATTAAAATTCACATTTCTGGACTTTACTATGAGTTTGTATATTTTTCTGTGATTTCAGGTATTTTCTGGCTAAAATTGAGGGACCTGAGCAAAAATCAGATTCAGAGGTTGAAGAAGGACTGCAGATGCTGTTGGATTCTGACCTCCCTGCACTCAAAGTGAATTTTCTGCAACTACAGACCTTCTAATGGCGTGCTTCTAATTGCGTTGGAAAGTAGACATCCAGGGCTTTCCAGCAATATATAATAGTCCATCCTTTGCCCGAGTTTAGATGATGCAAACTGGCGTTGAACGCCAGTTCCATGTTGCAGTCTGGCGTTCAGCGCCAGAAACAAGTTGCAAAATGGAGTTCAACGCCAGAAACACGTTACAAACTGGCGTTCAACTCCAAGAATGACCTCTCCACGTGTAAACTTCAAGCTCAGCCCAAGCACACACCAAGTGGGCCCCGGAAGTGGATTTCTACATCATTTACTCAATTCTGTAAGCCCTAGTGATACATGCGAAATTGTTACTCTGAGGTTGTAAAATTTGTTGTTCGTTCTCTCCCTGGCAATGGCTCCAAAAACATGTGCACAGTACCATGGTCCAAACATTACTTCACAACTTCGCACAACTAACCAGCAAGTGCACTGGGTCGTCCAAGTAATAAAACCTTACGTGAGTAAGGGTCTATCCCACGGAGATTGTCGGCTTGAAGCAAGCTATGGCCACCTTGTAAATCTCAGTCAGGCGGATATCAAATGGTTATAGAGTTTTCAAATAATAATAATAAGTAAATAGAAAATAAAGATAGAAATACTTATATAATTCATTGGTTAGAATTTCAGATAAGCGTATAGAGATGCTTTCGTTCCTCTGAACTTCTGCTTTCCTGCTGTCTTCATCCAATCAGTCCTACTCCTTTCCATGGCTGGCTTTATGTAAGGACATCACCATTGTCAATGGCTACATCCCATCCTCTTGTGAAAAAGGTCCAAATGCTCTGTCACGGCACGGCTAATCATCTGAGGTTCTCGATCATACTGGAATAGGATTCACCCTCCTTTTGCGTCTGTCACTACGGCCAGCACTCGCGAGTTTGAAGCTCGTCACAGTCATTCAATCCCAGAATCCTACTCGAAATACCACAGACAAGGTTTAGACTTTCCAGATTCTCATGAATGCCGCCATCAATCTAGCTTATACCACGAAAATTCTGATTAAGAGATCCAAGAGATATTCATTCAATCTAAGGTGGAACGGAAGTGGTTGTCAGGCACACATTCGTGGGGGAATGATGATGATTGTCACGTTCATCACATTCATATTGAAGTGCGAATGAATATCTTAGAAGCGGAATAAGTTGAATTGAATAGAAAAATAGTAGTACTTTGCATTAATTCATGAGGAACAGCAGAGCTCCACACCTTAATCTATGGAGTGTAGAAACTCTACCGTTAAAAATACATAAGTGAAAGGTTCAGGCATGGCCGAATGGCCAGCCCCCAAACGTGATCAATATGATCCGAAGATGAACTAAAAATCATAAGATGTCTAATACAATAGTAAGAAGTCCTATTTATACTAAACTAGCTACTAAGGTTTTTCAGAAGTCAGTAATTGATGCATAAATCTACTTCCGGGGCCCACTTGGTGTGTGCTTGGGCTGAGCTTGAATGTTACACGTGCAGAGGCTCTTTCTGGAGTTGAACGCCAGGTTGTAACGTGTTTCTGGCGTTCAACTCTGGTTCGTGACGTGTTTCTGGCATTTAACTCCAGACTGCAGCGTAGAACTGGCGTTCAATGCCCTTTTGCGTCATCTAAACGCGGCCAAAGTATGGACTATTATATATTGTTGAAAAGCCCTGGATGTCTACTTTCCAACGCAATTGGAAGCGCGCCATTTTAAGTTCGGTAGCTTCAGAAAATTCACTTTGAGTGCAGAGAGGTCAGAATCCAACAGCATCAGCAGTCCTTCTTCAACCTCTGAATCTGATTTTTGCTCAAGTCCCTCAATTTCAGCCAGAAAATACCTGAAATCCCAGAAAAACACACAAACTCATAGTAAAGTCTAGAAATGTGAATTTAACATAAAAACTAATGAAAACATCCCTAAAAGTAACTAGATTCTACTAAAAACATACTAAAAACAATGCCAAAAAGCGTATAAATTATCCGCTCATCACAACACCAAACTTAAATTGTTGCTTGTCCCCAAGCAACTGAAAATAAAATAGGATAAAAAGAAGAGAATATACTATAAATTCCAAAATATCAATGAAACATAGCTCCAATAAGATGAGCGGGACTTGTAGCTTTTTGCCTCTTGAATAGTTTTGGCATCTCACTTTATCCATTGAAGTTCAGAATGATTGGCATCTATAGGAACTCAGAGTTCAGATAGTGTTATTGATTCTCCTAGTTCAGTATGTTGATTCTTGAACACAGCTACTTTATGAGTCTTGGCCGTGGCCCTAAGCACTTTGTTTTCCAGTATTACCACCAGATACATAAATGCCACAGACACATAATTGGGTGAAGCTTTTCAGATTGTGACTCAGCTTTGCTAAAGTCCCCAATTAGAGGTGTCCATGGTTCTTAAGCACACTCTTCTTTTGCTTTGGACCTTGACTTTAACCGCTCAGTCTCAAGTTTTCACTTGACACCTTCACGCCACAAGCACATGGTTAGGGACAGCTTGGTTTAGCCGCTTAGGTCGGGATTTTATTCCTTTAGGCCCTCCTATCCACTAATGCTCAAAGCCTTGGGATCCTTTTTATTTACCCTTGCCTTTTGGTTTTAAGGGTTATTGGCTTTTTGCTCTTGCCTTTTGGTTTTAAGAGCTTTGGCTTTTTCTGCTTGCTTTTTCTCTATTTTTTTTCTATTTTTTTTTGCTATTTTTTTTCAAGCTTTGTTCTTTACTGCTTTTTCTTGCTTCAAGAATCATTTTTATGATTTTTCAGATTATCAAATAACATGTCTCCTGTTCATCATTCTTTCAAGAGCCAACATATTTAACATTCTTAAACAACAACTTCAAAAGACACATGCATTGTTCAAGCATTCATTCAGAAAACAAAAAGTATTGTCACCACATCAATATAATTAAACTAAGTTCAAGGATAAATTTGAAACTCATGTACTTCTTGTTCTTTTGAATTAAAACATTTTCATTTAAGAGAGGTGATGGATTCATATTCACTACTTTAAGGCATAGACACTTAAATACTAATGATCATGTAATGAAGACACAAACATGGATAACATTTAACATAGAAAACGAAAAACAGAGAATGTAAGAACAAGGAATGAGTCCACCTTAGTGATGGTGGCATTTCCTTCTTGAGGAACCAATGATGTCCTTGAGCTCTTCTATGTCTCTTCCTTGCCTTTGTGGCTTGATCCCTAGTGATTTTTGATATTTTTATCCTCAGTTGCTTCCAATAATTATGTGGAGGGAAGTGTATCCCCTGAGGTATCTCAGGGATCTCTTAATTTGCAGCCACATGTTCTACCACTGAGCTATAGACCCTTTGAGATGAATCTTTCCATCTCCCATGACTCAGAGGTGGAAGCCTTTGTCTTCCCTTTCCCTTTTCTAGAGGTTTCTCCGGTCTTAGTTGCCATTAATGGTAATGGAAAAACAAAAAGCTTATGCTTTTACCACACCAAACTTAGAATGTTGCTCGCCCTCGAGCAAAAGAAGAAAGAATAGAAGAAGAAGAAGAAGATATGGAGGAGATGGAGGGATATGTGTATGGATGTGAGTGGTGAATGGAAAACAGAAGGGATGACCATGAATGGAGAGAGAGAGGGTGAGGTGGGTGGAGATCCTGTGAGATTCACAGATCCTGAGATGATTCTGTGGTGTCCACAGATCCTGAGGTGTGAAGGATTTACATCCCTGCACCCATTAGGCATGTAAAACGCCTTTGCATACAATTCTGGCGTTTAAACGCCGAATTGATGCTTGTTCTGGGCGTTCAGTGCCCAGATGCAGCATATTTCTGGCGTTGAACGCCAGCCAGATGCTTGTTTCTGGCGTTCAGCTCCAGCTTTCCTCACTGTGCATTTCTGGCGTCTGAACGCCAGAATGCTGCTTGTTTCTGGCGTTCAACGCCAGAAACATGCTCTGTTCTGGCGTTGAACGCCAGACAGATGCTCCTTACTGGCGTTTAAACGCGAGTAAGATCCTCCTCCAGGGTGTGATTTTTCTTTTGCTGTTTTTGATTCTGTTTTCAATTTTTATATTTATTTTGTGACTCCACATGATCATGAACCTAATAAAACATGAAATAACAATAAAAATATGATTAAATAAAAATTGGGTTGCCTCCCAACAAGCGCTTCTTTAATATCAATAGCTTGACAGTGGGCTCTCATGGAGCCTCATAGAAGTTCAGAGCATTGTTGAGATTCCCCAACACCAAACTTAGAGTTTGGATATGGGAGTTCAACACCAAACTTAGAGTTTGGTTGTGGCCTCCCAACACCAAACTTAGAGTTTTACTGTGGGGGCTCTGGTTGACTCTGTTTTGAGAGAAGCTTACTGTGCCTCTTTTCCATGTTTACAGAAGGATGTCCTTGAGTTTTAAACTCAAGGGAGTCCTCATTCAATTGAAGGACTAGTTCACCTCTGTTAACATCAATCACAGCTCTTGCTGTGGCTAGGAAGGGTCTTCCAAGAATGATGGATTCATCCTCATCCTTCCCAGTATCTAGGATTATGAGATCAGCAGGGATGTAAAGGCCTTCAACCTTTACTAGTACGTCCCCTACTTGTCCATAAGCCTCTTTTCTTGAATTGTCTGCCATCTCTACTGAGATTCTGGTAGCTTGTACCTCAAAGATTCCCAGTTTCTCCATTACAGAGAGTGGCATGAGATTTATTCCTAACCCAAGGTCACATAGAGCCTTCTCAAAGGTCATGGTGCCTATGGTACAAGGTATTAGGAACTTTCCAGGATCCTATTTCTTCTGAGGCAATCTCAGTTGATCCAATGCATTTAGTTCATTGGTGAACAGGGGAGGTTCATCTCCCCAAGTCTCATTACCAAATAAATTGGCATTCAGCTTCATGATAGCACCAAGAAACTTGGCAACTTGCTCTTCAGTAACATCCTCATTCTCTTCAGAAGAAGAATACTCATCAGAGCTCATGAAGGGTGTAAGGAGGTTCAATGGAATCTCTATGGTCTCTAGATGAGCCTCAGAGTCCTTTGGTTCCTCAGAGGGAAACTCCTTATTGATCACTGGATGTCCCAGGAGATCTTCCTCCTTGGGATTCACGTCCTCCCCTTCCTCTTTGGATTCGGCCATGATGGTTATATCAATGGCCTTGCACTCTCCTTTTGGATTTTCTTCTGTATTGCTTGGGAGAGTACTAGGAGGGGTTTTAGTGATCCTTTTACTCAGCTGGCCCACTTGTGCCTCCAAATTTCTAATTGAGGACCTTGTTTCATTCATGAAACTTACAGTGGCCTTGGACAGATCAGAGACTAAGCTTGCTAAATTAGAGGTATTTTGTTCAGAGTTCTCTGTCTGTTGCTGAGTGGATGATGGAAAAGGTTTACTATTGTTAAACCTGTTTCTTCCACCATTATTAAAGCCTTGTTGAGGATTTTGTTGATCCTTCCATGAGAGATTTGGGTGATTTGTCCATGAGAGATTATAGGTGTTTCCATATGGTTCACCCATGTAATTCACCTCTGCTATTGCAGGGTTTTCAGGATCATAAGCTTCTTCTTCAGCAGATGCCTCTTGAGTATTGTTGGATGCAGCTTGCATTCCATTCAGACTCTGAGAAATCATATTGACTTGCTGAGTCAATATTTTGTTCTGAGCCAATATGGCATTCAGAGTATCAATTTCAAGAACTCCCTTCTTCTGAGGCGTCCCATTACTTACAGGATTCCTCTCAGAAGTGTACATGAACTGGTTATTAGCAACCATGTCAATAAGTTCTTGAGCTTCTGCAGGCGTTTTCTTTAGGTGAATGGATCCACCTGCAGAAGTATCCAATGACATCTTAGCTAATTCAAATAGACCATCATAGAATATATCCAGGATGGTCCATTCTGAAAGCATGTCAGAAGGACACTTTTTGGTCAGTTGCTTGTATCTCTCCCAAGCTTCATAGAGGGATTTACCTTCCTTCTGTCTGAAGGTGTGAACATCCACTCTAAGCTTGCTCAGCTTTTGAGGAGGAAAGAACTTGGCTAAGAAAGCCGTGACCAGCTTATCCCAAGAGTTCAGGCTATCCTTAGGTTGAGAGTCCAACCAGATTCTAGCTCTGTCTCTTACAGCAAATGGGAAAAGCATGAGCCTGTAGACTTCAGGATCTACTCCATTAGTCTTAACAGTATCACATATCTACAAGAATTCAGTTAAGAACTGAAAAGGATCTTCAGATGGAAGTCCATGAAACTTGCAGTTTTGTTGCATCAGAGAAACTAATTGAGGTTTCAGCTCAAAATTGTTTGCTCCAATGGTGGGGATGGAGATGCTGCTTCCATGTAAATTGGAATTAGGTGCAATAAAGTCACCAAGCATCCTCCTTGCATTATTATTTTCGGCTGCCATCTCCTCTTCTTGTTCGAAAATTTCTGAAAGGTGCTTGCTAGATTGTTGTAATTTAGCTTCTCTTAGTTTCCTCTTCAGAGTCCTTTCAGGTTCTGGATCTACTTCAACAAGAATATTCTTGTCCTTGCTCCTGCTCATATGAAAAAGAGAGAACAGAAAAATAATAATAATAATAGGGATCCTTTTTGCCCAAGTATAGAGGTTCCCTTATGTGAGTAGAAGAAGAAAAGAATGTAATGTAAAGAAGGGAAGAAGAGAAAATTCGAACACAGATGGAAGAGGGGGTTCGAATTTGGGTGAGATGAAGTGTTAGTAGATGAATAAATAAATAGAAGGAGATGAGAGAGAAAGAGAACTTTCGAAAGTTATTTTTGAAAAATGGTTAGTGATTTTCGAAAATTAAAAGAAGAAATAAATTAAAATTGAATTTTGAAACAATTAGTTAATTAAAAAGAATTTTTTGAAAAAGAGGGAGATATTTTCGAAAATTAGAGAGAGAGAGTTAGTTAGGTAGTTTTGAAAAAGATAAGAAACAAACAAAAAGTTAGTTAGTTAGTTGAAACAAATTTTGAAAATCAATTTTTGAAAAGATAAGAAGATAAGAAGTTAGAAAAGATATTTTAAAATCAAATTTTTGAAAAAGATATGTTTTAAAAAGATATGATTAAAAATATATGATTTTGAAAAAAGATAAAAAGATATTTTTGAAAAGATATGATTGAAATTAGTTTTGAAAAAGATTTAATTTTTAAAATCACAATTAATGACTTGATTCACAAGAAATCACAAGATATGATTCTAGAATTCAAAGTTTGAATCTTTCTTAACAAGTAAGTAACAAACTTGAAATTTTTTGAATCAAAACATTAATTGTTGAAGATATTTTCGAAAATTATGATATAAAATGAAGAAAAAGATTTTTGAAAAATTTTTTTATAATTTTCGAAAATAAATAAGAAAAATGAAAAAGATTTGATTTTTGAAAAAGATTTTGAAAAAGATAAGATTTTTAAATTAAAAATTTGATTTGACTCATAAGAAACAACTAAATTTTAAAAAGTTTTGAAAAAGTCAACTCAAATTTTCGAATTTATGAGAAGAAAAAGGAGAAGATATTTTTTTGATTTTTGAATTTTTAATGATGAGAGAGAAAAAAACATGAAAATGATGCAATGCATGAAAATTTTGGATCAAAAAAATGAATGCATGCAAGAATGCTATGAATGTCAAGATGAACACCAAGAACACTTTGAAGATCATGATGAACATCAAGAACATATTTTTGAAAAATTTTCAATGCAAAGAAAACATGCAAGACACCAAACTTAGAAATCTTTCATGTTCAGATACTATGAATGCGAAAATGCACATGAAAAATAAGAAAAGACACAAAACAAGAAAATATGAAGATCAAACAAGAAGACTGGCTAAGAACAACTTGAAGATCATGAAGAACACTATGAATGCATGAATTTTCGAAAAATGCAAAGAATTTTTAGAAAAAAATGCAATTGACACCAAACTTAAAAATTGACTCAAGACTCAAACAAGAAACACAAAATATTTTTGATTTTTATGATTTTATAATTTTTTTGTATTTTTCAAAAATTATTTGTGAAAAAGAAAAATAAGGATTCCAAAATTTTTAATATGAACTCCAGGAATCTTGCACTCTTAGTCTAAAGCTCCAATCTGAGGGTTAGAGATGGCTTAATAGTCAGTCAAGCTTTAGCATGTAAATCAAGTGGATCAGGAACAGCAGCAGGTGGATTAGCAACAACTAGCTTGCTCTTGATAATGTTGGGTTGGAAGCCCCACTCCAAATGAATTTAGACATGGCTTTACAGCCAGTCAGGCTTCAACATGCTTCATGAAACACTAGAATTCATTCTTAAAAAATTTTAGAATAATTTTCGAAAACAGATGAGAAATTTTTGAAAGATTTTTTTGAGAAATTTTTGAAAATAAAACAAAAAGAAAATTACCTAATCTGAGCAACAAGATGAACCGTCAGTTGTCCAAACTCGAACAATCCCCGGCAACGGCGCCAAAAACTTGATACATGCGAAATTGTTACTCTGAGGTTGTAAAATTTGTTGTTCGTTCTCTCCCTGGCAATGGCTCCAAAAACGTTTGCACAGTACCATGGTCCAAACATAACTTCACAACTTCGCACAACTAACCAGCAAGTGCACTGGGTCGTCCAAGTAATAAAACCTTACGTGAGTAAGGGTCGATCCCACGGAGATTGTCGGCTTGAAGCAAGCTATGACCACCTTGTAAATCTCAGTCAGGCGGATATCAAATGGTTATGGAGTTTTCGAATAATAATAATAAATAAATAGAAAATAAAGATAGAAATACTTATGTAATTCATTGGTTAGAATTTCAGATAAGCGTATAGAGATGCTTTCGTTCCTCTGAACTTCTGCTTTCCTGCTGTCTTCATCCAATCAGTCCTACTCCTTTCCATGGCTGGCTTTATATAAGGGCATCACCGTTGTCAATGGCTACATCCCATCCTCTAGTGAAAAAGGTCCAAATGCTCTGTCACGACACGACTAATCATCTGAGGTTCTCGATCATATTGGAATAGGATTCACCCTCCTTTTGCGTCTGTCACTACGCCCAGCACTCGTGAGTTTGAAGCTCGTCACAGTCATTCAATCCCAGAATCCTACTCGGAATACCACAGACAAGGTTTAGACTTTCCGGATTCTCATGAATGCCGCCATCAATCTAGCTTATACCACGAAGATTCTGATTAAGAGATCCAAGAGATATTCATTCAATCTAAGGTGGAACGGAAGTGGTTGTCAGGCACGCGTTCGTGGGGGAATGATGATGATTCTCATGTTCATCACATTCATATTGAAGTGCGAATGAATATCTTAGAAGCGGAATAAGTTGAATTGAATAGAAAAATAGTAGTACTTTGCATTAATTCATGAGGAACAGCAGAGCTCCACACCTTAATCTATGGAGTGTAGAAACTCTACCGTTAAAAATACATAAGTGAAAGGTTCAGGCATGGCCGAATAGCCAGCCCCCAAACGTGATCAATATGATCCGAAGATGAACTAAAAATCATAAGATGTCTAATACAATAGTAAGAAGTCCTATTTATACTAAACTAGCTACTAGGGTTTACAGAAGTAAGTAATTGATGCATAAATCCACTTCCGGGGCCCACTTGGTGTGTGCTTGGGCTGAGCTTGAATGTTACACGTGAAGAGGCTCTTTCTGGAGTTGAACGCCAGGTTGTAACGTGTTTCTGGCGTTCAACTCTGGTTCGTGACGTGTTTCTGGCGTTTAACTCCAGACTGCAGCGTAAAACTGGCGTTCAAGGCCCTTTTGCGTTGTCTAAACTCGGCCAAAGTATGGACTATTATATATTGCTGGAAAGCCCTAGATGTCTACTTTCCAATGCAATTGGAAGTGCGCCGTGTTGAGTTCTGTAGCTCCAGAAAATCTACTTTTGAGTGCAGAGAGGTCAGAATCCAACAGCATCAGCAGTCCTTCTTCAACCTCTGAATCTGATTTTTGCTCAAGTCCCTCAATTTCAGCCAGAAAATACCTGAAATCACAGAAAAACACACAAACTCATAGTAAAGTCCAGAAATGTGAATTTAACATAAAAACTAATGAAAACATCCCTAAAAGTAACTAGATTCTACTAAAAACATACTAAAAACAATGCCAAAAAGCGTATAAATTATCCGCTCATCACCTAGTAACTAGTTTAGTATAAATAGGACTTTTTACTATTGTATTTACATCTTTAGTTTCATCTTTAGATCACGTTTGGGGGCTGGCCATTCGGCCATGCCTGAACCTTTCACTTATGTATTTTTCAACGGTAGAGTTTCTACACACCATAGATTAAGGTGTGGAGCTCTGCTGTTCCTCAAAGATTAATGCAAAGTACTACTATTTTTCTATTCAATTCAACTTATTCTGCTTCTAAGATATTCATTCGCACTTCAACATGAATGTGATGATCATGACAAAGTCATCATCATTCCCCTATGAATGCGTGCCTGACAACCACTTCCATTCTACCTTCGATTGAATGGATATCTCTTGGATATCTAATACAGGGGACCGAGTCCGAGTTATTAGCGTCTTCGTGGTATAAGTTAGAACCCATGGATGGCCATTCCTGAGATTCGGAAAGTCTAAACCTTGTCTGTGGTATTCCGAGTAGGATCTGGGAAGGAATGGCTGTGACGAGCTTCAAACTCGCGAGTGCTGGGCATAGTGACAGATGCAAAAGGATAGTAAATCCTATTCCAGTATGATCGAGAACCGACAGATGATTAGCCATGCAGTGACAGCGCATTGGACTATTTTCACAGGAGGATGGGATGTAGCCATTGACAACGGTGATGCCCTACATAAAGCTTGCCATGGAAAGGAGTAGAATTGATTGGATGAAGACAGCAGGAAAGCAGAGATAAGAAGAACGAAAGCATCTCTATACGCTTATCTGAAATTCTCACCAATGAATTACATAAGTACCACTATCCTATTTTATATTTTATTAATTTTCATCCACTATAATTTCTTAATACAAGTTAATCCGCCTGACTGAGATTTACAAGGTGACCATAGCTTGCTTCAAGCCGACAATCTCCGTGGGATCGACCCTTACTGACGTAAGGTATTACTTGGACGACCCAGTGCACTTGCTGGTTAGTTGTACGAAGTTGTGAAACAGATATAAGATCATGAACGTGCGTGTTGAGTTTTTAGCGCCGTTACCAAGGAATGGAATGATCACGATTACGCACACCAGGTTTTTGGCGCCGTTGCCGGGGATTGTTCGAGTTTGGACAACTGACGGTTCATCTTGTTGTTCAGAGTAGGTAATTTTCTTTTTGTTTTATTTTCAAAAAAAAAAATTCTTCAAAAATATTTCAAAAACTTTTTTTCCTTTTGTTTTCGAAAACTATTTTAAAATCTTTAAGAATGAATTCTAAAGTTTCAAAATGGTATGCTGAAGTTTGGCTGGCCATCAAGCTTTAGACTAACCTAGTATGATTCCTGGAATCTTGATTGAGGAATTTGAATTCATTGCTTCCTTTTCCCTATAGGTTTTCAAAAAAATAAAAATATACAAAAATCCAAAAAAAATTAATAAAATCATAAAATAAAAAATATTTTTTTTGTTTCTTGTTTGAGTCTAGAGTCAGTTTTTAAGTTTGGTGTCAATTGCATTTTTTCTAAAAATTTATGCATTTTTCGAAAATTCATGCACTCATAGTGTTCTTCATGATCTTCAATTTGTTCTTGGTAAGTCTTCTTGTTTGATCTTCATATTTTCTTGTTTTGTGTCTTTTCTTGTTTTTCATATGTATTTTTAATTTGTTAGTTTCTAAAGTTTGAAAATTTCTAAGTTTGGTATCTTGCATGTTTTTCTTTCATTAAAAATTTTCAAAAAAGTTCTTGATGTTCATCTTGACATTCATAGTGTTCTTGCATGCATTCTGTGTTTTGATTCATAATTTTTATGTTATGAGTCTTTTCCATGTTTTTCTCTTTCTTCATTAAAAATTCAAAAATAAAAAAAATATCTTTTCCTTATTTTACTCAAAATTTTCGAAAATATGATTTGATTTAGTCAAAAAGTTTTTAAATTTAGTTGTTTCTTATGAATCAAATCAAATTTTCAATTTACAAATCTTATCTTTTCAAAATCTTTTTCAAAAATCAAATCCTTTTCATTTTACCTTCATATTTTCGAAAACTTTTTAAATTTGATTTTCAAAATCTTTTTCTTATTTTATTTCTTAATTTTCAAAATCTTTACTAACATTTAATATGATTGATTGAAAAATTTCAAGTTGTTACTTGCTTATTAAGAAAGATTCAATCTTTAAACTCTAGAATAATATCTTTTTAGTTTCTTGTTGGTCAAGTAATCAACTTTAGTTTTCAAAATCAAATCTTTTTAATTTTCTTTTCAAATCTTTTTCAAATTAAAATTTCAATCATATCTGTTTCAAATTCAATTTCAAAATCTTTTCTAACTTCTTATCTTTTTAAAATTGATTTTCAAATCTTATCTTTTTGTTTCAATCATAGCTTTTTAAATTTCAATCATATCTTTTTCAAAAACAAATTTCAAAACTTTTTCAATCAATCTTATCTTTTTGTTTCAATCATATCTTTTTCAAAACTACCTAACTAATCCTCTCTCTCTTATTTTCAAAAATTCCCTCTCTCCTTTTTCAAAATTCCTTTTTAATTAACTAATTGTTTTAATTTTAATTTAATTTCAACTTTAATTTTTGAAATCTAACTTTCAATTTTAATTTTTACTTTAATTAAATTTCAAAATTCTCTCTCTCATCTCCTTCTATTTATTTATTCATCTACTAACACTTCTCTTCCATCTAAAAATTTGAACACCACCTCCCTCTCTGTGTTCGAGTTTTCCCTCTTCTCTTCTTTACATTACATTCTTTTCTTCTTCTACTCACACAAAGGAATCTCTATACTGTGACATAGAGGATTTCATATTTTCTTTGTTATTCCCTTCTTTGTCATATGAGCAGGAGCAAGGACAAGAACATTCTTGTTGAAGCAGATCCTGAACCTGAAAGGACTCTGAAAAGGAAACTAAGAGAAGCTAAAATACAACAACCCAGAGACAACCTTACAAGAATTTTCGAACAGGAAGAGGAGATGGCAGCCGAAAATAATAATAATGCAAGGAGGATGCTTGGTGACTTTACTGCACCTAATTCCAATTTACATGGAAGAAGCATCTCCATTCCTGCCATTGGAGCAAACAATTTTGAGCTGAAACCTCAATTAGTTTCTCTGATGCAGCAGAACTGCAAGTTTCATGGACTTCCATCTGAAGATCCTTTTCAGTTCTTAACTGAATTCTTGCAGATCTGTGATACTGTTAAGACCAATGGGGTTGATCCCGAGGTCTACAGGCTTATGCTTTTCCTGTTTGCTGTAAGAGACAGAGCTAGAGTGTGGTTGGACTCTCAACCCAGAGATAGCTTGAACTCTTGGGATAAGCTGGTCACGGCTTTCTTAGCCAAGTTCTTTCCTTCTCAAAAGCTGAGTAAGCTCAGAATGGATGTTCAAACCTTCAGACAGAAAGAAGGTGAATCCCTCTATGAAGCTTGGGAGAGATATAAGCAACTGACCAAAAAGTGTCCTTCTGACATGCTTTCAGAATGGACCATCCTGGATATATTCTATGATGGTCTGTCTGAATTAGCTAAGATGTCATTGGATACTTCTGCAGGTGGATCCATTCACCTAAAGAAAATGCCTGCAGAAGCTCAAGAACTCATTGACATGGTTGCTAATAACCAGTTCATGTACACTTCTGAGAGGAATTCTGTGAGTAATGGGACGCCTCAGAAGAAGGGAGTTCTTGAAATTGATACTCTGAATGCCATATTGGCTCAGAATAAAATATTGACTCAGCAAGTCAATATGATTTCTCAGAGTCTAAATGGAATGCAAGCTGCATCCAATAGTACTCAAGAGGCATCTTCTGAAGAAGAAGCTTATGATCTTGAGAACCCTGCAATAGCAGAGGTGAATTACATGGGTGAACCCTATGGAAACACCTATAATCTCTCATGGAGAAATCATCCAAATTTCTCATGGAAGGATCAAAAGCCTCAACAAGGCTTTAATAATGGTGGAAGAAATAGGTTTAGCAATAGCAAGCCTTTTCCATCATCCACTCAGCAAAAGACAGAGAGTTCTGAGCAGAATCCATCTAGCTTGGCAAATATAGTCTCTGATCTATCTAAGGCCACTCTAAGTTTCATGAATGAAACAATGTCTTCCATTAGAAATTTGGAAGCACAAGTGGGCCAGCTGAGTAAAGGAATCACTGAAACCCCTCCTAGTACTCTCCCAAGCATCACAGAAGAAAACCCAAAGGGAGAGTGCAAGGCCATTGAAATGACCATCATGGCCGAACCTGTAAGGGAGGGAGAGGACGTAAATCCCAGTGAGGAACCAAAGGATTCTGAGGCTCATCTGGAGACCATAGAGATTCCATTAAACCTCCTTATGCCATTCATGAGCTCTGATGAGTATTCTTCTTCTGAAGAGAATGAAGATGTTACTGAAGAGCAAGTTGCCAAGTACCTTGGTGCAATCATGAAGCTGAATGCCAAATTATTTGGTAATGAGACTTGGGAAGATGAACCTCCCTTGCTCACCAATGAACTGAGTGATCTAGATCAACTGAAATTACCTCAGAAGAAACAGGATCCTGGAAGGTTCTTAATACCTTGCACCATAGGCACCATGACCTTTGAGAAGGCTCTATGTGACCTTGGGTCAGGGATAAACCTCATGCCCCTCTCTGTAATGGAGAAACTGGGAATCTTTGAGGTGCAAGCTACCAGAATCTCATTAGAGATGGTAGACAACTCAAGAAAACAGGCTTATGGTCAAGTAGAGAATGTGTTAGTAAAGGTTGAAGGCCTTTACATCCCTGCTGATTTCATAATCCTGGATACTGGGAAGGATGAGGATGAATCCATCATTCTTGGAAGACCCTTCCTAGCCACAGCAAGAGCTGTGATTGATGTGGACAGAGGAGAATTGATCCTTCAACTGAATGAGGACTCCCTTGTGTTTAAAACTCAAGGATCTCCTTCTGTAACCATGGAGAGGAAGCATGAAAAGCTTCCCTCACTGCAGAGTCAACCAAAGCCCCCACAGTCAAACTCTAAGTTTGGTGTTGGGAGGCCTCAACCAAACTCTAAGTTTGGTGTTGAACTCCCATATCCAAACTCTAAGTTTGGTGTTGGGAGTCTATAAAATTGACCTGATCACCTGTGTGGCTCCATGAGAGCCCATTGTCAAGCTATTGACATTAAAGAAGCGCTTGTTGGGAGGCAACCCAATGTTATTTAATCATTTTTATTTTATTTTCTCTTTGTTATTTCATGTTTTATTAGGTTGATGATCATGTGGAGTCACAAAAACTACTGAAAAATAAAAAACAGAATGAAAAACAACATTGAAAATAGAACACCCTGGAGGAAGGGCTTACTGGCGTTTAAACGCCAGTAAGGAGCATCTGGCTGGCGTTTAACGCCAGAACAGAGCATGAAACTGGCGTTAAACACCAGAAATAAGCAGCAGTCTGGCGTTTAAATGCCAGGATTGCACCCTGAGGAAAGCTGGCGTTAAACGTCAGAAACAAGCATAAGACTGGCGTTTAACGCCAGAAACATGCACCATACTGGCATTTAACGCCAGAAACATGCTACAGTCTGGCGTTAATGATGACAGGTCATCTTAGCCTAGTTTCACTAGCCTTTTTCCTTTGTTTTCAATAAGTTTTATGCACTTTCTTGAGCAATAAGTAAGCCATTTGGTTGGAATTTCATGTTTCCTTAGATTCAATCAACCATGGATGAATTGATGCATTTTCATGAGTTTTGTGCCATAATTGCTTAAATATCAAGAAGAAGAAGAACTCTCATGATTATAGCATAGATTTGATGCAATTGTTGATTGATGATAGGTGGAATAAAGCTTGGAAGAAGGTTGAAGAAAAGGGGATAGCAAGGGGCAAGAGGAGACACTCACGTTTGAGCTCAAGTTTGCCTCAAACTCGAACTCAAACGTGAGAAAGATTGCATTTTCACCCTGAAGGTACACCAAGTTTGCGCCAACGTTTGCCTCAAACTTGAGGTCAAACGTTGGCACCACAAGAACAAGCAAATGCACCCCTGGAACTTGGCAACATTTGCGCCAACGTTTACCTCAAACGTGAGGTCAAACGTTGGCGCCATAAGAGCAAGAAAGATCACCCTGAAGCATGGCAACGTTTGCTCCAACGTTTGCCTCAAACGTGAGGTCAAACATTGGCCACCTTTTAGCATGGAAGAGCACTCTTGTTTGATGGTTTAATTGAGCCACGTTTGCGCCAACGTTTGCCTCAAACATTAGGCCAAACGTTGGCCAAAAGAAATGCATGGGAGGAGCCACATTTGAGCTCAAGTTTGACCTCAAACGTTGAGCCAAACGTGGATGGCAGCAACTTGGCCGAGCTGCATAATGTCACACACGAAGACGTTTGAGTCAACGTTTGCCTCAAACGTTGACTCAAACGTGAATGGTTCATGGTTCGGTTCACAAGTGGATTTCTTCCCAACACCAAGAGCAATCAACAGAGGCTATCTTCAATCCAATTCCATCAAGGCCAAGGCCCAAATTCAAGGCTCTAAGACCATTAGAAGAAAGTGTATAAATAGAAGTTAGTTTGATTTAGGAGGACGTCAACTTTTACTTTTGAATTTACACCTCTTGGAGGATTTTACTTACTATAACTTGGATCTGGGAGGAGAATTGAATTCTCTTCCTCTTCAGTTTCTTATTTTCTTTTCTGCAAAGTTTTACTGGGTCTTGGGTGTTGAGAATTGAGGAAATTCTGTCTCAATCTCACCTTGAGATTTTTTTTTGTTTCTTTCACTGCACCATTGGAGAATTGAGATTTGAATTCAAGTTTTCTTACTGTTTTGATCTTTAATTTGTTACAATTGATTTCTGAATTGGATCAAGGAAGGTAGTGAGATCTAGACTTGATTTTCTAGTCTCTTGACCCCTGAGATCTGAAATTTCCTTTTAATCCTTCTGTTGAATGCTTCTTCAAGAGAATTTACATTTTCTATTTGAGATCTACTGCAATTAACTTCATCTTTTACTTCCCTGCTTGTTGCAATTTACTTTTCCTTGTTTAATTTTTGCAATCCCAAGTCCCAATTACTTTTACAATTCAAGCAATTTACATTTCTTGCACTCTAAGATTCTACAATTTACATTTCTTGCATTCTAAGTTTCTGCCATTTAATTTCTTGTTATTTAAGATTCAGCACTTTTATTTTCCGTTCTCTTTAATTTACAGTAATTCACCCTTTCCCTTTTACTTTCCTTGCAATTTAGTTACTGCCAATTACAAACCACTCAAACCAATACTTGATTCGCTTGACTAAATCAACCACTAAACTAAAATTGCTCAATCCTTCAATCCCTGTGGGATCGACCTCACTCATGTGAGTTATTATTACTTGATACGACCCGGTAGACTTGCCGGTGAGTTTTATGTTGGATCGTTTTCCACACATCAGTTAAACGCCAGGATTGCATATATAGGGCGTTTTACACGCCTCAAAGGTGAAGGGATGAGAAATCCTCAAACACCTCAGGATCTGTGGACCCCACAGGATCCCCACTTACCTTTCTTTTCTCCTCTTCACACCTTTTCATATCACTTTTCCCCAAATACCCCTCACCAATCAACTCAATCACTCTTTCCCATCACCTCTTCACCACTCACATCCATCCTCTCTTCCCTAAAAACCCCACCTACCTTTAAATTCAGAATAATTTCCCTCCCAAACCCAACCCTAAATGGCCGAATCCACCTTCTCCCTCCATCTCCTCCATTTTTCTTCTTCTTCTACTTCTTTCTCTTTTCTTTTGCTCGAGGACGAGCAACCATTTTAAGTTTTATGTGGTAAAAGTATTGCTTTTTGTTTTTCCATAACCATTTATGGCACCTAAGGCCAGAGAAACCTCTAGAAAGAGGAAAGGGAAGGCAATCGCTTCCACCTCTGAGTCATGGGAGATGGAGAGATTCATCTCTAAGGTTCATCAAGACCACTTCTATGAAGTTGTGGTCAAGAAGAAAGTGATCCCTGAGGTTCCTTTCAAACTCAAAAAGAATGAGTATCCGGAGATCCGACTTGAAATCCAAAGAAGAGGTTGGGAAGTTCTAACCAACCCCATTCAACAAGTCGGGATCTTAATGGTTCAAGAGTTCTATGCAAACACATGGGTTACCAGGAACCATGATCAAAGTGTGAACCCAAAGAATTGGCTCACCATGGTTCGGGGAAAATACTTAGATTTCAGTCCGGAGAATGTGAGGGTAGCGTTCAACTTGCCAATGATGGAAGAGAACGCACGCCCCTACACTAGAAGAGTCAACTTTGATCAAAGGTTGGACCAAGTCCTCATGGACATATGTGTGGAAGGAGCTCAATGGAAAATTGACTCAAAAGGCAAGCCGGTTCAACTAAGAAGGCTTGACCTCAAACCAGTAGCTAGAGGATGGTTGGAGTTCATTCAATGCTCAATCATTCCTACTAGCAACCGGACTGAAGTTACTATAGACCGGGCCATCATGATCCATAGCATCATGATTGGGGAGAAAGTGGAGGTTCATGATATTATACCTCAAGAACTCTACAAGGTGGCTGACAAGTCCTCCAACTTGGCAAGGTTAGCCTTTCCTCACCTTATTTGCCACCTCTACAATTCGGCTGGGATTGACATAGAGGGAGACATCCTCATTGAAGAGGACAAGCCCATCACTAAGAAAAGGATGGAACAAACAAGAGAGCATGGACCTCAACATGAGCATGAGGAAATTCCTCACCATGAAATCCCTGAGATGCCTCAAGGGATGCACTTTCCTCCACAAAACTATTGGGAACAAATCAACACTTCCCTAGGTGAATTAAGTTCCAACATGGGACAATTAAGGGTGGAACATCAAGAGCACTCCATCATCCTCCATGAAATTAGAGAAGATCAAAGAGCTTTGAGGGAGGAGCAAGAAAGACAAGGAAGAGACATAGAGGAGCTCAAAAGCACCATTGGTCCTTCAAGAAGAGGAAGACGCCACCCTCACTAAGGTGGACTCATTCCTTAATCTCCTTGTTTATTTATTTTCCTGTTTTTCGATTTTTATGCCTTATGTTTGTTTATGTTTTTGTCTTCATGATCACTAGTATTTAAGCGTCTATGCCTTAAAGTTATGAATGTCCTATGAATCCATCACCTCTCTTGAATAAAAAATGTTTTAATTACAAAAGAACAAGAAGTACATGGTTTCGAATTCATCCTTGAAACTAGTTTAATTATTTTGATGTAGTGACAATACTTTTTGTTTTCTGAATGAATGCTTGAACAATGCATATGTCTTTTGAAGTTGTTGCTTAAGAATGTTAAATATGTTGGCTCTTGAAAGAATGATGATAAGGAGAAATGTTATTTGATAATCTGAAAAATCATAAAATTGATTCTTGAAGCAAGAAAAAGCAGTGAATACAGAAAGCTTGCAAAAAAAGAAAAAAAAAGAGAAAAATGGCGAAAAAAATAGAAAGAAAAAGAAAAAGCAAGCAGAAAAAGCCAAAAGCTCTTAAAACCAAAAGGCAAGAGCAAAAAGCCAATAACCATTAAAACCAAAAGGCAAGGGTAAATAAAAAGGATCCCAAGGCTTTGAGCATCAGTGGATAGGAGGGCCTAAAGGAATAAAATCCTGGCCTAAGCGGCTAAACCAAGCTGTCCCTAACCATGTGCTTGTGGCGTGAAGGTGTCAAGTGAAAATTTGAGACTGAGCGGTTAAAGTCAAGGTCCAAAGCAAAAAAAGAGTGTGCTTAAGAACCCTGAACACCTCTAATTGGGGACTTTAGCAAAGCTGAGTCACAATCTGAAAAGGTTCACCCAGTTATGTGTCTGTGGCATTTATGTATCCGGTGGTAATACTGGAAAATAAAGTGCTTAGGGCCACGGCCAAGACTCATAAAATAGCTATGTTCAAGAATCAACATACTGAACTAGGAGAATCAATAACACTATCTGAACTCTGAGTTCCTATAGATGCCAATCATTCTGAACCTCAATGGATAAAGTGAGATGCCAAAACTATTCAAGAGGCAAAAAGCTACAAGTCCCGCTCATCTGATTGGAGCTATGTTTCATTGATATTTTGGAATTTATAGTATATTCTCTTCTTTTTATCCTATTTGATTTTTAGTTGCTTGGGGACAAGCAACAATTTAAGTTTGGTGTTGTGATGAGCGGATAATTTATACGCTTTTTGGCATTGTTTTTACTATGTTTTCAGTATGATTTAGTTAGTTTTTAGTATATTTTTATTAGTTTTTAATTAAAATTAACATTTATGGACTTTACTATGAGTTTGTGTGTTTTTCTATGATTTCAGGTATTTTCTAGCTGAAATTGAGGGACCTGAGCAAAAATCAGATTCAGAGGTTGAAGAAGGACTGCAGATGCTGTTGGATTCTGACCTCCCTGCACTCAAAGTGGATTTTCTAGAGCTACAGAAATCAAATTGGCGCACTTCCAATTGCGTTGGAAAGTAGACATCCAGGGCTTTCCAGCAATATATAATAGTCCATACTTTGTCCGAGTTTAGATGACGCAAACTGGCGTTGAACACCAGTTTCATGTTGCAGTTTGGCGTTCAGCGCCAGAAACAAGTTGCAAAGTGGAGTTCAATGCCAGAAACACGTTACAAACTGGCGTTCAACTCCAAGAATGATCTCTCCACGTGTAAAATTCAAGCTCAGTCCAAGCACACACCAAGTAGGCCCCGGAAGTGGATTTCTACATCATTTACTCAATTCTGTAAACCCTAGTAACTAGTTTAGTATAAATAGGACTTTTTACTATTGTATTTACATCTTTAGTTTCATCTTTAGATCACGTTTGGGGGCTGGCCATTCGGCCATGCCTGAACCTTTCACTTATGTATTTTTCAACGGTAGAGTTTCTACACACCATAGATTAAGGTGTGGAGCTCTGCTGTTCCTCAAAGATTAATGCAAAGTACTACTATTTTTCTATTCAATTCAACTTATTCCGCTTCTAAAATATTCATTCGCACTTCAACATGAATGTGATGATCGTGACAAAGTCATCATCATTCCCCTATGAATGCGTGCCTGACAACCACTTCCGTTCTACCTTCGATTGAATGGATATCTCTTGGATATCTAATACAAGGGACCGAGTCCGAGTTATTAGCGTCTTCGTGGTATAAGTTAGAACCCATGGATGGCCATTCCTGAGATCCGAAAAGTCTAAACCTTGTCTGTGGTATTTCGAGTAGGATCTGGGAAGGGATGGCTGTGACGAGCTTCAAACTCGCGAGTGCTGGGCGTAGTGATAGATGCAAAAGGATAGTAAATCCTATTCCAGTATGATCGAGAACCGACAGATGATTAGCCATGCAGTGACAGCGCATTGGACCATTTTCACAGGAGGATGAGATGTAGCCATTGACAACAGTGATGCCCTACATAAAGCTTGCCATGGAAAGGAGTAGGATTGATTGGATGAAGACAGCAGGAAAGCAGAGATCATAGGAACGAAAGCATCTCTATACGCTTATCTGAAATTCTCACCAATGAATTACATATGTACCACTATCCTATTTTATATTTTATTTATTTTCATCCACTATAATTTCTTAATACAAGTTAATCTGCCTGACTGAGATTTACAAGGTGACCATAGCTTGCTTCAAGCCGACAATCTCCGTGGGATCGACCCTTACTCACGTAAGGTATTACTTGGACGACCCAGTGCACTTGCTGGTTAGTTGTACGAAGTTGTGAAACAGATATAAGATCATGAACGTGCGTGTTGAGTTTTTAGCGCTGTTACAAAGGAATGGAATGATCACAATTTCGCACACCAGCCACATAGATTAAAAACTTTCAAACTTGTGAGTTTATGCAAAAGAGGCTCAAATTTTCCAAAGAATTTCAAGTTTATGGTCAATTTAAAAATTCACTTGAACTATTCAATGCATAGAAGTAAATTAGCATCACAAGTAAGCAAAGAAAGTTAGAAGCATGACCAAAACTTTCAAAGAAGTTCTTGAGGAGTTTTCCAAAACCATTTAACAAACAAGATTCCTTTGGCACAGAAATTCACTAATTAGAGTCTTGTTGCACCAAATAAAATAGTGTCACTTAATAAAATAAGGTTAGGAAAAATCTTGCAGCATTTTAGCAGTAAATTGGCCTATTTCCCAATTTCAATCAATCAATTCAGATTCCCTATGAATGCTTTAACACTCAAATTCACAAAAAAAAATCATATATGACTTCATAGGAAATCAGAAAGTGAGCCAAATACAGCAAGAACAAAAAAATACAGCACCAAAACAATGAACCATTTAACAAGCAAGCAATCTGAATTCAAACACTCAAGTGCAAAATTGAAAGAAAACTTTAGCAGCAATCAATCTTGAAGCAAGAACAAAATGGAAAATTGAAATGGAGCAATTGACAATTGAATTCAAATTCAAGACAATCAACATCATTCCAGCAGAAGCCTTCAACAAGAATAAGGCAATAATACAACTATGCAGCAGCATCAAACAATCCAGTTTAGCACAAAAGTAAATCAATAAAACAGCAACATAAAATCAATAACAATTTAAACCAAACCAACAGCATCAAGCAGCATTCTTTTCATTGAGTTCAATAACCATTCCAGAAGCAGTATGAGTTTAAACAATTAAGCATCACTGAATTAAACAATGAAGTTCAAATTGAAATAGGAACTCAACAGCAATCACAATTGAAATTTATAACAGCCTTCAGCAAGAATAAAGCAACAAAAATACTATGCAGCTTCAAGAGACCAATTTCAAACAAAGAAAGGTTTCCATTCCCAAACACCAGCAGCAATATCTCAGAAGTTCAACAGAAAATTGGGCAAACAACTAACCAAATGAATTCAACAGCAATTTAACCATCAATTCAATCAGAAAAATCAAATCAGAATCAGTGATTTCACATCATAAACAGCAACTCAACAGCAATATTCATCAGCAAACAAAATTTTTCCAACACTTGCAGCAAAAATCAAAATCCAATAAACTAAACTAACCTATCCTAACAACCTAGAATCCACTAAACAGAAATCAGAATCTAACTAAGTAAGTAACTAGAATTAGAACCAGATTAAAGAAACCAAAACTAACTAACAAAATTTGAAAAAGAATCAGAAACAGAGTTCAATGGAAACCTGAAATTCTGAACAAACATTCGAAACAGGAAAGGAGAGGAAGAGGAGTGGCCTCGGATGTTCTAGGTGGAGTCCTAGCGGCGAACAGGGAGGCAAAAGAGAAGCTCCCTGTCGTGTTGGTCCGGTGAAAAGGAGGCTGTTGGTGGCTGACGGTTAGGGAACTAATGACAGAGGAAGAGAGAGCTTCGTGGAGGTAGTGGGTCTCGCACAGAGCAAAGGAGAACCGGCGGCGATGTGGTTGGAAGTTAGGTTCTGGGCTCGGCGGAGGTGAGGTGTGGCGATGGTGGAATCGCGGAGGTGAGGCGTCGAAATAGTGAAGGTGTGGAGGCACATTGGGTGGTTCACAAAGGTTCGGTGGTTCTGGGCGGCGCTAGGGTACGGACATGGGAAAGATGGAGAGGCAGAAGAAGAAGAAGAAAGAGAGAGATGTGGTGGCTCTGTGTCGGTTGTGGGTACAGACGCCGGCTGCGGTGGTGATGATGAACGACACGGAGGTGTGTGGTGGGGATTTGAAACGGAGTGGGGGGATGGTTCAGAGAGAGAAACGTTGGAAGGGGGGTCCTTTGGTTCGGCGAGGAAAGGATAGAGGACGAAGGGATGTGAGAAAAAGAGACCTGGCGATTAGGGTTGGTGCGGCAGTTTTGGCACCAGAAGCCGGCACTGAGGGGCGTGTCGTCTGTTCGGTGGCAGAGGAGAGGAGAGTTGGGCAAGGGTAAAGAGAAGAGATGTGAGAGAGGAGGAAGAAGAGATGGGGTGAGGGGCACGGCGACTACAGCGATCGCCGGTGGTTGGAGGGGTGGACGGTGATGGAGGCAAGATGGTGGGTGTTGGATGGCTCAGAAAAGACGAAAGGGGAAGGGCTTCGTTGGCTCGGGGAAGGGCTGGGGCTTCTCATTTTTCTAATATGTGCATACGCATATTCTGCGCGAACGCCATGCATAGAAAGGTGGTATTAAAGTGTGCGCAGGTGATGACAAGTCATCTTAGCCTAGTTTCACTAGCCTTTTTCTTTAATTTTAGTAGGTTTTATGCACTTTCTTGCATTCTAAGTAAGTAATTTGGAGTGAAAATGCATGACTTCTTTGAATCAAACAACCACTAATTATTTGATGCTAAATCATGAGGTTGAAGCCAAATTTAATTGAATTTTAATGATTTATAAACCTTGTGAATTTAGTGATTCTTTGATTGGTTGATTTGGTTAATTGTAGGTGAAGAAAGAAGAAAAGAAGAAAAGCGTGGCACAAGAAGTGTGCCCAAAGGAAAGAAAATGTACCCAAGGAAGCAAGAAGCGTGCCAAAAGGAAAGAAAAAGCATGATCACATTGAGGAAGAATGGGAAGCTAAGTTGAAAAAGCTAACTGAGCTTCATAAGGAATGGAAGGAGAAGGAAGCTACAAAGCTAAGTTAAAATAGTTAACTGAGCACCAAGGAAAGCAATGAAATGGTGCAAAGCTAAGTTAACTAAGTTAACTTTATCGGGACTTCTCCATATTAATTCAAGAAGAAAATTCCAAGGGGTGAAGCCAACAAGATTCGAACCAAGGACCAAGGAGAAGCAAGGAACTCACCTTGCAAGGAAATTCAAGAAGAAATGGCCAAAATGCATTCTCCATGGTTCGAACTTGGAACCACACGCTACTCCTTGCAAGGGAATTTGAGAATAAATAGCTAGAATGCTTCCTCCAGGACTTGAACTTGGGTATTCTTTGAAACATAAGGAAGGAGTGCCACCAAGCTTGCAAGGAAATACAAGGAAAATAGCTTTATTGCTTCCTCCAAGTTTCGAACTTGGGTATTCTTGGAAACATAAGGAGGAGTGCCCACTCATCCAAGGAAATTAGCTCCAAAGGTGTCCTCCACTTGCTCCCACCAGGATTTGAACCTGGGACCTTGAGGCCAAAAGCAAAGGCGCTACAAGGGAAGCTAAGTTGGAAATTCCAACTGAGCATTGCTTCTCCCATTCTTCCCCACACTTTGGCGCACAAGTTTGCGCACCAAGGCTGGGACGCACGCGCACCTTGACACGGCCAGATGCCATGAAGCGCACCAAGGAAGGCTTGCACACCACACTTGACACGGATGGAGCATGCTTGAAAGCTAAGTTGGATTTTCCAACTGAGCTTTCCCCTGGAGGTGCAAATTGGGCTAGGAATTGGATTAAAAATCCAATTTAATTCATTTCTTCACCAAATCAAAAGCCCATCCAAATTCCAAAATCCAAGAATATAAAGTGTATAAATAGGAGTTAGTTTGATGTAATTAGGGGAGCTAGATTTTACTTTGAATTTTTCCTTTTGAATGTTCATTTTCATTTTTGAGCTTTTGAACTTTTGAATTTAGATTTCTGAGAACTTGGAAGGAGAGTTGATCTCTCTTCTTCTTGGTTCTTGCTTGAGCACTCTTTTATTTTCTTGCTTTGGATCTTGGGTGAAGAATTGAAGAACTTCTATTTCAATCTCACCTTGAGATCTCTTGTTTACTTTCTTCTGCATAATTGAATTTCATTTGCTGTTTACTGCATCTTCTCTTTACTTCTGCAATTTACTCTTCTTCACTTCTTTTGCAATTGTTCTTGTTGGATCAAGAAAGGATTTGAGATCTAGACTTGTTATCTAGTCTCTTCCACCCTGAGATCTTCAACCTCTTTTACTTTGCTGCAAATTAAGCACTGCCTTTCTGTCTTTATAATTCTCAAAGCACTTTTACTCTTCTGTTTGAGATCCATTCCAATTTAATTCATCTTTTACTTTGCTGTTTGATGCAATTTAATTCTGCTTGTTTAATTTCTGCAATTCCAACTCCCAATCCCTTTTACAATTCAAGCAATTTACATTTCTTGCACTTTAAGATTCAGTCATTTACATTTCTTGCAATCTAAGTTTCTGCAATTTACTTTACTTGTTCTTTAAGATTCAGCACATTTACTTTCCTGCTCTTTCATTTACTGCAATTCACCCTTCCCCTTTTACAATTCATGCAATTTAGTTTCTGCAAAGCACAAACCACTCAACCAATACTTGATTCGCTTGACTAAATCAACCACTAAACTAAAATTGCTCAATCCTTCAATCCCTGTGGGATCGACCTCACTCATGTGAGTTATTATTACTTGATGCGACCCGGTACACTTGCCGGTAAGTTTTGTGTTGGATCGTTTTCCGCACTATCAAGTTTTTGGCGCCGTTGCCGGGGATTGATTAGATTGACAATGATTAAGTGAAGTGGAGATCTAGATCAAGCACTTTTTATTTTTTTGTTTTTGACTAACACACTAACTGTTTGAATTTTTGCTTAAGCCAATTAACATTTCACTTCAGCCATGGATTGAAGTGTTTTTGCTTTCTGGTGTTGTGATTTTTATGCTTTGGTTGTATGTCAGGTACAAGGAGAATTACACCCACTTTTTGTGAACAAGACGAAAGAACCCTCAGAAGATTAAGAAGAGCTGAAAGAGGGAAAAACATTATTGGAGAAGAGGAGTCAGAAGAAGAATTCCAAGATATGGAGGAACACTTAACAAACCCACCAAATGGGGCTGAAGGAGCAGTCAATAACAACAATAATCCACCACAGAGAAGAGTTTTAGCTTCCTACACAAGTGCAGATCCTAGACATTGTGGGAGTAGCATTCTTACCCCAAATGTTAATGCAAATAATTTTGAACTAAAGCCACAACTCATCACCTTGGTTCAAAACAATTGTTCTTATGGAGGAGGACCACTTGAAGATCCTAACCAACACTTATCCACCTTTTTGAGGATTTGTGACACTATCAAAACCAATGGTGTGCACCCTGACAGTTACAAGCTACTGCTATTTCCATTTTCTCTCAGAGACAAAGCCACTCAATGGTTGGAATCCTTCCCAAGAGGCAGCATCAACAATTAGGATGATCTAGTAACCAAGTTCCTTGCCAAGTTTTACCCACCTCAAAGAGTTATTAGATTGAAGACTGAAGTGCAAACATTCACACAAATGGATGCTGAACCCTTGTATGAGGCATGGGAACGATACAAAGTTCTAATCAGGAAGTGTCCACCAGGAATGTTCAGTGAGTGGGACAGATTGCAGAATTTCTATGAAGGCTTGACACTGAAATCTCAAGAGGCTTTGGATTATTCAGCAGGAGGTTCATTACAATTGATGAAAACAGCAGAGGAAGCTCAAAATCTCATTGATATGGTGGCCAACAACCAATATTTCTTTGCTCACCAAAGGCAACGCCAACCATCACAAAGGAAAGGAGTGATGGAGTTGGAAGGAGTGGACTCAATCTTGGCTCAAAACAAAATGATGCAGCAACAAATTCAACAACAATTTGAGCAAATGGCCAAGAGGATTGATAGCCTTCAAGTTGCAGCAGTTAATACAAGCCAACCATTATCCACATGGGGACAAAATGAAGAGACTCAAGAGGAGCAACAGCAAGAGCAAGTCCAGTACATGCACAACCAAAATTCTGGGCCAAATGAAGTCTATGGTGACACCTACAACCCTTCTTGGAAGAACCACCCAAATCTTAAGTGGGGAGACAATCACAACCAAAATCAACAACCATGGCAGAGAAACTCAAATCAAAACACTTCAAGAAATAACCAAAACCACAACCAGCAGTAGCAAACTAACCAAAACCCCTACAGAAAACCTCGAAACAACTACCCCAACCCCAACCATTACCAATCTAATAACCAACCCACCAACCAAAATGCCTACCACCCACCATCCACATCTAACAACCCACCACAAGCATCACCTGAATCTCAAAGACTCACCAACTTGGAAACCTTGATAGACAAAATGTGGAAACACCAAGAAATGACAACCAAGAACCATGAAGCCTCCATGAAGAGCCTAGAAAGGAAAATTGGGCAAATCTCCAAACAGATTTCTGTTGAGAGACCTTCAAGCTCACTGCCGAGTGACACAATCCCAAATCCTAAGGAAGAATGCAAGGCAATACAATTGAGGAGTGGAAAAGTCTTGGTGAAAAATGAAGAAGCAACCAAGAAGCCAAAGGAAAGTGACAAGAAACAAGCTGAAGAAGAGAAAGTCAATGACAAGAAGGAGGCAGCAAGCAAGCCAACTCAGAATCAAGTTCAGGAAAAAGAAGATCAGCCACAAAAATCAAGAAAGGGAAAGGAAGTAATTGAAGAGCCAGCTAAGGACCAAAGGCAGGGAATGAACTTCACTCCACCCTTGCCATATCCTCAAAGGTTCAACAAGGAGACTAAGGACCAACACTTCCCAAAATTTCTTGAAATCTTCAAGAAGTTGGAAATTAATATTCCCTTAGCTGAAGCACTTGAGCAAATGCCCCTGTACGCAAAGTTCTTGAAAGAACTCATCAACAAGAAGAGGAGTTGGCAAGAGAAGGAAACCATACTTCTCACTGAAGAATGTAGTGCTGTGATCCAAGGAGTCATCCCACCAAAGCTTAAAGATCCAGGGAGCTTTGTAGTTTCATGTACCATAGGCAAAATGACCCTAGACAAAGCTCTCTGTGACCTTGGTGCTAGCATCAATCTGATGCCGTTATCAATGATAAGAAAGCTTGCCATAGAAGAACTCAAACCTACCAGGATGTCTTTGGTGATGGCTGACAGATCAATCAAGACACCCAATGGCATTGTGGAAAACCTGTTAGTGAAGGTTGGAGAATTTATCTTCCCAGCAGACTTCGTGATTCTGGATACAGAGGAAGAAGGAAATAACTCAATCATCTTGGGAAGGCCATTTTTAGCCACAGCCAGAGCCATTATTGATGTAGAGAAGGGAGAGATGATCTTTAGAGTACATAATGAGCAAATGGTCATCAATGTCTTCAAATCAATGCAACACCCTCCTGAACAAGAAAATTACATGAAGGTGGACATGATAGAAAGTCTAGTGGAGGAAATGTTAGAAGCCACTTGTCATGAGCAACAGGAAGAAGAGGTGGTAAAAATCTCTATTGAAGACAAGGAGAAAGAGAAGCCAAAACAGGAATTGAAACCTCTCCCCCCTCACCTCAAATATGTGTTCCTGGGAGAAGAGGAGACCCTACCAGTGATCATTAACTCCTCCTTGAATATGGAAGAAGAAACAAAGCTGATTGAAGTGTTGAAAGCTCACAAAGCAGCCTTAGGGTGGACAATTGACGATATCAAAGGTATTAGCCCAGCCATTTGTATGCATAAAATTTTACTGGAAGAAGAATCAAAGCCTGTGGTCCAACCCCAAAGAAGGCTCAACCCAGCCATGAAGGAGGTAGTTAAAAAGGAAGTCATGAAGTTGTGGAATGCTGGAATAATCTTCCCAATCTCTGATAGCTCATGGGTGAGCCCGGTTCAAGTTGTACCGAAAAAGGGAGGAATGACGGTTATCACCAATGAGAAGAATGAGTTGATCACTACTAGGACAGTGACTGGGTGGAGGATGTGCATAGACTATAGAAGATTGAATGATGCCACAAGGAAAAACCATTTCCCTCTCCCATTCATTGATCAGATGTTGGAAAGACTAGCTGGCCATGCCTATTATTGTTTCTTAGATGGGTATTCTGGTTACAATCAAATCGTGGTGGACCCTAAAGATCAAGAGAAAACTGCCTTCACATGTCCATTTGGAGTTTTTGCATACCGGAGGATGCCCTTTGGGCTGTGCAACGCCCCATCCACATTTCAGAGGTGTATGCTTTCCATTTTCTCAGATATGGTTGAAAAATTTTTAGAAGTCTTCATGGATGATTTTTCTGTTTTTGGAAATTCATTTAACACTTGTTTGCATCATTTAACTCTTGTTTTGAAAAGATGCCAAGAAACTAACTTGATCTTAAACTGGGAAAAATGCCATTTCATGGTTCCTGAAGGGATAGTTCTTGGGCATAAGGTGTCATGCAGAGGTATAGAAGTTGATAAAGCTAAAATAGAAATTATTGAAAAACTTCCTATACCCGTTAATGTGAAAGCAGTAAGGAGTTTTCTTGGGCATGCTGGTTTCTACAGAAGGTTCATCAAAGATTTCTCAAAAATAGCAAAGCCATTGAGCAATTTGCTAGTGATTGACAACCCTTTCATCTTTGATGACAACTGTAAACATGCCTTTGAAACCTTAAAGAGAAAGCTCATCACAGCACCAATCATCACACCCCCTGATTGGAACTTACCTTTTGAACTTATGTGTGATGCAGGTAACCTTGCTATTGGTGCTATGCTGGGACAAAAGAAAGACAAGCTACACCATGTCATATATTATGCCAGCAAAGTGTTAAATGAAACACAGAAAAATTATACAACCACTGAGAAAGAACTTTTGGCGATTGTTTATGCATTTGATAAGTTTAGATAATACTTGATTGGCTCCAAAGTTATAGTGTACACTGACCATGCTGCTCTCAAGTATTTAATGTCTAAACAGGATTCAAAGCCAAGGCTCATTAGGTGGGTGCTGCTACTTCAAGAGTTTGATATTGAAGTAAGAGATAGGAAGGGAAGTGAAAATCAAGTGGCGGATCATTTATCAAGAGTACCACAAGAAGCCTGTCAAGATAGACCACAACAAGTAAATGAGAACTTCCCAGATGAGCACCTATTCCAAGTTCAACAAACACCCTGGTTTGCTGACATAGCAAACTACAAAGTGGGAAGGAAGATACCTCAAGAATATTCTAAACAACAAGTGAAAAAGCTGCTCAATGAAGCAAGGAAGTTCTTGTGGGATGAACCCTTTTTATTCAAAAGGTGCTCTGATGGAATGATTAGGAGATGTGTCCATGAAAATGAAATGAGGGACATATTGTGGCATTGTCATGGTTCAGCATATGGTGGACATTTTGGACTAGAGAGAACAGCTGCAAAGGTGTTGCAAAGCGGTTTCTATTGGCCAACTATCTTCAAGGATGCGAGAGAGTTTGTTCATCAATGCAATGAATGCCAAAGAGCTGGAGGATTGACAAAAAGGAATGAGATGCCTCAAAATTTCATCCTGGAAGTTGAGCTATTTGATCTATGGGGCATTGATTTCATGGGACCTTTTCCCCCTTCTCATTCTTTTAGATACATCTTGGTGGCAGTAGAGTATGTCTCAAAATGGGTGGAAGCCATAGCCACAACCACTTGTGATGCACAAATTGTCCTTCAATTCCTTAAGAAGCATATCTTCACTAGATATGGAGTACCCAAGGGTCTTGTCAGCGATGGTGGTGGTCACTTCTGCAACAAACAAATGGAGAAACTCCTCCACAAGTATGGAGTAATACATAAAGTAGCCACACCATACCATCCTCAGACTAATGGCCAGCCTGAATTAGCAAACAGAGAGTTGAAGAGAATTTTAGAAAAAACAGTGGGAAGCACAAGGAAAGATTGGGCCAGGAAGTTAGAAGATGCACTTTGGGCATATAGGACAGCGTTCAAAACTCCCATCGGGAAGTCCCCATTTCAGCTATTATATGGAAAAGCTTGTCACCTACCTGTGGAGCTTGAACATAAAGCTTTTTGGGCCACTAAACTTCTCAACCTTGATTCTCAAGCAGCAGGAGAAAAGAGGCTGCTACAACTAAATGAGTTGGATGAGTTTAGACTAGAAGCTTATGAGAATGCTAAGATATACAAGGAGAGAGCTAAGAGGTGGCATGACAAGAAGATCGCAAAGAAAGAATTCAAGCCAGGACAGCAAGTGCTCCTGTATAACTCAAGGCTCAAGATCTTCCTTGGCAAGCTCAAGTCCAAATGGACAGGTCCGTATCTAGTAACAAAAGTCTTTCCCTATGGAAGTATTGAGCTGCTAGATGAAGCCACACAGAACCACTTCACAGCAAATGGACACAGAGCAAAGCCTTATTTAGGAGGACAATGGAACAAGGAAAAGGAAGTTCAGTACCTAAACTGAACAAACACAGAGAATGTCAAGCTAATGACAATAAAAGAGCGCTTGTTGGGAGGCAACCCAACCTGAGGTAGTTTCTTTTCATAGTTATTTCAATAAAGAGGTTAATTAGCCTTATCTATATTGCAAAAAAGCTAAGTTTGGTGTTGCACACCAAAACAATATAAGGGAGAATGAAGAAAAAAGAAATGTAAATGATTGACCCCCTACATAATGCTAGCTTTGAGCACTTAGATAAACTAGTTAACTATTTTGCTGTTTCCAAATCATTAGTTTATTTCTTTTGAAAAATAAAAAGAAGTTCACATATAAATTGTTGCATGAGGAATATTGGCAAGGAACTAAGTTTGGTGTTCACACACCAAAGTAAGTTCGAGAGCCACACCACACAAGCTTTGCAGATTTACCAACACCTAAAAGGGTTGAACAACAAGCAACACTTGAGGAGCAGGCAGAAAAATAGCCAACAAATTAAAAGAACACCTGAATTACAACTCAAAAGGAGCAAATTGAAGTAAGAATGGAAAACTGCAACTCAACAGGGGAAAACTGCAACTCAACAGGTTGTATCTATTCTTGATCCTTGTTGTTATACAATGAATTAATTCAGAGAATCCTTTATGTCTGGCTGGAATGATTATTTAGTTGCAAGTGGAAGTACATGTTAAAGAAAGCTATCTGCATAATTTTTGCTTGGAAGATATCTGCATAATAAATGTCATCACTCATCATGCTTGAATACTCTGTCTTGTCTCCCTTGCTGTGTGAATAAAAGAAAGATGTTTGATTTAGAAAAGTAACTGTTCAATGTTGCAATAGTTAGAATGAAAGATTAGTGGTGGTGTGTGTTTGATTCAACTATTAGCTCATGGAATAAATGTTGCAGAATAACTTGTTTCTTAAAGCTTAAGCTAGTTTGCTGCTATGATCCTTCAAACAATGAAAGTCCCTTGAAAATAAACCAAAACAGAAAGAAAAAGAAAGAAGAAAAGCCAAAAGTTGGCAAAGAAACAAACAATAAGGCTAGACACCAATAGCTTGGACCCTAGGACATATGCTTGTGGTGTTTGTGTACTAGGATATGCTTGGACAAGTAGGTTCTAAGGAGTATCTTAAAACTTGGCAACTTAGATCAACTGATTTGGGATTGTCAACTGAAAGTCCACAATAAAGAGCAACCTAGCTACAAAACATTTAGTAATCCAAAGAGATGCTGGGCATCAATGATCCTAGGAAGAAAAAGGTGAGCCATGTGTCTGTGGTGAAAAAAAAAATGTTGAGTGAAAATAAGCCAAAGGCCAATGCAACATTTGACACCAAGCCTCTAATAGATAATAAGCTCTGAAATGCAAAAGAAAGCAGAAAAAGCTAACAAGGGGATTAAGCAAAAGGGTGAGGAATCATAGTAGCAACCTTGGTGAACCCTTAAGGAATCATAGTTGTTTTGACAGCAAGTAATAAATGAGCTATTTTTGATCTGCATAAAACCCCATAAACAAAATTCAACTAACTGCCTAATAAGGACATACATGCTTATCTACTTCATTCTATCTTCTCTTATGTTTAAGTGCTTGCTTGGGGACAAGCAAGTTTTAAGTTTGGTCTTGTGATGACAAGTCATCTTAGCCTAGTTTCACTAGCCTTTTTCTTTAATTTTAGTAGGTTTTATGCACTTTCTTGCATTCTAAGTAAGTAATTTGGAGTGAAAATGCATGACTTCTTTGAATCAAACAACCACTAATTATTTGATGCTAAATCATGAGGTTGAAGCCAAATTTAATTGAATTTTAATGATTTATAAACCTTGTGAATTTAGTGATTCTTTGATTGGTTGATTTGGTTAATTGTAGGTGAAGAAAGAAGAAAAGAAGAAAAGCGTGGCACAAGAAGTGTGACCAAAGGAAAGAAAACGTACCCAAGAAAGCAAGAAGCGTGCCAAAAGGAAAGAAAAAGCATGATCACATTGAGGAAGAATGGGAAGCTAAGTTGAAAAAGCTAACTGAGCTTCATAAGGAATGGAAGGAGAAGGAAGCTACAAAGCTAAGTTAAAATAGTTAACTGAGCACCAAGGAAAGCAATGAAATGGTGCAAAGCTAAGTTAACTAAGTTAACTTTATCGGGACTTCTCTATATTAATTCAAGAAGAAAATTCCAAGGGGTGAAGCCAACAAGATTCGAACCAAGGACCAAGGAGAAGCAAGGAACTCACCTTGCAAGGAAATTCAAGAAGAAATGGCCAAAATGCATTCTCCATGGTTCGAACTTGGAACCACACGCTACTCCTTGCAAGGGAATTTGAGAATAAATAGCTAGAATGCTTCCTCCAGGACTTGAACTTGGGTATTCTTTGAAACATAAGGAAGGAGTGCCACCAAGCTTGCAAGGAAATACAAGGAAAATAGCTTTATTGCTTCCTCCAAGTTTCGAACTTGGGTATTCTTGGAAACATAAGGAGGAGTGCCCACTCATCCAAGGAAATTAGCTCCAAAGGTGTCCTCCACTTGCTCCCACCAGGATTTGAACCTGGGACCTTGAGGCCAAAAGCAAAGGCGCTACAAGGGAAGCTAAGTTGGAAATTCCAACTGAGCATTGCTTCTCCCATTCTTCCCCACACTTTGGCGCACAAGTTTGCGCACCAAGGCTGGGACGCACGCGCACCTTGACACGGCCAGATGCCATGAAGCGCACCAAGGAAGGCTTGCACACCACACTTGACACGGATGGAGCATGCTTGAAAGCTAAGTTGGATTTTCCAACTGAGCTTTCCCCTGGAGGTGCAAATTGGGCTAGGAATTGGATTAAAAATCCAATTTAATTCATTTCTTTACCAAATCAAAAGCCCATCCAAATTCCAAAATCCAAGAATAGAAAGTGTATAAATAGGAGTTAGTTTGATGTAATTAGGGGAGCTAGATTTTACTTTGAATTTTTCCTTTTGAATGGTCATTTTCATTTTTGAGCTTTTGAACTTTTGAATTTAGATTTCTGAGAACTTGGAAGGAGAGTTGATCTCTCTTCTTCTTGGTTCTTGCTTGAGCACTCTTTTATTTTCTTGCTTTGGATCTTGGGTGAAGAATTGAAGAACTTCTATTTCAATCTCACCTTGAGATCTCTTGTTTACTTTCTTCTGCATAATTGAATTTCATTTGCTGTTTACTGCATCTTCTCTTTAATTCTGCAATTTACTCTTCTTCACTTCTTTTGCAATTGTTCTTGTTGGATCAAGGAAGGATTTGAGATCTAGACTTGTTATCTAGTCTCTTCCACCCTGAGATCTTCAACCTCTTTTACTTTGCTGCAAATTAAGCACTGCCTTTCTGTCTTTATAATTCTCAAAGCACTTTTACTCTTCTGTTTGAGATCCATTCCAATTTAATTCATCTTTTACTTTGCTGTTTGATGCAATTTAATTCTGCTTGTTTAATTTCTGCAATTCCAACTCCCAATCCCTTTTACAATTCAAGCAATTTACATTTCTTGCACTTTAAGATTCAGTCATTTACATTTCTTGCAATCTAAGTTTCTGCAATTTACTTTACTTGTTCTTTAAGATTCAGCACATTTACTTTCCTGCTCTTTCATTTACTGCAATTCACCCTTCCCCTTTTACAATTCATGCAATTTAGTTTCTGCAAAGCACAAACCACTCAACCAATACTTGATTCGCTTGACTAAATCAACCACTAAACTAAAATTGCTCAATCCTTCAATCCCTGTGGGATCGACCTCACTCATGTGAGTTATTATTACTTGATGCGACCTGGTACACTTGCCGGTAAGTTTTGTGTTGGATCGTTTTCCGCACTATCAGCAGGCACAAAGCTGTGTGCACTCAGAGGCCGATTTTATTTTATTTTTTTAACAGAATTTTACCCAACATTCTTCTAATATTCACAGAAATAAAAAATTTCAACTATTCACATTCAACTTTAAAATTATCAAGATTTTATTTTTCAAAACAAAATTTGTTAACTACTCAAAATACATGGAATATGCACAAATAAAAGCTACCAAAACTACTTCACCTATCCACGAGTAATTAAAAACTTCAAAATTGCAATTCATGACAAGAAGACAGATTCAAACAAAATTACTAATTATTCAAAAGAGCAATTGAAAAACTAAATCTAAAAAGACAAGCTACCAATCAAGAGACATATTTACAAGAATACAATAAAAGAGGAAATTTGAAAAGTTTTACTATGGTGGGGTGTCTCCCACCTAGTACTTCTATTTAGAGTCCTTAAGTTGGACTTATTGAGAAGCTCTAACAATGCTTGAGTTTCCATTCCTCTTTGAATTTCCACCCATGTTTGCATTTTCCATGACTTTTGAGATTCCAAAGCTTGTGCACACACATCTTCAAGTTAATTATTTCCATTCCATCTAGGTGACAAATATTTGAAATTCCCAATTCCTATAACATAATAGCAACAAAATTCGCAATGCAATGGGTGAGAATTCATAGGAGAAAAAAAAAGGAAATAAAAACAAAAGATAATAAGAACAAGTAAAATAAACTCCTAAAACTAGCAAAAATAAGCACCAAATCTAAAACAAACTATTCACATATTCACATATTAACATATTCACAATGTCTAAAATGAGCAAGCAACATATGTACAATCAACCAAAAATAAGCTATTCACAATATTCACATATGTACAATAGCCAACAACATACACCATTGCAAGTCCCCGGAAATGACGCCAAATTTGATAATGACCAAAAGCATAGGTTTGGATTTTCACACTAAAAATAGGATTAACGTTGCAAGTATAGTCCAAACCCAACAATTGATCATCAATCAAATATTATCACAATTCAAACCAAATATAAACCGAGAGTAATTAAACCTCGAGTCGTCTTCCCTAGGAGTTGCAATGAAATGTATAATTATTGGCTATGAGAGAACATGGAGAATTGGGAATGAAAGCAAGAGAGCAAGAGATGTAAATAGCAAGAGAGCAAATAAACATGCAAGGAATGAAAATGGCAACTCTTGGCAAGAATTGGAGAATTTAGGATTCTTATCCTAGTTATGGACCACAAACATAGCAATTGTGTGAAATCAATCCAAATTAGTCAATCCTCCTTGAGAATTAGTCAAAAGGGCATAATTGATCTCAATCCATAAGTCCTAGTCAACTCACTAATTACTTAGTGAAAGACTAGCGTCAATGGAAACCAAACCAATTAGCCATTTTCACACTATGCGGGATGGACATCCACAACTCAATTCCACCCAAACATCCAATTTCTCAACCAAGAGTGTAGAAACTAAACATGCAAGAATTTAAACATCAAAGCAATAAAAGTCAAAGCAATTAAATGCAAGGAAAGGAAACTTCAAATGTAAGAAAACATCTTGGCAAGTAATTGAGAGCTAAGGTTACCTATCCAAGCCATTGACCACAAACACATGATGATTATGAAGAGTTAATCCTACTTAGTCAACCTTACATCGAAGATAAGTCAAATAGGCATAGTTAATTTCAATCCATAAGTCCTATGTCAACACTAGGAGTCACATAGAGTCAATGGAGACCAAATCAACTAACTACTCTAATCTATCAAACAAGAATGGACATCAATAGCTCAAGGATTACCAAAGTCATCAATTCCAAGCCAAGAGTGTAGAAAAACTAAGTAAAAACTAAGCCAAATATTTTATCAAACACTTGGTGTGCATGAGAATAAAATAATATTAAATTACAATAAAATAAATTCTAAAACTACCAAAGTAAGAAAATAATAATAACAATTAAAGGAAGCAATAAATGAGATGAAAACATAAATTTGTATTAATTAGAATTAAAATAACAAGAGTGTTCATAATATGAAAATTGACATAAAAGAGAAAATAACAAAAGAGATGAAGAAGATAAAGACAATAGAGCATAGAAACATAAATGAAACTACACTAAAACAAGAATTAAAGTGCTGAAATTAAAAAGAAACTGAGTTAAACCCCAAAGTGGTCCCTGAGATTCACAAAATGCACCGATTTAGTCCCTGACTTCCCAGTTGCACTAATTAAGTCCTCTAGATTGGAAAAAATGCATCAACGTGGTCCCCCTCATATTTTCCGGTCATATTCCTTGTCGGCGGGAGTGACGTGGCGAATGAGTGCCACACTGGAGTATCTAACAGTTGGTTGATATGGCAAATGAAAGTTTATGACCCAATTTAGTCCCTGATTCCTTTTTAAACCCTTTCTTCTTCTTCTTCTTCTTCTTCTTCTTCTTCTTCTTCTTCTTCTTCTTCTTCTTCTTCTTCTTCTTCTTTTTTAAACCCTCATTCTCGTACCATACAATACAATACAATACAAGAGAGGCCAATATTTATCCGTTAAGGTATCCTTAAATCACTGTAATAATATAGATGGCTTATTTCAATCATACCATATAAGGCCGTGATGATACACAACAGAAAGCAACCATCACTCATCACTTTAATCCTATAATGATTTTCTGGCAACAATTTCACTCGTCTAACATATGCAAATTAGCATCAATTTATTCCCTAAATCATCCAAAACGTTACTAAATGTGACACTCATAACCCATTCCAGAAATTATATTGAAATTTCCTTAATTGATAGCTCAAAATTAGATGATTAATTAAGAATTAATACTACACAGGAAGTTACTTTGCATTTACCTCCTTTAGATTTTAATGAAGCCTGATATACACGCGCATGCAATCTCTTCTTGTTAACCTTAGAATCGCTTCCTGCACATTCCTCTTTCTCACTACCTTCCTCCATCTATTCTTCTTCTTCTTGAGCTCTCAACCACTTCACACACTTCCATTTCTCCTCTGTAGAACAAGACCTGAAGCTCTTCGAATTGGAGCCTTTGGAAGGAGAACCAGAAGAGGAAAGCCTCTCAGATATCCTCAAAGGAGTCGGCACTACCGAGGCAGACTTCTCGACCTTCTTCAGATCGGAACTCCCTCTCGCTGGTGCCGGAGCAGCTGAAGACGGCGGCGGCGTCTTCTTCTTGAGACGCTCGGACCTCCTGTTTCTGGCGATTGGAGTTGTCAGAACGGTTTTCATGGACAATGTATCCCTAGTTGACCTCAGAAATGGAACCACGATCACCACGACCTCAATATTGAGCAACAAAAACTTAAACCTAATCTTATTTTTAGGAACAAAATTGGGGAATGCAGAAAATGATTCTATGGGAAAAAAAGAGTAATAGTTGTTGAATTTTGCAGAAGATAGAGAATCAAAGAGGAAAAAGTAGAAAGAGTAGCACTAGTTCTTCAAATTTTATGGCTTTTCTTTCTTTTTTCGCTTCTGACGAAAATGGCGGTGTTAAGGTGTGTCTGGTGCCGGAGACAACGCTAAGAAGAAAATTGAGTTAAACCCCAAATGGGTACGAGAATGAGCAAGGAAGAAGAAGGAGAAGAAGAAGATGAAGAAGACGAAGAAGTGATGCGCTACTTCTGAGTTAGGGTTTAAAAAGGGATCAGGGACTAAATTGGGTCATAAACTTTCATTTGCCACATCAACCAATTGTTAGACACTCCAGCGTGGCACTCATTCACCATGTCACTCCCACCGGCAAGGAATATGACTGGAAAATATGAGGAGGACTAGGTTGATGCATTTTTTTCCAATCTGGAGGACTTAATTAGTGCAATTCGAAAGTCAGGGACTAAATCGGTGTATTTTGTGAATCTCAGAGACTAATTTGGGGTTTAACTCAAAGAAACTAAGTTAAAAACCCTAATTCTAGAGAGAGGGGGGAGCTTCTCTCTCTAGAGAACTAAAGCAAAAACATAGAAAACCTAAACCTAATTGCCCCCTTTATCCTTCTTTAAGTTGGCTTGAAATAGCTTTAGAAATGAGTTGGATTGGGTTTTGGGGCCCAAAAATCGCCCCAACGATTTGTAATTAATGAGCTCACGTGCCAATTCGTGTGCGTACGCACAGGTGTGTGCATACGCACACTTGCTATTTTCTGACTTGTGCATACGCACAAATTGTGTGCGTACGCACACTTAAACTTATGTCCACCATAGCAAATTGTATATCATTTTGAAGCCCCAGACGTTCGCTTTCCAATGCCACTGGAACCGCTTCATTTGGACCTCTGTAGCTCAAGTTATGACCAATCTAGTACAGATAGGTCAGGACTGGCAGCTTTACAAATCCTTCATTTCTTGAATTCTCCCATTTTGCATGCTTTCCTTCCACTTCTTCAATCCATACTTGCCTTGTAAGCCTAAAATTACTCAACAAACACATCAAGGCATAAAATGGAATTAAATTGAATAAAATTTAGCAATTATAAAGCTTAAAAAGCATGTTTTCACTTTCAAGCACAATTTAGGGAGAAATGATGAAACTATGCTATTTCAATGGATAAATGCAAGAAAAGTTGATGAAATCCACCAAATTAGAGCAAATAAATATCATAAAGTGTGGATTCATCAGTGGTGAATACAGGGGTCCGTTTGAAAAGTATTGTAAAGGACATGGGATTAAACTTGAGAAGACGGTTCCTAAGACTCCTCAACATAATGGAGTTGCAGAGAGAATAAATCGCACTATCAATGATAGAGTCAGGTGTATGCTCTCTCATGCAAAGTTGCCTAAATCCTTTTGGGGTGAAGTGATGAGGACTGCAGTAGATTTGATCAACCTTTCTCCTTCCGTTCCACTAAATGGTGATGTTCCTGAGAAAGTTTAGAGAGGGAAAGATGTCTCCTATAGTCATTTGCGAGTGTTTGGCTGCAGGGATTTTATTCACATTCCATGAGATGAAAGGAATAAACTTGATGGGAAGTCAAAGTAGTGTATCTTCATGGGTTTTGGTCACGAAGACTTTGGTTACAAATTATAGGATCCGGTGAGCAAGAAAATAATTAGAAGCCGAGATGTGATTTTTCTTGAAGACCAAACTATTGAAGATCTTGAAAAGATAGATAAGCCAATAACTATTAGACATTCTACTGATGATGAACCTAGTTCTTCCACTAGACCTCCTATTGATGGGGGAGATGTACAAGTTGATAATGATGGTGATGATTTACATGATGAACCTACACCTCATCCTGAGGTGCCAGATGTAGAAGTTCCACCTGAACCACTAGTTGAGCCTGAATTGAGAAGATCTACTAGAGAGCACCATCCTTCTCAGAAATACTCTCCTCATGAGTATGTGATGAACACTGAGACTGGGGAGCCAGAGAGCTACCAGGAAGCTATGTCTGATGAGCATAAGGAAGATTGGTTGAAGGCCATGCAAGAAGAAATGAAATCCTTGCATGAGAATCTTACTTTTGAATTAGTGAAGTTGCCGAAGGGTAAGAGAGCATTCAAGAATAAATGGGTGTTCAAGTTGAAAGCAGATGAAAATGTCTCACGACCAAGGTACAAAGCTCGATTGGTTGTGAAAGGCTTTGAGCAAAAGAAAGGTATTGATTTTGAGGAGATTTTCTCTCCAGTTGTCAAGATATCCTCTATTTGAGTTGTGCTTGGATTGGCGGCTAGCTTGAATTTAGAGGTTGAGAAGCTTGATGTGAAGACTGCATTACTTCACAGTGACATTGAAAAAGAAATTTATATGGAGCAACCAGAGGGTTTTGAGGTTAAAGGAAAGGAGCATCTTGTATGCAAGTTGAAGAAGAGCTTATATGGGCGGAAGCAAGTGCCAAGGCAGTGGTACACGAAGTTTAATTCCTTCCTGGAAGGTCATGGGTATAGTAAGACTTCTTCTGATCATTATATGTATGTTAAGAAATTCTCTGATGGTGATTTTATAATTCTCTTTCTTTATGTTGATGACATGTTGATTGTTGGTCATGACACTAAGAAGATTGAAAGTCTTAAGAAAGACATGAACAGATCCTTTGCTATGAAGGATTTGGGTCCTGCAAAGAAAATCCTTGGCATGAGTATCACTCGTGACAGGAAGAATGGAAAATTGTGGTTGTCGCAGCAGAAGTATATTAAGAAGGTTTTAGAGAGGTTTAGCATGAGTAATTCCAAACCTGTTAGTACTCCACTTGCTAGTCATTTCAAGCTGAGTTCACAGTAATGCCCTACAAGTGAGAAAGAGAAAGCAGAAATAAAGAAGATTCCATATGCATCTGCAGTTGGCAGTTTGATGTATGCTATGGTTTACACTAGGCCAGATATTGCTCATGCTGTTGGAGTTGTTAGTCGGTTTCTCTCTAATCCTGGCAAGGAACACTGGCAAGCAGTAAAATGGATTCTCAGATACCTTATGGTACTTCTAGAGTTTGTTTATGTTTTGAGAGTGGCCAACCTGTGTTGGATGGTTACACAGATGCAGATATGGCTGGGGATCTTGATTCAAGAAAGTCTACTTCTGGTTATATGATAATTTTGCAAGGGGAGCTGTGTCGTGGCAATCTTGACTTCAGAAATGTGTTGCTTTGTCTACTACAGAGGCAGAATACATTGCTGTTGTTGAAACTTCTAAGGAACTCCTACGGATAAAGAAATTTCTACAAGAGTTAGGCATCAATCAAGAGAAGTTTGTGTTATTTTGTGATAGTCAGAGTGCTATCCATCTTAGCAAGAATCCGACGTTTCATTCCAAATCGAAGCACATAGAAGTGAGGTATCATTGGATACGTCAAGCACTTGAGATGAAGTCATATGCACTTGAGAAGATCCACACTGATGATAATGGTTCAGACATGATGACTAAGAGTTTACCTGCAGTAAAGTTTAATTCCTGCAAAGAGAAGGCAGGCTTGGTGGAGCAGCCTATCACCACTTGAGTTGGTGAGGGAGAGATTTGTTGGTGGGTCCCCAACTAAGTGGGGCCCACAATTTTAAAACAAAAAATAAATAAAGAAAGAAAGAAGAGTGGCTAATAAGCCACGGTAAGGAGAGAGAGTGTGAGATTTTGAAGCCCTCATTTTGAAACAAAATAGGAGGGAAGGAGAGAGAGAGAGAGAGAGAGAGAGAGAGAGAGAGAGAGAGAGAAAGAGAGAGAGAGAGAGAGAGTGTGTGAAGCCTAATTCATTTTGAATGAAAGAAAAGAAGCTGCGTGGTTTCATTGCGGGAGAAGAAGAAATTGGGGGAAAAGGACAAGCTCATTTTGATCCGATTAAATTGGTAAACTTGCTCCATTTCTTATGAAATATTGGTATGTTATTCCTGGTGTAGAGATGAATATTAGGATATAACTTGCTAGTTGTATTGCCTTCTCTTTTGCCTGATTTGAGATACCTACTTTCTGGAAAGATTATGTTGATTCCATCACTTTTGATGATGTATTTTGTTGATTGTTGAGATGCACTAGTATCACTAGGAAGACTATTTGTATACCCATTCTAATAGTGGAAGATTTTACTGGACTAGGTTCCGTGAGTTTTTTGTCCCTCTTTTGGAGGGTTTTTCTACGTTAAAATTCTGGTGTCTGATTATTTAATTTCTACCATTATATTTATTGCCTGGAGTATCTTTGATATTGCCTATTTGATCACATAAGTTGTGAAAAAATTATTTTTTGTGCTTCCGCTGTTAGACAGGTTCTTATTTTAAACCTATGTTGAGTTTTCCCAACAAAATCTAACTAAATAAGAAATGCACAACTCATTATTCTTTTAGTCAATTGTGTACATCTATTAGGTATTTATTACTTTGTATTCAGTGTATATTATTAATGCTTTACAAAACAGAACTCAAACATCAAAATATGCAAGAAGCCAAGAAGTATATACAACTTAGTCTCAGTCACATGAAAAGTAGTCTTTCTTAAATTATAAAAACACAAAATAAGAAAATAAAAAAGTCTAATTATCCTAAACTATCAAATAACAAAAAGAAAAATAAAGTGCAAATCATCATTTGACATTTTAATACTTAATTTTTAGAACAGCAATTCAATCATAAAAGAGTATCAAATTATGTATTTTTAATTATCATCAAAATAGTATAAGTTAAAAAATTATTTAATGCCAATAATCTTTTAAAAATCACTTAATGTTCAAAAATTTTTCGGATCAAATTCAAGATTTACGCTAAAATAAGCAAATTTATAAATGCAAAAGAGAAAAAAAAATGATATTTTCAAAGAGTATATATATATGTTACTGCTAGAGCACTATCCATTAGGACTCATTTCACTTCTACAATTCTACTTATCTAATTCTCCTTGATCTAACTCTCATCAAGGACTTCAATAATTCTCACCTATGTAAATAATTTATCAAATCAATTGAAAACACAAAAGGCTTTGGATTGCCAAAAAGAATAAGAAAATCATTGGGTTCAATATTGATATACCAACATTAAAATGCTTAAAGCTAGATAATAGTCTAGTTATCATCTACTATTTCATATTTCAACATCTTGTGTCTTATTTTGATAAATAGGAGTAACAGATTAAATAAAGAAACCACCAAATCAAAGTACTCTACTCATTCCACCTACAATTGTACAAATGGAAAGCTGCTAAATAAAAAATTAGTTGCATGTGAATCGAAGTTATATTATTACTATTCATATATGGAAGTTGTCTCAAAAACTAAATTTTCAAAGGATCAGGCTCAGAATGAATAACACAGATGTGCAAATACAAATTTTACCCAAAAGAATTTGTACAAGACTATTATTCTCAAGGAAATCTGTAGACTAATATTCTCTGATTTCCTTTTACACAACCACCATATCACTACAAGAAACGTCGTTAAAAATCGACGGCTTAGCCGTCGATAATATTGAAATTCGACGGCAAAATAGACGGGGCAGTTGGTCGCTATAAAACTTGTCGATTTTTTAAAATGCTAATAAAATTGACGGCTTTCATGGCCGTCGATAATAATATAATAAAATCGACGTCCATTCCGTCTGTAATATGGGTGTGAGAATTTTACACTCTTAATAAAATCGACAACACTGCCGTCGATATTATTATTTAAAATCGACGTCCTCTTTGTCGATAATTGATTCAATAAAATCGACAGCCTTTGTGTCGATATTTAACTCAATAAAATCAACAACACTCTTGTCTATAATATGTTTAATAAAATCGACGACAAGGCCGTCGATATTTTATTGAATAAAATCGACACAGTTGCCGTCGATTTAATTGCTTAGATTTGTCTATTTTAACTTTTAAAAGCGACAATTTTGCCGTCGATTTTAATAGTTATATGTTTTAATTTTTATTTTTTTATTTGAAAAATAGTAAACCGTTAATACAAATAAACTTTTAAATATAAAAATAAAATTTATACTAAATATTAGATAATGAGTTTACAAACTTATCAAAATAATAAATAACCCTCTAACATAAAGACTCAAGACAAGATAAATAACTAAACTTAGACTTATATTGTTTAAATGGCAATCCACTAATAATACAAAATATTCAAAGCAAAGTAATTAAATAACCTACTCATACTCGTCTAAATAATCATCTGAGTCATCAAAATCGTCAGAATCATCCCCCCTTTGAGAACTCTGTGGTTGTCCTGGTCGCTGTAGAATAGGTCGGAGTTTTCTACCTGGGGCTGGGGTTGGGACTGGGGCTGGGGCTGTGCTTTTCTGAGAGCTTGGAAAAGTAAAAGGAGGAGGTGGGGAAACACATTATCCAGAACTACTAGGACCCATGGCTCTCACATACTCAGTCAAGCTGCTCAACTGATGACTAAATTGATCCATCTGTGAGTTACTGGTGTTGAGATCCTCACGCAAGGATTCAACAGTTTGTTGCCACTCTCTTTTCTCCCTTTGGTAGCGGTCTTCAAGCTCTCTATATTTAGCAGCATGTTGTTCAACTTCTCTATTGAGTATTGTGATTCGTTCTCTAAGATCCAAAACATCAATGCTGGTGGTCGTGGTTGGCCCATCAACTCGAGGTCGCACTATGGAAGAGTCCCTTACCTCACCCATGCCATATACCCTACCTCTTCGTTTTCCACCCACTGTCTCAATCCATATGCTTTCCTCAGAGACAGGCGGTGGATCAGTTACACCAGCCTCTATAGTAGCCTGCCGCTCTTGCTCAGCCTGAAACATACGCTATTGAAATATATCCTACAATGAGCAAAAATGATTGATAAACTACTATAAGTATCAATAATGCATAACAATTAGATAATAAAATATTTACAATGAATAAAGGTAAATTACCTTTGTCTTTCGGGAGTGTTTATCAACCCATTGAGTCCTATCCTCTTTGCGAGTATGAGTGTGCTCAAAAAACTCATCCATACGTGATGGTCTTCCAAGCGAATGATTCTACATAATGTAACCAAATTATCAACAAATATGAGATGTATTCATATAGATTTATTCAGTTTGTATGGGGCTAATAAGGTTGGTTGGTAGCTGGGTGGTAGTTAGGAATAATATATATGTATAGATATGAATCATGAGTAGATAGATGCCACTATTCAATTACTCACAACTACACACTCATCAATTACATGCATATTATTCATTGATATTTGACATCAAGAAAACATCACGCAACAGAGAATTGATGTTGCTGAAAGCAAATAAACAATTGAATTCACATAACATGACTATAACTAGTGCTCACGGGACACTCATCTTAAAAGCCTAGTCCACTTCCAACTCAACTATGGGACGTGCTTTTCAGAGTTTATATATTAGATTCTTTTTCTCTTTCTCTAATTTCTCACTATAATATCAATTAATTCATTTCTTTTTTCGTTTCAACCAATTAACACTATTATTTTGGGACGTACTTTTATTCTAAATTATTATCATTCTGATTTAATGATTGGTTTTATATATTGTTAATGTTCAAATTATATGTGTATATGAACAACTCCAAAAAGGGAAAAAAGATTAATTTAGTGTACTACTACTACAAGTGCAGCAAATGTTATATCACGAAGGAGTAATTGAACCAGCTACTTTTGTACGGAAAAATCAACACGCTGCATAGCTAGTAGGGCCAACCAGCTACTTTTCTTCTCCAAAACCAAAAGAAGGGCTCAATATTTGATCTTTAGAAGCTTTCCAATGGCAGTATATTAAGAAACCAGTCAAAAGAAGCCACACATAGACAATCAAAACTTCACAAATATTGACTTATTTCGGTCAACGGTTTTCACACATTTGCAACTGTCACCATTCATAGAACAGCAAATATCATAGTAAAGATTGTCTATAAACAACTTACCAAGCGTAACCTCGCTTCTGGAAAGGTGGTGCCTCCTGTAGTGTGAAGGGAAGTACCTCGAGTTGATTTCCTGGCAGCTGTATTTCTCGCCTGTAATTGTCTATAGGCATCAGTGTCCCAACGTCTCATCAATTCACCAAGAACTTTTGGTGGGATCCAATATGGATGGGCACCTTTTTTGCGAATGGCATGGAGCATACCTTGTAAGCGCTTGGCAGCCCTAAACCTCCAAGATTGATAGATATCATCCTCTTCCGTATCAATAATGTCAAAGCATTTCTATTTTAGTGATAGAAGAAGAAAAGTTCTATTAGCAAGAGGGTCTATAATAGTTTTATTAGCAAGAGCCACAAATTCAAAATAGTAATCAGTTAGTTAAAGGCTTATCTGCTATGATTATAACATAGCAAATGTCACTCTGCACTATTTGAATATATCCAATTATCATTATTTACTTGAATTTGCAATTTTGCATTGTGGATACCGATTTATTTTTTTCCCCTCTCAAAAGTCATCTAATTTAATCCCATAACTAAATAAAGGACTCTGTTGTAATTTCATCAAATTTAAGGAGAATTTAATGTATTGAAGCAATTTAATATACAGTCTTATAATCTTAATAGTAAGATACAAAAGCTAAAACCCTACTCCCACAGGTAACACCACATTTGATCTCATTTAGAAGTGAAAAAAAAAGCTTAGTAAATCAACAAAGAAATAAGAGTCCAGTTTTAGTTTTAGGAACTATTAATCAGATGTGAATGGGTATGCCTAATCATTTCTATGAACAAAACTCAATAAACAAATAGTTCCCTTTCCCCCTTTCTATCTTTCTCTAACTACATGCCCGTATTCATTAACTTGTTTTTTTATCATTCTATTGGACATTGAATATTAAGCTAAAAAATAAGAATATAAAACAAAGATATCAACATATCATACATAATGAGCAATGAATGCTATTCATAAGGAGCAATGAACAATGTAAAGCCAAAGTAGATGCAAGAAGGCAAAATATATAGAACATAAGGGGACAATATGAGGTGGAAGGTTATAAGGGGTAACTATAACAGGCCAACAAGAGTACAGTGTGCTAAAATGAACATTAGGAGAAAACCCATCAGAATAAAGTCCAAGTCTAACATTACGCGGTTCGCTTGCAAAATGAGGATGCTTGGTATCAAAATATTTCCATGCTTCACCATGGGAAGGATGTGTCATCACGTCGTCATTTCTACGATTTTGGTGATGCCACAACATATGAGGGGCAGTACTCATTGATGCATACAACCTTTGTAGCCTTGGAATCAATGGCAAATAATGCATTCTTTTATATGGCACCTTTTTATTTTTTCCCTTCCTAGGCTTAAATCTCTGCTCCCCACAAAATTTACATTGTCTAAGATCTTTGTCCTCTTTGTAATATATCATACAACCATTGACACAACAATCTATCTTAACCTCCTTAAACCCAAGTTGGAAAATAATTTTCTTAGCTTCATAGTAATTAGCAGGAATTTCATTTGGAGTTGTTTGCATTTCTCTAAACAAAGTTGCCCACTGGTCAAAAGATTCCTGGGATTGGTTTCCCTCTGATTTTATACTCAGCATCCTATTGGCAAGTGACAATCGTGAATGGATACAATTTTCCCACAAGGGTTTACTAACTGAATCTAAGAGGTCATAAAATCTCTTAGCATCTCGATTTGGTTCCTCCACTGTTGGTTGCATGTACATGTGAAACTCAGGTTGTAAAGCATCAACAACCATCTCATGATAACGATCAAAATTTTCTTCCCATGTAACACCACCTAATTCAGAGCTACTTTCAATATCTTCTTCTACCCTAATCTGATTCTCTGTGGATATCTCTTCTCCATGCTCTGTCCAAACCCAATAATTAGGTTTAAACCCATAAGTATATAGATCAATTTTAATGTCGATCAACTGTTTAAACGTCCCACATTGACATCTGGCACATGGACACCTAACTAAACCTCCTCTGAGAAATTTATCAGTTCTAGTACACGCATCCACAAATTCATTTACCCCTTTAATATAACTGGGTTTAAGACCCCGCCTCTGATCATACGTTCTATCATACATCCAATTTCGGTTCTGATTTTCCATTATTAATGAATTTAATTTCCTACATATCAAAGGGATAATATTCACTTTTTAATTTTTTTTTCAACGAGAAACCACAACAAATAAAAGTCTTACCATGAATATAATTTATACTTTCACCATGAATGGTTTACACAAACAAGCATATATAAATAAGTATAGATAAGCATGCATAATAATTTAACAGAGATAATAAAGATGAAGATAAATTAAAACTCAATAGTTTAACAGAGATAATAAATAAATAAAAAAGTAGAAGGTTAAACCTTGAATAGCTTTTCTGGAAGTCTTAAGCTCTACCAATACTTGTGATAGTGTAAATGGAATCTGTTGCTCAATCTCTTCTTCAATTCCTTTCTGTTATAAATTCTGTCAGTTTTGTAGAAGATGATTATCAAAATTAAATATCAATTACATATACAATTAAATATCAATGTAAGATGATTATCAAAATTAAACTCTAATAATGATAATCATATGTATTTAGGAGACCTTCATTGAGTCAGGACTCAATCCAAATATATAATTGAAAAAAAAATAGAAAATAAAAAAAAGAAAGGGGAAGATTAAGGCAAGTGAAGAAGGAGAAAACAACGCAGATTCCGTGGTTCCAGGCTTGCATTCCAATCATGTAATATTTATCAGATACACAAACCGTTGAAACAAAGTAATATTTAGCACATAGTACTATTAAATATGAAAGTGAAATTAAGCTTTCAAAAAAGAGCATATTATTAAGATGATGAGATGAGATGAGATGAGTTTCATCACATCAAATAATTATTAAATATGTATAATTATTATTATTAATTTCTCCTCTGCATGTGTCATTTAATAAGAAAGATAGATGCAGATAGATGGTTAAATATGAATGGCAGATGAGATCAAATGAGAGTAGTGTGGCACAGGCTACAAAATTAGAGAGAATATAAGACTCATAGTTTAAATAGTAATCAATAGCACCTCTTCATTACCTCATTTAGCTTTCACAAATACCCTTTTAATTATTTCTTTTATTTTGTCCTACTCTTTCTCATAACTTGCTTCCTTTTTCTCTTCATTCATAATTCCTTGCTTTTTTCACTGCCAATCAAATCCAACACACACCACATCACTAGCTCTCTCTCTCTCTCTCTCTCTCTATATATATATATATATATATATATATATATATATATATATATATATATATATATATCTTGCTATCACAATTCAAGTCTCTCTGAGAATTTCTTTGGTTCTTAGATATGCCCTTCTTCTACCTTTTGGGGGTTGTTGAGTGAAGTAATAACTTGAGTTATTATATATCATCTCCTTTACCTTAATGAGGATCCAAATTTTGAAAACCGATAATCTATTATTTTGAAAACCGGTGAAATTCCTAATTAGAGCACATGTTCAACATGAAGAAAAACCAGCTTGAAGGGATTCTTAAGCTTGAACAAAAACCAAAATTCTAGCCATTAAGGAAGAAAATGCCAACAACAGTGGTGAACAAATTTTTTACTTTTCAAAACTGGCAACCATCAAATTTTTGAGACTACCAAAAATTCAAGAGTTTCTATCTAGGAACTAAAGAAATAAAATTTTCAGCACTGAACAACTTTTCTATTGAACAGGTTTATAAAGAAGAAATAATTTAATGTTGATTCATGGCAAGGACTATGACTCTAAACAGGGTTTATAAAGAAGAAATAATTTAATGATAAAATAGCAGGATCTAGTAACAAGACACCTAAAAAAAACTATATAAAAATATTTCCCGTTTTCTATCATTAACTATTTCTAATGGCAATAAGCTCAACAACCTGAGTTGTTCATGCTATTAGCCTAGATAAATTGTAACAAATACACCCATGATGAAGTGTAGCAGTGCAGCAGAGTATTATATTAATATTTCTGAAGCCGAAACACCACAACTTCGTAAGACAAGGACACATCTATGTTGACCCATCCTAATTTGTTTTCCACACAGATGACAGAAAGTGAAAACCACGTCGTACTGCATCACCATCAATCCTGTACCCTCTATAGAGTAGTAGCATTTCATAATTTCATTAATTATTAGGCTGTGTTTGGTTTGGTTTGGTGTTTCCAAATCATAAATACAGAATTTGATATAGGAGATATAAAATGATTAAATATATAATATTTAATCATTAAAATGGTAAGTAAATTCCAAATGAGAATATATTCTCCCCGACTTTCTCCTTTATCTTTGTTTCTTAGCCTCTATATCCCTGTAGCAAATACAGAATCTAAACAAACGTTGTTGTTGTTGTAAGTTTTTCAAACACAGCACATCAAAAGCAACACAAAATCTACCTACATACACAGATAGATACAGAGAGAGAATCAAAGAATATTTGCTAACCAAATTGAAAACTTAAACTTAATCAAGAGAGAGCTATTAGCCTACTAATATTTAGTATTTACTAGTGGATCTAACTACTGTGCATGCTGGTTTTTGGGTCAAAATCTTAAATTCCTAGCACATTTTTAGCAAAATATCAACAACTGAGATAACTGCAACAATTATTGGGTGTTCAGTTCAGCATTACGAATTCCCTCCCTCCATATGTTTTGTCAATCAATAAACAGACTAAATTAAAAATCTAAATTTAAAACCTAATTACTAAATCATCCATTAAAAACCAATCAACAAACTAATTATCTAAAATATGAAACCCCAAATCAACAAATTAATTAGCTAAGTAGGGGAGCAGGGGAGTAGGGAAGAATCCAAACACAAGCAGGAGAGCAGGTAACTCACCCTCACCATGCCATTGGATAAGCACGAGCTAGCAGCGACGGCAAGTAGAACCAGCGACAATGGCGGAGGGAACTTCGGAACCAACGACGATAAGGGTTTTCAAATTACGTGCTCCTGCCTGTCATCCTTGACAATATTCAATTCTTATCAAATGCATGTTGAATCGAATAACTTATGAATAATCCCTAAACAAAGAAGAAAGAATGGAAACTGACTCTCGCTGGAGTTCTACCTCACTGAAAACCCTTGGTTTGAGTAAGGCGTCGGAGTAGGGTTTATGGTTGAGAGAGAGTGTGTGTTGAGGAGCGCCGGCGAAGCAACCGTGACGGAGCGGCGACGGCAATGGAGAATGACGCGGGTTGGTGCTGAAATGGGGATTTTGGGGTAAAAGGGAATTGTGTTTCTAAATTCTCTGGACGCAGGAAATGGACGGGGTAAGTGTTTTTTAATGATAAAAATCGACGGCACATTTGTCGATTTTAAATTAAAAAAAATTGACACTCTATGCGTCTATTTTATATATTAAATCTATACCGTTTATTTGGTTTTAGAAAACGATCTAGACCGTTAAAATTTATCGACAGCAATTGTTGTCGATATTTTAATTAATAAAATCGACGCCGTTTTCGTCGATTTTAAAATAAAATTATTTTCAGCCCCAAGTTCGTCGATAATGTGACGATAATATTATGTATCATAACATTATCGACGACTTAGCCGTCGATTTTAATATTTTATTTTTAATTATTTTTTTAGCAATATCGACAGCAAGCCGTCGATAAATATCGACGGCAGAATTAGCCATCGATTTTTAGCGTCGAAAAAAACATTTTTTCTAGTAGTGATATAACTCATTTGCATTAATTATTTTTAAGATCACATTAATCTCTGTCAAGAATTTTTATCCCTTCTCTTGATTCATCTAATAGAACTTCTATAGCTGCAATTTTTCCATCATTTTGCAATCCCTAAAAATATTGTTCAATGAAATAAAAACGCAAATTGATATGGTAATGCCAATATTACATGATAGTGAATTAGCTGAACTAAAACTACCCTCCCCAATTTTATTGTCTGGACTGAAGTTGTCAATGATAAGTTTTAATTCTATGTAAAAAAAAAAATTAAGAATTGAACGACAAGAAATTTCATAAAAAAAAAAACAGAAAAGATGTCTCTACAAAATAAATATTCAAGGAAATAAAAATAAAAAAATACAGAAAGAACAAAAGAAAGAATTGTAAGTAAATAGATAAAAACTTTTTTCCATTAAATCTTAATAGAGAACAATATTAAACATTATAAAACCACATAAAAGAGAACAAATTAAACATAATTTATACAAAAAAAAAACAAAAATAAAAATGATTTACCTTAACTTCTTTTCAAAGCTTCTTCTCTCAATTGAGTAAATGATCCAGCGTTTCTAGCTCCAAATAAAAGCTCCAAATAATACATAAAAACTGAAAATAAAGAACAAAAAGAAATTTGAGGTTTTTAAATTAGTTACCAAAAATAAATTTAAAACCTTTAGATGAGAAAATATAAAATTTGAAAAATTTAAGACATTTAAATATAATTTGCATCCATCAAAATATAACATTGTCCTTCCTAACAAGCTGTCCAATTAAAAAACTTGTCATTTCAATAGAAAAGTATTGTCCAATTTAAGTAACTAATTTAAATGACTAAATCTTTTTTAAACTGATTAAGTATTCACCAAACCAAGTAACTAATTCAAGCGACTAAATTGGTTAAAGACATTTCAGAATCCTACAATTTTTTGTATTCAGTTTCAAGGTATATAATTGGTTAAGAATTGCTATTATTTGAAAACTTGTTAGATTTAAAGACTTTTCAGAAAGTTCACACAAATCAATTAAAACAAAACCACACAAACATCTTTTATGCAATTCAAGCGACTAAATCTTTTTAAAACTGATTTTAATACGCAAAAATCCTACAGTTTGTTTATTTGGATCAATAGTGCAATGAAATTAAAAGCAATTAAGGTAGCGTTGCATGAATCAATTAATCAATATTATTTTGAAAACAAATGCCAAAAAGAGGATTTGACATAGAAAAGAAAAGGTAAGGATTGACCTCACATAATATACGGAAATGCCCATTCATAGCATAAACTTAATCATATACACAACTAACCGGATATTAACTCATTGTCATTAGAAAAAACGGCGGCACCTTGCATATAATGCGTGAAAAGCTTAGTTCTTTCTTTCCACCCTTCTAAATGTTCATAAAAATATAAATTAAAAGTAGATATAAGTTTATTGGATGCAATAATAGACAAACAGAAAAAATAAAGATTTTGAAAAATAAGAAGTTAAATGAAACATTAACAATTCAAATGATGTTTGTTATGTGAACAGACACAATTTTAGCTTCAATTTCACTATAATAATGTCCTAAAGATAAAACAAGATTTTAATTTCTGAATCTCAAGTTAAAAAATATAGCTAATTATTATTAAAAGAAAACAAATAGTTAGACTAACATAAGCAAACACTATATACTAACTTATCACAATTCAAAAAATAATAAGAGTTGGAGTTCTAGTTGAAGCAAATGGAGAAAAAAAGAAAAGCAAAATAGAAATGTTTTACTTCACTCTGTAACGACATAATCTTCAATATGGAATGCTCATATCGAAACATCGAGTATTACCAAGTTGAAACTACACTGACATTGTTATTAATAGTATCAAGCTTGTAATCGGGTTAACAGAACTCGATTTTATGAAAAAACTTTCTTAAAGAAAAAATCACAAATAAGAAGAAACACGAGATTACACAAACTAAAAAGATAAACAGATACAAACACAAATAGGATAATATACTAATATATATATATATATATATATATACACAGCACTCAAAAGATGAAAAGTTAGTTACTTCCTCACAGTTATGTACATATATACAACTCAAAACATCTCCAGGGTCTGGCCCATATAGGAAGCTCCTAATCTAACACCCAGACTAGCCTAGTCTTCTAAACTGATCTCTCAAAAGACAAAAGTGAGAGTCTAAAACAAAAAAAAAAAACACTAAACCGGAGTGCTGCCAAAAGAAGAAGCTAATGTCACTACCTAATCGTTGTCAGAAGTCAAGTCCACGATCTCTATCTCCTCAATGTCTTCGTCATTAGAAATAACGATGACCTTTGGTGTACTTTGAGGACTACCATCATTGTTATCGCCTGCAGAAACTGTACCACTAGGAGAAATTTACTCAACTGCTAAGGGCAGACCATAAGCCACAGCGGAAGTCCCGATAAGCTCTATGGTGAAAGGGTCAGAAGAGCAAGTAGAAAGCGACTCTATCAACATATCCAATCCTACTAGAGGAGACTCAGGGATGTAGTCATCGACGACAGGGCCAAGCTCAGGCACTACCTGACCATCCTGATGTGCTGGAATTAGACCTCCATGCATGTGATCAAAAGGACGGTGGACAGAATCAGGATGTAACCACGACAGCAGAAAAGCATATGGTTCATTGGGATCAAAGAGAGGTGAAGCTAGTGGGTGCTAAAAGGAATGATCTCTAACTACGTACTTACGAACTCGGGGCTCTGCGGCCACCACGTAGATGCTTTGAAGGACAGGATCCTCATACATACAAGGCTGCTCGAGCTCATAGAAGATGACACTCGTCTCCATCTATAGGGGGTAGGAAGATAGGGGATAAAAATTGGAGAGTTCTTAGTAGGGTCGGGGTAAAACAAGTTAATTTGCTTTTTATATAACAGACACGTGTCCCAGACCAAATCGACCATAACAAAAAAACATAGGCAAACAATAAATAAAAGCAAACAGCAACATCACATACAACCACAATAATGAATTCAAAACACACAAGAGATATGCACAACCAAGTATGATTCATGTCTAGCCCTAGTGTAGGTAATGAGTTCATCCGTTGGTTTTCAACCCGCGCCCGACATTACATCCTTACGGACGTTGTCTCTCGTTGCCATTGCTTCAGGGTATAGTGCCTGATACACTCTTGGGTTATAGTGCCCGCACGCTCTTGGGCTATAGCGCCCGTATCACTTCCACAATTAAAGTGACGGGTCACACTCTTGGGCTATAGTGCCTGTACCGCTCTTGAGCAAATCACCGGATAAATTGATGACAAGAAAAATCATTGGTGTAGCACTTCCAAACGCCATTATCTCATCACATAATCAAATACCTTTAAAAATATACAAATTCCTTATCCAGAATTCCAAAATTTCTCTAAATTAACTAACTAAAACAGAGCGGGTCATGAGATTTAACTTTAGAATTACTTTTCCGAATATCTCAGAGTTATTCTTAAATTCTATAAATACTTTAAAAATTCATAAATATGCCCACTAGACTAAAATACATAAATATGCTTAAACTTTGAAAAATAGCATATTTTGCAAGTTACTTTAATTAAATTGACGTATTTTAAAATTACTCTAAATAACTTTGAACTTCTATAAAAGAGACCCAATCTTCACTGGTTATTTTATAAATTATTCAAAATATTGTACAAATTTTCAAAAACCCAAAATTTCATTAAAATAAGTAAATTGGGCACGGTTCTTCTGTTTTCCAAATAAAACATTTTTCGTTCAATTAGAGTAATATTTTTTTCAAAGTCGTCTTCTACTTTAAACCCTTTATTGTGAACCAATTATTTTTTTTCAAAAACCAACCTCAATTAATTTCAATAAAATTTATATATTTATATAAAAAAATTGTTCATTAAATCTTTCTCAAAAGTCAAGTCTCTGCTCCTTTTTACTCAAGACCTCTGTTCAAAATATACATTTAATTATAATTAATCCCAAATTAAAATCTAACTGACAGAACTCAGTTACATACTATTATATAACTCAAATTTTAGTCAATTATTCAACAACAACATCTCAGTTCCTAATTTCTCAACATGGCTGAATCACAACAACAATTCCAGTAGCAATTCAACTAAAATTTCAATAGCCAACAATCACAGATTTGAACAACAGACAACAAACCAACCACATGTATCAATTAATTCATAATTTTAACCGATTAAAGAGTCAAACTCTATCTCTGTGAAGCACAGAACACACAAGGTACCAGAAGAGGTTTCTGATCGGTCAAACGGAGCGAAAATATTGAAAACTCGGTGGTTCTTCCCCTCCTTTGGTTTGGCAGAACTGGCTCCTGGCAGGGCAGCTCCAGTTCATGATTCCATTGAACAAAACACACATCATCGCGTAGAAGAGAAAGATACAGGCACTTCTATTGGATAAGAATTTTTGTCGAGGTCACGGATTTCAAGAGATCGAGCTCGGAAAGTTAGAAATCAACAAAACCTTCCATTTTCTCTCATGCATGGCTCATCTGCCTTTTGGAGAGAGAGAGAGAGAGAGAGAGAGAGAGAGAGAGAGAGAGAGAGAGAGAGAGATAATTTGTGCTTTTTATATAACTTGATTAGTTGCTAAGTGTCACTTAATCAAGGGGAATGATGCATGCGTCGCGACACGTGGCACATTAAGTGCTGCGTGTTGCGATTTTAAACCGCTGAGTCAGCGAGGTTAATTTTTAAATATCATGAAAGGTAATTAAGGTAATTAGGCAAGGTAAAAAATCAAATAATTATCTCAAATAGTGGTACTAAATTAAAATCAAGATTGGGTAAATTACTAATGTAAATGACATTAGTAAAACCGAGCTTTTAAAATCTTTTAGGCCCAATATCAAGTTACCGTCCGTCGTCAAAATTAAATAATAATATAATATTAATATTACATTATTATTCATTTTATCTAAAGATCACATAAAAAAATTATCATGGACGTTATGCGAACAAAACGTAAAACTCGCATACGCAAGTCTAGCGCACAAAAACCAAAATGTTACATTCTACCTTCCCTAAAAAAAATTTTGCCCTCAAAATTTCCTTTACCTATAAATAGGTGAGGATAGTCTGCTCGCATCTCGTCTTTTAGCTCCCAAGTATGCCCAGCTTCAGCGTTGCGTCCCCTTGCTACTTTGACCAAAGAAACCATTTTGCCTTGTAGCTACTTATCACTCTTATCGACGATCTCGACCGGTGTTGCCGGGTATGTTAGATCATTCTGCAATTGTATAGTCTCAGATCGCAAGACATGACTCTCATCGGAATTATATTTCTTAAGCTGAGAGACATAAAAAACATCATGAAGGTTGGACAGGAAAGGTGGAAGAGCTATTTGATATGCGACTGGACCGACTCTCCTAAGGATCTGAAAAGGACCCACGTACCTAGGGATTACCTTTTTGGTTCTAAGGGTGCCACTTATACCGATGGTAGGACTTGCTTTTCCTAAATTCTAAAGGCTTATGTCTATTATTGGCATAGCTATTTTGTCGACTCTGTGCTATCTGAATCTTCTCATGAATCTTCTTTATCTGAGCGGTTGTTTCCTACACCAAATATGGACTCAACGCACTATATTTTTCTCCTTGGTGCCAACATAGTAGAGATTGACACCATCGTCCATAAAGAGCTTCAAATGGAGCCATTCCAATACTCTGGTGATAATTGTTGTTGTAGGTAAATTCCACCAACAGCAATTGCTTGTCCCAGTTTCCATGTTGTTCTATTACACATGATCTTAACATATCTTCTAATGTTTGAATCGTTGGTTCTGATTACCCATCTTTCTATGGGTGATAAGTTGTACTTAGATGCAGCTTTGTGCCAAAAGCTTTCTGAAAATTTCCCTAAAACCTTGATGTAAACCTCGAATCCCCGTCAAAAACAATTGAAGAAAGCATTCCATGCAGTTGCACCATTTCTTGAATGTATAAACTCGCAAGCTTTTCCAATGTATAGCATCAATGCCCAGCCGACGTCCTCGGTAATCCAGTGACAAAATTCATGGTGATTCTCTTCCATTTCCATTGAGGAACTTTGATAAACCCCAATTTTAGGGTTTATCTTGTGTTGAATTTAGTGGATTTTATTAACTTATCTCACATTTATTCAATGAAATAGCATGATTTTGTGAATTTCTCCTAAATTGCGCTTAAGATTAAAAACATGCTTTTTAGGCTCTTAAATTACTAAATTTAATTTACTTTAATTCCATTCGATGTCTTGATGTGTTTGATGAAGTGATTTCAGGTTTAGAAGGCAAAGATTGGATTGAAAGATTGAAGAAAAAAGTATGTAAAAATGGAGAATTCATGAAGAAATGAAGTTTGAAAATCTGCTCAGTTTCGCGTACACGTGACCAGAAATTTCGTCAAGCAATGCGTACGCGTGTCCCACGCGTATGAGTGACATGTAGCACGTGACTTCATTAATGAAAACGTGGCTGGCGATTTCTAGACCATTCAAGCCAATATCCAACTCATTTCTGAAGTATTTGAGGCAGAATTCAAGAAGGAACAATGGGGGAGCAATTATGTTAGGTTAGAAACATGTTTTAGGGTAGTTTTATATGGACAGAGAAGTTCCATCTTCTCTCTAGAATTAGGATTCTTAGATTGATTTTCTCTTTAATTTTAGATTTTAATCATGTTTTAGTGTAGTTCCCTTTACATTCTCATGCTCTAGTAGTTTAATTTTCTTAGTTCTTCTTGTTAATTTCTCATTTGAGCTACTTTTTAGTTTTATGAACTCTTGTTAATTTCAATTTCATTTAATGCAATTTGATATTTTATGTTCTTTTAATACTTGTTTGAGTTATTGTTGTTATTTTTTTTGCATTTGGTAGTAGTAGATTTCATTATTATTGTAATTTAATATACTTTTCTTTTTATGCACACTGAGTGTTTGATAAAATGCTTGGCTTAGTTCTAGAGTAGATTTTGAGCATTCTTAGCTTAGAATGAGAAATTAGACAATTTTGAGTCATTAATACCCAACTTATGCTGGTGATCTAGAGTTGTTAGTTAATCTTGTTTCCATTGATGCTACTTATGGATTGGGATTAACTAGGTCTATTTGACTTTCTCCCAATATGGGGATAACTTAATAGGCTTAACTCTTGGTAATTATCATGTTATGATTAATGACAAGGACAGAAAACCTTGATTCTCAATTCTTGCCATGAATGCCTCTTTAGCATTTGTCATCTTTAGTTGTTTGCCTTACTTTCTTGTCATTTAGATTATAGTCTTCTTATATGCAAGCCCCCATGAATGTCATAACCGATAACACACATACCTCACTGCAATTCCTTTGAGTGACGACCCGAGATCTAATACTCTCGGTATTTTTATTGTTTTGCACTTGTGACAAACAAAACTAAACTCTGATGCGAGTTACTTGTTGATTTGGAACTATACTTGCAACGAAGCAATTCTTTTATTGAGAAGAAATTCCAAACCGATGATTGGCTAACATCGAATTTTTGGTGCCGTTACCGGAGAATTGTAACGTGTGCTTGTTGTTAGTTATTGTTCATATGTGAATATTGTGAATAGTTTGATTTTTGCTTGTTTTTTCTAGTTTTAGGAGTTTGTTTTCCTTCTTTCTTGTTAGCTTTTTTTTTATTTTCTCTTTTCACTATGAATTCTCACCCTTTTGGCTATGAGTGTGGTTACAATATTGTTGTAGAAAATGGAAGTTTCAATGGAGGTTTGCATCAAGGATTCAGAAATTAAAGGTGGGAGGAGCCTCAATCATATAGACAATCTTCTTGCAACAACCTCCTCCGATTTCTTATGGTTACACTCCGACTCCTAATGCATACCAATCTAATGGATGTGGTGGACCTCCTTGTGGTTGTCAACCATAACCACCATATACCTATGACCCCCTTCCTCAACATAGCTTTGAACAAACTTACCCATAAGTCCCATACCACCAAACACCTCTATATGATCCTAACCCAAACCCACCATACCAACAACCATATGAACCATATTTAGAGCCACCACCATTCCAACATCAATACTCCTAAGAATTACCATCTCCATGTACACCACCTCAATACTCTCAATAAGATGAACCACCTTCCAATTATGACACCCTTCTTCCACAAAATGAACCTTCTTTTTCACCACCCTCTTCAATGAAAGATGATTTCCAACCGTTAATTCAAAAACAACAAGAGCTTCGGACTTTTTTATAAAAGCAAGAAGAAGAACAAAGAGAGCTTTAATATATTCTCCAAAGGCAAGAAACCATAATGGCCACCTTAACCAAAGCCGTTCACCACTTAATCTCCCTACGTTCATGTGCTCAAAGTACTCCTATTGACGAATGTGGAGGATCAACCAAAGAGCATAGTGAGGAAGTGAACTTGGAGCTTCAAGAAATAGAAGAGGAGTTGAAGCAAGAATTGCAACAAAAGGAGGAAGTTGAGATAATTGAGCCGGAAGGAGCGGTTAAAGAATTAAGAGAGGTTGATCGAGAATTGGATTCAATCATTGATAAATTTTTGTCCACACTAACTAATCACCTCAATGATCTTGTTGAACCTTCTTCCGTTGAGCTTAAAAGTGATGTTAAGGAGGGTGCGCAACCTCCAAAGCATATGGTGAATGATGAAGAATTAGAAGAAGTTGATTAAGCAACAAATCCTCCTCTTGGTGATAATTCTACACCAACGCATGATCTTTTTGAGTTTGAGAAGTCTTCTTCCATTGAAATTAAGGTTGATGTTAAGATAGGTTCTACATTACCTCCGAGTTGTGACATGAAGAATGGAGAAGATTTAGAAGAGGTTGGTGAGAAGGTGATTGAATATGAAGAACCTTGTCAAGTAGTGGACATAGAAGATACTTGTCAAGAGGTGGAGGTAATCAAGGAAGAGCACAAGAGAGTGAAACTTACAAGACCATTGGAAACATCCCTTCCTAAGTCACCATCATCCATTACATCATTCAAGTGGGTAAGATTCATATCTCTAAGCTTTCTTATTCCGTTTGAATATGGTTTGCTTGAAATGGATGGTCAACTTAGAGTTCTTTGTGGAATGGAAAGCAAGAAAGAGTTGGTTAGTGGTGGCAACATAATTCAAGGTTCATTATGGTTGAGTCATCACGGTTTAAGTTCAAAGGTTGGTGTAGTACTCAATTGAGAGGATCTAGGAGAGTTTGGTGCTTAAATGAGAATTCACAAGTCTTGTCACCCGGATTGAACTATGGTAATCAACAAGAAGACGAGTGCAAAAACAAGGTTTGGGACCCCAGAATTCACTTCAACAATCAACAACTTTGGGGTCTTGTCACTTGTTTAAATTTGCTTGAAAGCTTTGTGCACATTATTTGGGATCCCGGTGGACATTGGATATACAAGCATTGGTGGGGATTCAAAGAAGAATTCAAGCATAAGCCACCTTGACAAGGACCCCATCAATTGTCCAACTTAAGGACAATAAACAAAAGTGCTAGGTGGGAGATACCCCATCATGGTAAAATTTTTCCACTTTTTCCTTTGTTTATATTGGTAAATAAGTTGAATTTTCTTTTTTAGTTAGGTTTATTTAGTTTTAAATGGTAGTTTAGCTTGTTTGATGATGTTTGGTAATGCTTTGGTAGCTTATTAGCTTCTAAAGAAAAAGTGCGAGAGAGGGGTCATGCGTACGCTTGACCCACGCGTACACGTGAAACCCCAGAATCTGATCGTGTCAGGATCGTGCGAAGATTGTGCCATCGCATGGTCCAAACAGGAAGTTGTGCCAGGACCGTGTGGAAAGTGTGCGTCTAGCACAAATTCATCACATGCGTACGCGTGACCCACGCGTATGTGTCACCTTCTGTTTTTACTAGTCCCGCGTATGCGTGGCCCACGCGTACGCATCACTTTCCATTTTCCCATAGCGCGTGTACGCGTGACCTTCCGTGTCATGCATACGCGTCACACCTCTGTTCACATACTCTCCTTTTCTTCTCTTCTCTCCATTTCTTTTCTTCTTTTCTCTTCTCTTTCCTTCTTTCAACCATCATTCACCGCCACCATTTGCCTTCCACCATCATCTCCTTTAGTTAGTTAATTAGTTTGTTAATTATTTAATTAGTTAATTAGTTAGTTAGTTTAATTTTCTGTTTTAGATGATAAGTGTTGGATTGTTAATTTGATTTACCAATTTTGTTGAGATATTGCTACTGATTATTGGTATGATGCTATTTTGTCATCGTTATTGTGAATATTCATTGTTGGATTTCTTTATTGAGGTTACAATTTATTACTTGATTTTGAGTTCTTCATGCTTAATATTTGTGAATACCAAGTATATGTGAATTGCCTTCAAAGCATTCTAAATCTTTTGAATTGCATGATTTGGCCACCCATGTGATTTAAGTTCTTTAACCATGACTAGGGAATTTCTTGATAGTTGATGATGTGCATTTATCTCAATACATTATGTTGCTTGATCATATGCATCCATATGTTATGCTTATGCCTTAACGACATGTTAATCCTTAATTGTTTAACTATTTGCTCTACACACACTTTAAACTAGTTATTTTGACATAATGCTTCGTTTTTTAAATTGGATTGTAAGCTCACTTAGGGATATCTTTTTGAAATTCTCAAGCTATATGGACCATGCTTGCTATGTGATCGATTTTCACCTTTATTTCTTTTTTTCTAAGTTGCATAGCACCCATGTTTTTCCACTTTATGTCAATTAGGTGATGCAAACAACAAAAATTCAAAATGTGTCATTGATTGATGTGTGAGTTCCATATTTTCTTTGGTTTATTAAATTCTCTTGTACATCAACCAATTTCTATTCATTATCCAATTCACAATCACTTGATTCTTGCTTGAATGCTTTCATACTTCTTTATTACTTTTTTTATTTGTCTTAAACTACAAGTTTTCTTTGAAGTATTTCAAGCACACTAGAATGAGTGAAGTGCATACTTCTTTTTGTATAATTGTGACATAGTTTTCAATGCTAGTATGTGTGTTCTAAACCACATGCAACTTAGAACTCACACATTATTTTCTTTAATGTCACAAACTAATTCACTCACTTCATTTTAGTGATCATCACTTTATTCCAACAATCTATGCTTCCTTGCTTTTGCATTTACTCGTCATACTATCATGTTTTCTATCTTTCAGGATGATTCACCATAAGCAAAAAGAAAAGCAAAATAAATAACATGCAGCGACCGGTTGATCCACCAGCTGAGAGTGGAAATTCATGAAGTCGCCGTATCCCCTTGCTTATCTTTGAATGCATCAAAGATGGTGCAAACTTTTAAGTGTCGAGAGGTCGTCCGACCAATCGGCATATTTTTGGCTGAAAATTTCTAATCTAAACACTTTCAGATTTCATTTTTTTCTTCTATTACCATGTCTTTTAGAATTTTTAGTTGCATTTTCTTGGTTTGCATATATATATATAATAAGCTTAGTCAAAATAATAAAATTTGTCAAGAAATTTATCTATAGGGGACCAAAAATTTTCATTGAACTTGCTTGAATTTATATATTGTGGAACATATTTTTGAGCTAAGAACACATAAGCTTGTGAGTTTTTTAGCCTAATTTGTGTGGTTGCCTCATATAACTACTATTTTCCTTCTTGTGTGTTATTCTCTCTCTATGATTGTAATATTTGATTTGTTTGATTCTTTATGTCCATTATTTTGTGTATGAATGTACTTATATGATTGAGGCCTTTATTTCATTTAAGCTCACTTACCCAAATGACCTTACCCTTTTGTCTATCGTTGTTAGCCAACTTTGAGCCTATTTTAATCCCCTTTTGTTCTTAATTTTAGCACATCACTACCCCTAAGTGAAAAATAATAAATGTCATTCATTTAGATCTTTGATTAGCTAGGGCTAGTGAGAGTGTGTATCATTCAAGTGTGGGAAGTTTGGGAACATTGGTTGAGATGAAAATGTATTTTTGAGTTTTCATTAAAAATCTTGGATGTTGGGCAGATACTCATGCATTGAATATTGAACCATATGCATTAATCTTTTTGTATATATTATGTTATGAAAAAAAAGAATGAAAAAAATAAAAAAAAGAAAAGAGAAAAAAAAAAGCAATAAAAAGGGGGACAAAATGCCACAAAGAAAAGTAATAAGAATAATGCATATGGGATGTGAATTGAAAAGGAAATGCATGAGTGTGTGAAAAAGTGAAGAATGGATAGTTAGGTTTACATTTGAATTTTATAGGTTGTTATATGTGTTTAGTGAAAGCTTAGGTTAATCAAAGATGCAAATTTCACGCTCACTTAGCCATATATATCCTTACCTTGACCCTAGCCCCATTACAACCTTTGAAAAGTCCTCAGGATATTTTATGCATGCATTGAATAATTGTTGATTGTTAGATAAAAAACAAATCTTAGAAAGAATGATTAGAGGAGAATTGAGTGAATCAACCCTATACACTTGCAAGTTGTTAAATTCTTTTTAATAACTTAATTCAATTGTGGATTTGATTTGATTGTGGTTGCTTTAGCCCTTATGTTTATACATGCTTTCTTGGGAATTGATTTATTTTGACCAAGTATTTGTATACATTTAGATAGGTTGCATTTAGATAGTTTACATTGAATAAATAATGATACCCTTTCATGTCTTTCTTGAGTTTAGCATGAGGACATGCTTGGTTTAAGTGTGGAGATGTTCATAAACCCCAATTCTAGGTTTATCTTGTGTTGAAGTTAGTGGATTTTATCAACTTATCTCACATTTATTCAATGAAATAGCATGGTTTTGTGAATTTCTCCTAAATTGCGCTTAAGATTAAAAACATGCTTTTCAGGCTCTTAAATTGCTAAATTTAATTTACCTTAATTCCATTCGATGCCTTGATGTGTTTGATGAAGTGATTTCAGGTTTAGAAGGCAAATATTGGATTGAAGGAATGAAGAAAAAAGCATGTAAAAGTGGAGAATTTATGAAGAAACAAGGTTTGGAAATCTGCCCAATTTCGCGTACGCATGACCAGAAAGTTCGGCAAGCGACGCGTATGCGTGACATGCAGCATGTGACTTCATTAAAGAAAATGTGGCTGGCGATTTCTAGACTCATTCAAGCCCAGATCCAACTTATTTCTTAAGTATTTGAGGTAGAATTCAAGAAGGAACAAGGGGGAGCAATTAGGTTAGGTTAGAACATGTTTTAGGGTAGTTTTCTAGAGAGAAAAGCTCCCTCTTCTCTCTAGAATTAGGGTTCTTTGGTTGATTTTCTCTTTAATTTCATATTTTGATCATGTTTTAGTGTAGTTCTCTTTACATTCTTATGCTCTAGTAGTTTAATTTTCTTAGTTCTTGTTAATTTCTCATTTGAGCTACTTTTTAGTTTTATGAACTCTTGTTAGTTTCAATTTCATTTAATACAATTTGATGTTTTATGTTCTTTTAATGCTTGTTTAAGTTATTGTTGTTATTTTCTTGCATTTAGTAGTAGTAGATTTCATTATTATTGTAATTTAATATGCTTTTATTTTTATGCACACCGAGTGTTTGATAAAATGCTTGGCTTAGTTCTAGTGTAGATTTTGAGCATTCTTGGCTAGAAAAGAGAAATTAGGCAATCTTGAGTCATTAATACCCAACTTATGTTGGTGATCTAGAGTTGTTAGTTAATCTTGTTTCCATTGATGCTACTTATGGATTGGGATTAACTAGGTCTATTTGACTTTTTCCCAATATGGGGATAACGTAATAGGCATAACTCTTGGTAATTATTGTGTTATGATTAATGACTAGGATAGAAAACTTTGATTTTCAATCCTTGCCATGAATGCCTCTTTAGCATTTGTCATCTTTAGTTGTTTGCCTTACTTTCTTGCCATTTAGATTATGGTCATCTTATATGCAAATCCCCGTGAATGTCATAACCGATAACACGCATACCTCACTGCAATTCCTTTGAGAGATGACCTTAGATCTAATACTCTCGGTATTTTTATTGGTTTGTACTTGTGACAAATAAAACTAAACTCTGATGCGGGTCAGTTGTTGGTTTGGAACTATACTTGCAATGAAGCGATTCTTTTGTTGAGAAGAAATTCCGAACCGACGATTGGCCAACATCACACTTCTAAAGGTTGTAGTCTTCTTGAGGGTTTCTAATATTCTACCTTAATCTTCTAACAAGTTAGGCATTTAGATACATATTCCATCACATCCCTCTTTAATCCTGGCCACCAAAATATACTCTTCAAATCTTGGTACATCTTGGTCGTGCCCAGATGCAATTGAAAATTTACCTTGATGGGCCTCCGTCAAAATCTCTTGATACAATTGATGAGAGGGACTTTTGCGTGGTCTAGAAATTTACGGATGAATCCTCGTTGCAAGTATAGTTTCTAAACCTTCAAAAGTCCTTTCATACAAACATTTTGGTTGTCACAAGTAACAAACCCTTTTTTTTTAAATTGATAACCGAGTATTTAAACCTCGGGTCGTCTTCTCAAGGAATTGCAGGGAGGTATGTTCTTATTATTGGTTATGAGTCTTGTAAATTAGGGGTTTTAGAAAGTAAGGAAGCAGTATGTTGAATGATAAGAAAAATAAAATAATAATAATAAAATAAACTCTTGGCAAGGTATTATAACTGGAAGTTCTATCCTGGTTATCCTTATCAATTGTAATGAGAATTGGATTTTTCTCCCACTTTGTTAACTTCTAACTATGAAGGTAAGTTAAGTGGATGAATTAATTCTGATTCCTCAGGTCCTAGTCTTTCCTTGGGAAAGGCTAGAGTTATTGGAACCTGAATTAATTCTTGAAGAATTTCAATTTTCAATCAACAATGAGTTTGATAACTCAAGTGTCTCCAATGACTCAACCAAAGCCAAAAGGGAAAAAGTCAAATTATTTATATAATAAATAAAAGAAAGCAATCATAAATCTGAAATACCTCAATTAGCACTAATAAAGATATCAAATTTAATATGGAAGAGTTCATAAATTAAATTAGAAAAATAAATAAAAGGAACATTGAACCTGGGATTGAGAGTCCCTCCTAAAACTAAGAGAAATCCTAAATCCTAATCCTAAGAGAGAGGAGAGAATCTCTCTCTCTAAAAAACTACATCTACTCCTAAAATTGTGAATGTGAAAGCTTGTCATCATGAATGAATGGATTTCCCCACTTTATAGCCTCTAATCTGTATTTTCTGGGTCGCAAACTGGGTCAGAAACAGCCCAGAATTCGCTGGTTGCGAATTCAAACACGCTGATTTTTCGTCACTGTGACGTGACCGCGTGGGGCACGCGTTCGTGTCGCCTAGAGTCAAGGCAACTATGGCATATTATATATCAAATCGAAGTCCCGGAAGTTAGCTTTCCAACGAAACTAGAACCGCGTCATTTGGATCTCTGTAGCTAAAGTTATAGCCATTTGAGTACGAAGAGGTCAGGTTGGATATCTTAGCAATTTCTCCAACTTCTTGTATTCCTTCCACTTTTGCATGTTTCCTTTCCATCCTCTAAACCATTCCTGCCATGTAATCTTTGAAAACACTTAACACATATATCAAGGCATCTAATGGTAATAAGAGAGGATTAATATTAGCAAATATAAGGTCAAAGAAGCATGTTTTCAATCATAGCACAAAATCAGGACGGAGAATGTAAACTCATGCAAATAGTATGAATAAGTGGGTAAAGAGTCGATAAAAACCACTCAATTGAGCACAAGATAAACCATGAAATAGAGGTTTATCAACAATCTTCCTTGGTCAGGTACAAAAACTTTATTCTTAAACCTCCACAATACGTCATTGTCTTGTCGCACATCTCCCGGTTTATCTGCCTCTAATCTGGCCAACAATCCCGACATTTCTGAATTTTTAAATTGCACTTTTCGAATGGTTGTCTTAAAATTTGAAGTCAAGTATAGATGTACCATGGCGACTCCTTCTGACATTTCCTTCATTCCCAAACTCAAATTCGCAAAGGTTAAAATTAACTCGTCTTCTTTCATCATCATCCAATAAATACTCAAACTGTTACGACTCAGAGCGTCCGCAACTACGTTTGCCTTTCTCGGATGATAATTCAACTTGAAATCGTAATCCTTCAGAAATTCCATCCATCGCCACTATCTCATGTTAAGGTCCTTTTGTTCAAAGATGTACTTCAGACTCTTCTGATGATAACCCAATCGTAGGTTGATTTTTGTAAATACTTCCGCACCTTTCAATTGATACATTAGATCGTCTATTTGAGGAAGTGGGTACCTGTTCTTAACTGTAACCTTGTTCAGCTGTCAGTAGTATACACAATCTCATTCCTCCATCCTTCTTATTTACTAGTAACACTGCTCCCCAAGGTGACACACTCGAACGAATAAAACCTTTCTCCAATAGTTTTTCCAATTGCTTCTTTAGTTCTGCCAGTTCCATTGGAGTTATGGTAGGGTCCTGCCAAAATTGGTCTAGCTCCAGATACCAAGTCAATGCAAACTCAATCTCTCTTCGAGGAGGAAACTCGGGTATGTCTTCAGAAAATACGTCAGAAAAATATCACACCACTCGAATCTGCTCCAGGTTTAATTTGCCAACACTCAAGCTAGCCACTAATAGAACGTACACGCTCACATTTGCTCCCGTTATAGGTAACTCTCACAGAATCTAGGTATAAAGTATGAGAAACTATTGATCCAGTACGTATATTATCAGAAGGAAAGATAACAGTTTTATCAAAGTAGTCAAGAAGAATATGATTCTTAGATAACCAATCAAGTCCTAAGATAATGTCTAAACCAAACAAAAGTAAATAGACTAGCTCATGTAAGAAAGGTTTACTTTTAATACTAAAGGCTACCTGTCGACAAACAAGGTTGGTCAATGCTTTATGTTAGGTGGGTGGTGCGCGAAATTAGAACTCGCACAACTGAATCGGCAAGGGCACCGGGTCATTCAAGTAATACCTCAGGTGAGTGAGAGTTGATTCTACGAGGATTGTTGGATTGAGCAAGCTATGGTTATCTTGCAGATCTTAGTCAGGCGAACAGAAAGATAGTGGTTGTTGTAAGCGCATAAAATAAACAATCAGTAAAGAAAAGACGTAGAAACAATTATAAGAAATCAGTTAAGGCCTCGGAGATGCTTATCCTTCTGGATTAATACTTTGTACTGACTACATTTAACAGTGAGTGATTCATTCAATGGCAAGGATGTAAGTGATTAAAGCCAGGGTCAGTGGTCATTAATCTCCTCTAATCCAAACCAAACGCCAGGGTCAGTGGTCATTCAATCTAAACGAGGGTGAAGCTCATGCAATTCAATCTCTGGTGATTCTACTCAAAATGCCACATACAAGGTCAGATCTTCCGGATCGGAGAATGAAGCTCAGGATTCTAGCCTTAGTGCCACAGAGACCTCAATTACCCATGACTAACCAAATTTTTTGTCACTTATCCCAATTAGCCCAGATACTCTATTGGAACCTGTGATGCATTCTCAAGCTGCAGCTCAATACTATCCTGTCAAGGACTCGCAAGAGCTCATGTAGAATAAGGGGTCATACTTCTGTTCCACCACATATTTATAAGGATGAAGAACGAAAATGTATTATAGAATAGAAACACACATATATTAAAGTGGAAAAGTAATTATATTAATCCATGGGAATGAGCAGAGCTCCTATCCTTAACTTAGGAAGTTTAGTTGCTCATACTTTTTAGAAAAAACAAAATAATGTATGATGTGTTCAAAGATCCTAAACATGGGTGATCTTCTCTTATATGTACTAATCTAATAAATAAAAATTACAAAAATGAGATAAACTAAGCTAAAAAGTGCGAAAATCCACTTCTGGGCCCACTTGGTGAGTGTTTGGGCTGAGCTTGGCGTCCAACTTGGATGAGTGGGCATTGAACGCCCACTAGGGGGTGTCAACACTGCCTTGTGCTCCTTTGGTGGCGTTGAATGCCAATTTTGGGCATTCAACTAGCCTGGGTCCTTCTTGGGCGTTGAACGCCAGAGAGGGCGTAAGTTGGGTGTTCAATGCCCGTTTTTGGCAGTCATTTCCAAAGAAAAGTATAGACCATTATATATTGCTGGAAAGCCCTAGAAGTTCGCTTTCCAACACCATTGAGAGCGCATCAATGGGACCTCCATAGCTCAAGATATGCTTGTTGGAATGCATGGAGGTCAGGACTTAACAGCATCTTCTATCCTTTCTTTGCCTCTGAATCACACATTGCCAAAACTTGCCAGTTTGACCCAAAAATCACCTAAAATCATAAGAAAAATACAACCACTCAAATTAGCATCCAAAAGGTGAATTTTGCACTAAAACATATTAAAACTAAATAAAATACTACTAAAAATACTCTAAAAATGTACTGAAAAAGGGCATAAGATGCTCCGTCATCAGAACACCAAACTTAAACTGTTGCTTGTCCTCAAGCAACAAAAAACAAGATAGGACAAATGGAAAAGAAAAATACAATAGGTCTCAGAGTTGTCAATGAAGTTTAGTTCCAAATATTGAGTGGGACTATTAGCTCTTTACTTCTGAACAGTTTTGGCGTCTCACTTTCCTTTGAAGCTCAGAAATACTGACATCCCTTGGAACTAGAATCCGGATGATATTATTGATTCTCTTCTTTTTAGTTTTTCTTGATTCTTGAACACAGCTTCTTTTTGGTGCTTTGCACCTTTTTTAGCCTAGCCGTGACTCTAAGAGTTTTGTTTTCAAGTATTACCACCGGATACATAAACGCATAGGCACTTAACTGGGGGAACCCTTTGGATTCAAATTTAGCTTTGCTTAGATTCCCAGACAGTGGTGCCCAGAGTTCTTAAGCGTACTCTTTAGCTTTTGGATCACGACTTTAACTACTCAGTCTCAAGCTTTTTACTTGACACCTTCACACCACAAGCATTTAGTTAGGGATAGCAACTCATTTGAGCTTTTTAGGCCAATTTTTACCCTCCTAACCATTGATGCTCAAACCCTTGGATCCTTGCTCTTTTGATTTTTCTTTTGAGCTTTCTTTTTCTTTTCTTTTCTTTTTTTTTTCTTTTTACTGCTTTTTCTTGCTTCAAGAATCAATATTTTTTATTTTCCAGATAACCAATAATACTTCTCTAAATCCACTATTCTTCAAGAGCTAGCATACTCAACTCCAATATCAACTATGCATAGTTAATTCATACATTCAGAAAGTAATTACAAGGCCACCACATCTAATTAATTGAAATAGCTCATGACATACTCGAAACTTAGGTATCTCACTATTCCATTTCAATTAAATTTTTCTTTTAATCTTGGTGAGGGATAGATAGGATATCTTATAACCAAAACAAAATAAAGAAAATGACACAAAAAAGGAACAAAATGCTGGATGTAATCATGCACTAGAATAGAAAACAGACAATAAATTAAAGTACAATGAAAATAGAAATAAAACAAATAGAGGAATAATGGGACTCAATAACCTCAGTGATGGTGGCTGCTACTCCTTCTGGAGAATCTAATCGAGCATTTGAGCTCCTCTATGTCTTTCCCTTGTCTCAGCTGTTCCTCCATCAATCTTCTCTGATATTCTCTCATCTCATGGAGGATAATGGCGTGCTCCTTATGCTTCACCCTCAGCTGGTCCACTGATGAAGTCAGTTCCCCTATTGATGTATTCAGTTGGTCCCAATAGTCCCGGGGAGGGAAATACATCCCTTGAGGCATCTCAGAGATTTCTGGTGGAGGCAGCTGCACAGGTTCGTGATGTTGTTCATGTGCAGGATCTCTCACATGCTCCATCCTCCTCTTTGTGATGGGCTTGTCCATCTTAATGAGGGTGTCTCCTGCTATGCCAATTCCAGCTGAATTGCATAGACGATATATGAGGTGAGGGAATGCTAACCTCGCTTGGGTGGAGGGCTTGTCAGCCACCTTATACAATTCTTGAGGTATCACCTCATGTACTTCTACCTTATTCCCAAGCATGATGCAATGAATCATTATTGCTCGGTCAATGGTAACCTCAGATTGGTTACTTGTGGAGATGATGGAGCGTTGGATGAGCTCCAACCATCCTCTAGCCACGGGCTTGAGGTCAAGCCTACCTAGTGTGTAGGGCTTGCCTTGTGTGTCCCTCCTCCATTGAGCTCCTTCCATACAGATGTCTGCAAGTACTTGCTCCAGCTTTTGGTCAGAGTTGACCCTTCTCGTGTAAGAGTGTGGGTCTCCTAGCATCTGAGGCAATTGTAGCTTCAACCTCACACTTTCCAGGCTAAAATCCAAGAGTTGCTCTCTGACCATGGTGCGCCAATTTTTGGGCTTTGGATTCACACTAGTGTCGTGCTTTTGGTGACCCAAGCATTAGCGTAGAATTTTTGCACCATTAATGTACTAATCTCTGAAATAGGATTGGCCAGAACTTCCTAATCCCTTCTTCAGATTTCTTGCTAGATCTCTGGATATTCATCTTCTTTGAGCTTGAAGGGGACCTTGGGAATCACCTTTTTGTGCCTCACCACATCATAGAAGTGGTCGTGGTGCACCTTGGTGAGGAATCTCCATGATTTCCAGGGTTCGGAAGCAGAAGCAGAGGCTTTTCCTTTCCTCTTTCTTGAGGATTCACTAGCTTTTGGTGCCATAGAGAAAGAGTAGAAGGCAACAAGTGGAGCTTTCGTAACACCAAACTTAAGAATTTTGCTCGTCCTCAAGCAAATAATAATCAAAAGAGAAGGGGAGTAGTAGAAGGAAGAAGAAAATATTGAGGGAAAGGAGGAGAAAAGGCTTCAGCCAAGTGGGGTTTGATGAAGGAAGAGGAGGAGTGTGTAAGGTGTAGGGTGGAAGAGAGAGAGTGTTGGGTAGGTGTGTGTATGAAGGGGGAATGAGGGGGTATTTATAGGGTTGGGAGGGGCTAGGGTTCGGCTATATCGGAGGGAAAGATGGGTGGGAAAGGTTTGAATTTAAAGTGGGTGGGTTGGTAGCAAATTAAATTGATGGGATTTATGATGGATTTGGGGAAGAAGGAAAGTTGAAGGGGATGTAATTGGTGAATGTGTATTGGGAAGAGGGAAAGTAGGATGCGGGAATCAAGGTTGAGAAAGTAGGAGAGAGAAAGAAGGGTTTAAATGGTAGGTGGGGTTTGGGTGGGACCCACTGGCTTGGAAAGCCTTAAAGCTCGAGTAGCCTGCCCTTGCCTGGCGTTCAATGCCAGGTCTGGGCTTTGAATGCCCACAGGGGACCAAAATGGGCCTGAGCTACTCCATCAAGGGCGTTGAATGCCCAGCTTTTTTTCTTATTCTGGCATTCAACACCAGTTAGTACTCCTCAATGGGTGTTGAACACCCAGAGGGGATCAAGGAATGGTTCTTCTCAGCTTCTGAATGGGCATTGGATGCCCAGCTCCTCCCTTTTGTGGCGTTCAACGCCAGCAAGTATTCCTTCTTGGGCGTTGAACACCCATTGAGGGCTAAATGATGGCCCTGGCTGCTCCTGTATGGGCGTTAGACGCCCAGATTGCTCCCATTCTGGCATTCAATGCCAGTGATATAACCTTAATGGGCGTTGAACGCCCAGCTTCCCTCCTTGTCTGGCATTCAACGCCAGTTAGAGGCTCTCCACAGGGTGTTCTGTTTTCACTTCTGTAAGAACCAGAGTTTTTTTGCGAAAAACCATTTTAATAAAATAATTTTAGTGCCCAGAATAGATTCAAAATTTAGAAGTTTTAATTTGAAAATATAAAGGTGAAAATTGATTTCAATGAATTTTTCTGAGTTGGAAAATGTATCTTTTTCAAAAAGTTTTCGTAAAGATGCGTACTAGCACTTAGGCTGGTAGTACCAGCTCTAGTCTGTCAAGTACTGTGTATTTTGAAAAATAAGATTTTGAAAGTTGATTTATTGTTTTGAAAGGATAAAAATAATTTAGAATCGAAAATCGGGCACTAATCTTAAAGGTTTTGCCCCGAAGTGGGCCAAACGGACCTAAAACGCTAACAGGTTGGACCAGACCCAAACTGGGCCTAAACCGGGCCCAAAGTTCAACATATATAAGTGAAGAAATGAGCCAAAGAATCTTATTTCAGCATAGAGAGAGAGAGAGAGAGAGAGAGAGAGAGAGAGAGAGTTCGAATAGGGTGAAGAGAGGAGAAGAGGGATGACACTATTCACCTCCTCCTTCTTTTGGCCATAACTTGAGTTACGGAACTCCAATTGACAAGCCGTTTACGGCCACGCAAAGCTCTCGTCGACCTCTTTGATTCTATATAAGAAAACCTGGTAAGAAATTGTGTCTCAATCTCCAGTTTCCAGCCCTAGAATTCTGCATTTTTGGGGTTATAGTTTTGAGTAGATTTTGTGGTTTTACTTGTTTAGGTGATCTCTAATAGCGGGTAATTGTTGGATTTTAATCCTAATCTTGTTGGGTAAGGTAAGGTTTCACTAAACCCTTGTGTTTAGTTATTTTGTGTATCTTAGGTTTTTATATATATATATATATATATATATGATATTAGTTTGAGCTTTGGTGGCTTGTTGGCGAGTTGAAAGCTTGTTGGACTCCAATCTTGGTGCGGTGTGCATTTTGGGGAGCGGCCAATGTATGGTTTCGGTCTCCTCTATCTAATATATAATATCACTGGACACTTAGGCTAGTTGACTTTAAGATAGGTTGAAGGATGTGATTGTATGATCAATTGTATATAAATGTATGCTTGATAATGGATTGGATGTAGGATGAATGAGTTTGAATGTGATGATATATATATATATATATATATATATATATATATATATATTGTTAGATGATGATTATTGATGAGTTGTGTTGATGGGTGTTGAGATTTGAAGATGGATGTTGATGATAATTTTGATTGTTAGTTATTATGGTTGATGATGATTGTTGAGAATTATTGGTGTTGATGAGTTGTATGATGGATTTGGTTAATGTTAGATATTGTTTAGTGATTATTACTGGAATTGATGAGGATTTATTTTGGTTGTTAAGGTTGTTGTTGGTTGGTGATGATTATGAGTGTGGATTTATGATTGAATTGGGAATTATGGATTGGTAGTAATATATGGTGTAATGGTTGAGAGTCTCCCTCAGAACGTTTGCCTCTAAAAGGCGAAGGTGGTATATCACTTATCCCTCGGAATTGTTCCTCCTAAGTATGCGCAACAGAGAGACTAATCTGGGAGTTGCCGTCTGGATTTTTTGTTGGGTTTGGCACAATAACCGACATGTGATATCATAGCCAATAGGACAGACATTCATCATATGCATCTTCTATATGTTTGCTTGCTTTGATTACTTGGGTTTGCCTAATTGTATAATATGCCTACCTGCTTCTTGAATTACTTGTTATATATATAAATACTACCTATGTTTTCCTTACTTGCATTATCTGTGTTTGTCTGGTGCTGAGGAGGTTAGGTAGGCGGTGGCGATGGGATCTCATGGAGGGTAGGTTGGTGAAGGCTGTGGGACAGCAGCGATTAGATTTAGTTAGAAATCCCCTAAGTTTAGATACATTGTTTATTATTTGTGGTTTAAGTTATTTATTTCGTTAAGTTTGCATATCTGTTTGGTATGAAGCTCTAGGATTGCCTCTGGCGTCCCAAGGTCTTATATCTTAATTTACTGGATACTGTTACCATACTGAGAACCCCCGATTCTCATTCCATACGTTGTTGTTGTTTTTCAGATGCAGGTCGCAACCCACCTCAGTGAGTTGCTTGATGGTAGCAGAGCGGAGGATCTTATTCTATTTTGTTGTCATTTTAGTTATTTTGATTAGTACTCTCACTTTTTTATTTACTTTTGCCTTAGAGGCTTGTCTTGAGAGTGATACTTTGTATAAGCTATTTTACTTTTAAACCTCTGTATGTCAGTATTTAACTAGTCAGCCCAAATTCCGCGGGCTGTGGCTAGTATCTTATAATTATTATACTCTTATATAACTACATATATCTCGTTACCTTACATAGTGGATCTTATCTTTTACGCTTGTAGCTTCGTATGAACATTCGCGCTTTGTAATTCCCTATTTGAGCTTATTTCCTTCATTGGGCTTCTAGAATTATTATTCCTTATATATATATATGAGCCTTAGAATTGTCGTAACCCTTGATTAACCTTTGCATTACAGCATGAGGTAAGGCTTAGGGTAATTAGGGTGTTACATTTAGTGGTATCAGAGCGGTTCGTCCTCGTGAGCCTGAGGGATGGACCGATTGTGCTTCATTGCATACTCTGGGTCATTTTCCTTTCATGCTATTTAGGTTATCTACTTGATATTTCATAGCATGCTTGTTTGTGAGTGCCTTTTTGGGATAATTAAAGCACTAGGCTTTTGATATTGAGACTGATCACCTTGATATCGAATGTTTGGTGTAGATAGGAACCCTAATGGCTTCTCGCGGACGAGGTCGTACATGTTCACGAGGAAAGAGTATAAAGAGCAACTGGCCGATAACCATGCCGAGTTCATGGCAACAATGGCTAATCTTGCGAATACCATGGAGGCGAATGCTGCTGCGACTCTACAAGCTGTGCAGTGGCTAGGTCAACCGGCGGGAAATGGGAACGGTAATGGAAATGGGGAAGGAGACAGTAATGACTTGGGAGGTACTCCAATGACTTTGGCTTTGTTTCTGAAGGTTCATCCACCAAATTTCAGAGGTTCGACCAACCCAACTGAAGCAGACAATTGGTTCCGAGATATGGAGCGCGCACTACAGGCTCAACATGTCCTGGCTAACCAATACGCGGAGTTTGCGGCTTATCAACTGTTAGAAGAGGCACAACATTGGTGGCAAGGAGAGTGCCAGTTGATGCAACTTCTGAATGCAAAAATCTCTTGGGATGTGTTTCAAACGGCGTTCTACAAGAAGTACTTTCCTAAATCTGCAAGGGAAGCAAAGGAGATAGAACTTATGCAGCTGAAGCAATGTTCCTTATCTATGGCAGACTATACTATTCGATTTGAAGAGCTCTGTAGGTTTTCTAGGGTGTGTTAGGGTGCCCCGGAGACCTATGAAAGCTGGAAGTGCATCAAGTATCAAAGGGGCTTGAAGGATAACATCATGACTATTATGGCTCCTTTGGAGATTCGGATTTTCTCTGATCTGGTGAACAAGGCGAGAGTTGTTGAGGAATATGCACAGACGGTAGCCTTGTCAAGGGACACTCGTGGAGAAAACACTAATAGGGAACGTGACGATTACCTTGGACCATGGGGACAAAACTTCAAGAGAAATGATGAAGGGAAGCGGTCAAGAGCTTACTCCCCTGATATGAAATGTAAGGAGTGTGGGAACTACCATCCGAATAAGCCTTGCCGGTTGGGTATGAAACTATGTTACAAGTGTGGCGCACCGGGACATTTGGTTAGAGATTGTCCACACCAAGGAACACATTAGGCGAGTCAATCACAACAGCAGGGTTGAGGTAATTGTGGAGCCGGTAACCAAACCTTAACTTATTTTCATAGTATAGAATATCGCCATTCGTGTTGAAAAGGTTTTAAAGCTTAGAATGATTTTTAAATTTGGTTTGGAGCTTTGGTTTAAATGATTTGGTTTTGAAACTAGGATTGGAACTTTTTCATTAAATGATATGATTTAAAAAGGAAAGTGAGTTCTATGATTTTGTTAACTTGTGAATTTGGTTTGTAATTTAACTTATCGAAAGGGATTCAAATTGAAAGGTCCTGATTTAAGGATTTCAATGAATCTAGGAAAATCATTCTTTAAAGTGATTGATTTACAAATAAATAATTTTTGACTTTTTTGAGAAGGTTTTAACAATGGACTCATCTAGATTGAACTTGTTTTAAATGTTTTGAAAAATATTACAAAATCGGTATTTGGTTTAAGGAAAATTTAAGGATTCTTAATGACGATAATCAGAGTGACACAGCGGAAGACGAGAGAGAACATTGACACGGTAAGATGATAATGAATGAGGTTCTTTGGTAACTTTTTGGGTTGATAACGTTGATAGTAGAATGCTTTGTGGAGAATATACAGATATATATCGCGTGATTTGAATTTTCGACGGCAAAAATTTTATTAGGATGGGAGAATATAATAATCGGAGTTTTTCGCGTAAAACCGTTTTAATAAAATAATTTTAGTGCCCGGAATAGATTCAAAATTTAGAAGTTTTGATTTAAAAATATAAAGGTGAAAATTGATTTCAATGAATTTTTCTGAGTTGGAAAATATATCTTTTTCAAAAAGTTTTTGTAAAGATGCGTACTGGCGCTTAAGCTGGCAGTACCGACTTTAGTCTGTTCAGTACCGTGTATTTTGGAAAATACAATTCTGAAAGTTGATTTATTGTTTTGAAAGGATAAAAATAATTTAGAATCGAAAACTGGGCAATAATATTAAAGGTTTTGGCCCGAAGTGGGCCAAACGGACCTAAAACGCTAACGGATTGGACCGGGCCCAAAGCCCAACATATATAAGTGAGTAAATGATCCAAAGAAGCTCATTTCAGCATAAAGAGAGAGAGAGAAAGAGAGAGGGAGAGAGAGAGAGTTCGGATAGGGTGAAGAGAGGAGAAGAGGGATGACACTATTCACCTCCTCCTTCTTTTGGCCAAAACTTGAGCTACGGAACTCCGATTGACGAGCCGTTTACGGCCACGAGAAGCTCTCGTCGAGCTCGTCAATTCTATCTAAGAAAAACTGGTAAGAAATCGAATCTCAATATCCAGTTTCCAGCCCTAGAATTCTACTTTTATGGGGTTATAGTTTTGAGTAGATTTTGTGATTTTGCTTGTTTAGGTGATCTCTAATAGCGGATAATTGTTGGATTTTACCCCTAATCCCATTGGGTAAGGTATGATTTCACTAAACCTTTGTGTTTAGTTGTTTTGTGTATCTTTGGTTTTGATTTTGATATATATATGATATTAGTTTGAGCTTTGGTGGCTTGTTGGTGAGTTGAAAGCTTGTTGGACTCCAATCTTGGTGCGGTGTGCATTTTGGGGAGTGACTAAGGTATGGTTTCGGTCTCCTCTATGTAATATGTAATATCAGTGGATACTTAGGCTTGTTGATTTTAAGATAGGTTGAAGGATGTGATTGTATGATCAATTGTATATATATATATTGTTAGATGATAATTATTGATGAGTTGTGTTGATGGGTGTTGAGATTTGAAGATGGATGTTGATGATGATTTTGATTGGTGGTTATTATGGTTGATGATGATTGTTGAGAATTATTGGTGTTGATGAGTTGTATGATAGATTTAGTTAATGTTAGATATTGTTTAGTGATGATTACTGGAATTGATAAGGATTTGTTTTGATTGTTAAGGTTGTTGTTGGTTGGTGATGATTATGAGTGTGGATTTATGATTGAATTGGGAATTATGGATTGGTAGTAATATATGGTGTAATGTTTGAGTAATTTAGGTGTGAAATTGAGGAGAATGATATGAAATGGTAAGATGTTGGATGTGGTAATGTTTTATGATGATTGAGCAAGTTCTGTTTTGGTTTTGAATTGAGAGTTGGTTAAAACTTGAGGTTTTGTGGATTTTGATAAAAACTTGTTTTTAGTGAATTTTGACGGGTTATAACTTGTGCCTTAGTTTTCAAAATTTGTTGAAACTTATATAGAATTAAAGTTCATTGAAAAGTCTTCAAATTGATATAAAGTTTGTAAATTTTGGATTTTTGTAGAGGAAGTTATGATCATTCAAAATTTGGTGTCAAAATCTGAAATTCTAGAATGTTGCAGAATTTTGTGATTTCTAGTTTGTGTGCACACGAACACCCCTGTGATTTTTCGAACCTGTGCGTACACACAGCCTTGTGCGTGCACATAACCAATGAAGTTTTACAACCTGTGCGAACGCACAGCCCTATGCGCATGCACACGTTGGAAGGTGCACTCTATTGAGGGCGCTCGCACGCCTTGTGCGAGAGAACAGAGTTTGGAAAATTTTGTACTTGTGCGTACGCAAACCTCTATGCGTACGCACACGTTTTGAAAATCTCTCTGGGCGTGCGCACGCACACCCCTGTGCATACACACAGGCCCTGTTTTTCAACTTAAACTTTGTTTTTGACTATTTCACCTTCCCAACGAGCTTGTAAACTTCTATGACACCTATTTAAGACTCTTTGGCTTATTTTTCGGGTACCAAAACAATGGAAAGGTCCTATGAGATTCAAGTTGGGTTTTACTTTGAAAAGTTAGAGAATGGAGGTTTAGGTTTCTGATGTATTGATGATGAGTTGGGTTGAGAGAGAAGAAAGAGTAGTGAACTTGGTGTTTACTGAGAACGAATTGAAAAATTGATGAACTAGTGAGTTCGAAATGGGAAGTTATGAATTGATGATGGTTGTGATGAGTTGAAAACTTGGAAATGAATGATTATGGTTGATGGAGTGAGTATGAGTGGAAGTGTGCTATGAGGAGTGGCCTCTAAGATTGAATCCATGATTACGATATGCATTGTTCTCTGTCGTAGGGGTTGTGGCAGTCTCCCACCTATGTTTGGATGTGAGGCTGAAGCTGGGCTTCTCACTCATATTTATCGCTTAAGAGGAAGGTGGTAGGGCACCCTCCCTCGGAACGTTTCCCTCTTAAAGGAGAAGGTGGTAGGGCACTCATCCCTCAGAATTTTTCCTCCTGATCATGGGTTTCTCTCTGATTGCAAGGTGGTAGGGAACTAACCTACAGAATCATGTGGCATCTAGAGGAAGGTGGTAGGGCACTCTCCCTCGGAATGTTTCCCTATGAAAGGAGAAGGTGGTAGGGCACTTATCCCTCGGAATTGTTCCTCCTAAGTATACGCAATAGAGAGACTAATCTGGGAATTGCCGTCCGGATTTTCTGTCGAGTTTGGCACAATAATCGACATGTGATATCACAGCCAATAGGACAGACATTCATCATATGCATCTTCTATATGTTTGCTTGCTTTGATTACTTGGGTTTGCCTAATTGTATAATATGCCTACTTGCTTATTGAATTACTTGTTATATATATGAATACTACCTGTGTTTTCCTATACTGAGAACTCCCAGTTCTCATTCCATACGTTGTTGCTATTTTTCAGATGCAGATCGCAACCTACCTCAGTAAGTTGCTTGATGGTAGCAGAGCGGAGGATCTTATTCTATTTTGTTGTCATTTTAGTTATTTTGATTAGTACTCTCACTTTTGTATTTAGTTTTGCCTTAGAGGCTTATCTTGTGAGTGATACTTTGTATAAGCTATTTTACTTTCAAACCTATGTATGTCAGTATTTAACTAGTCGGCCCAAACTCTACGGGCTATGGCTAGTATCTTATAATTATTATACTCTTATATAACTACATATATCTCGTTACCTTACATAGTGGATCTTATCTTTTACGCTTGTAGCTTCCTATGAACGTTCGCGCTTTGTAATTTCGTATTTGAGCTTATTTCCTTCATCGGGCTTCTAGAATTATTATTCCTTTTATATATATAATTATGTATGAGCCTTAGAATTATCGTAACCCTTGATTAACCTTTGCATTACGGCATGAGGTAAGGCTTAGGGTAATTAGGGTGTTACAACTTCTGAGTGTCTCTGTCTCCATTTTAAGTGTTGCACATGATCACAAACATTAAAAAGCAAGGAAAAAACTATAATATGAAATCAAACTAAAATAGATGTAAAGAAATTGAAAATACTATACTAATGGTTAGGTTGCCTCCCAACAAGCCCTTCTTTACCGTCATTAGCTTGACGGATAGCTCCTTTTATGGAGGTTGATAGGGGCTCAGATCTTCACCCCTCATGATGAACTTCCTTCCTATGCTCTCATGAATGAGCTCCACATGCTCTAGAGACATGATCCTATTCACTGTGTGTAGAATGAATGGACACTTAGTGAAGATAATTCTCATGCCAGGTAAGAGGCCTTTAGTGGGAATCTTTTTGTTCTACCAGCCCTTGGGTACCTTCTTCTTAGTGCCTTCCTTTCCAGTGCTTGATGATGGTTGCCCAACACCAAACTTAGAGTTGGTGCCTAGGGACTCTGTAAAACGCTGCACTGAGAGAGAGAGGGCTAGAACACTAAGTGTTGCACAATGGTACCTCCTTTGTCTGAAGGAGACTGAGGGTTGGAGATCTTGAACAAGATATAATCCTCATGTAGCCTCAGGACTAGCCCTCCTTTTTTCCACATCAATCAAGGCCTTCGCAGTAGTAAGGAAAGGCCTTCCAAGGATGATGGAGTCATCTCTGTCCTCCCCTGTGTCTAGGATCACAAAATTCGCAGGGTGGTAAAGGTATTCAACCTTCACAAGGACATCTTCCACCATGCCATATCCCCTTTTCAGGGACTTGTCAGCCATCTCCAATGAGATCTTAGCAGGCTACACGTCTTGAATTCCCAGCCAGTTCATCACAGAGAGAGGCATAAGATTGATGCTTGAGCCGAGGTCGCATAATGCCTTCTCAAAGGTGATAGTCCCTATAGTACAGGGAATCCGGAAGCTTTTGGGATCTGGCAGCTTCGGAGGGAGCTTCTTTTAGACTAAGGCACTGCACTCCTTGGTTAGCACCACAATCTCATCTCCCCTCAAAGCCTTCTTTTCACAGATCATGCTCTTTAAAATGCACCATGGAAGGAGATTTCTTCTCGAATGCCTCTGCATAAGAGGAATTGGCTTTCAGCTTCCTGAGGATTGCTAATGAGCAGATAATTTATACCCTTTTGGCATTATTTTTACATAGTTTTTAGTATATTTTAATTACTTTTTATTATATTTTTATTAGTTTTTATGAAAAAATCATATTTCTGGACTTTACTATGAGTTTTTGTGTTTTTCTGTAATTTCAGGTATTTTCTGGCTGAAATTGAGGGACTTGAGCAAAAATCTGATTCAAAGGCTAAAAAAGGACTGCAGATGCTGTTGGATTCTGACCCTCCTGCACTCGAAGTGGATTTTCTGGAGCTACAGAAGCCCAATTGGCGCGCTCTCAATTGCGTTGGAAAGTAGACATTCTAGGATTTCCAGAAATATATAATAGTACATACTTTGCCCGAGATTTGATGGCCCAAACTAGCGCTAAAAGCCAGCCTAAAACTTTTTGGCGTAAAATGCCAGAACTAGCATAATTCTTGGCGTTAAACGCCCATTTTGGCACCCAGGGTGGCGTTTAACTCCAACTTTGGGCATATGCACGTGAAAGCTTGGAAGCTCAGCCCAGACACGCACCAAGTGGGTCCCAGAAGTGGATTTCTGCACTATCTGCACTTAGTTACTCATTTTGTGTAAACCTAAGTTACGAGTCTAGTATAAAAACTACTTTTAGAGATTCATTTGGTACCTCATGACATTTTACACTTCATATTGTATCTTCTATGGCATGAGTCTCTAAACCCCATAGGTGGGGGTGAGGAGCTCTACTGTGTTTCAATGGATTAACGCAATTACTACTATTTTCTATTCAATCATGCTTGATCCTATTCTAAGATACTCATTCGTACTTCAATATAGAGAATTTGATGATCTGTGACACTCGTCATTATTCTCAATTCTATGAACGCGTGCCTGACAACCACTCCCGTTCTATCTGAGCTCAACGTAGTCATTGGGCGATAGCTTGAGTGCGTATCTCTTGGGTCTCTGATCCACGGACCAAGTCCGTGAGATTAGAACCTTCGTGGTAGAGGCTAGAACCAATTGGCAACATTCCTGGGATCCGAAAAGTCTAAACCTTGTCTGTGGTATTCCGAGTAGGATCTCGGAAGGGATGACTGTGAAGAGCTTCAAACTTGTGAATGTTGGACGCAGTGACAGTGTGCAAAAGGACAAGGGTCCTATTCCGATGCTAGCGGGAACCGATAGATGATTAGCCGTGCGGTAGCTGTACTTGGTATTTTTCATCCGAGACGAGAAATTCGACAGTTGATTAGCTGTGCAGAGATCGTACCTGGTATTTTTCATCCGAGAGGATCATACAGCTTGCCATTGAAGGAAGCCATGCGTGTTTGGAGAAAAAGACAGTAGAAAAGCAGAGATTCACGCGACAGAGCATCTCCGGAAACTCAACCTATTCCTCATTACTGAATCACAAGTACCATTTATTTCATGTTATTTACTTTTCTTAACAAAATCATTTTTATCATTGATCTCCTGACTAAGATTTACAAGATAACCATAGCTTGCTTCAAGCCGTCAATCTCCATGGGATCGACCCTTACTCACGTAAGGTATTACTTGGACAACCCAGTGCACTTGCTGGTTAGTTGTGCGGAGTTGTGAAAAGTGTAATCACAATTTCGTGCACCAAGTTTTTTATCACAACACCAAACTTAAATTGTTGCTTGTCCCCAAGCAACTAAAAACATAATAGGATAAAAAGAAGAGAAAATACAATAAATCTCAAAAATATCAATGAAAATTAGTTTTAATTAGATGAGCGAGACTTGTAGCCTTTTTGCTTCTGAACAGTTTTGACATCTTACTTTATCCTTTGAAGTTCAGAATAATTGGTATCCATAGGAACTCAAAATTCAGATAGTGTTATTGATTTTCTTAGTTTGGTATGTTGATTCTTGAACACAGCTACTTTATGAGTCTTGGCCGTGACCCTAAGCATTTTGTTTTCCAGTATTACCACCGGATACATAAATGCCACAGACACATAACTCGGTGAACCTTTTCAGATTGTGACTCAGCTTTGCTAGAGTCCCCAGTTAGAGGTGCCCAGAGCTCTTAAGCACACTCTTTTTGCTTTGGACCACGACTTTAATCGCTCAGTCTCAAGCTTTTCACTTGATACCTTCACGCCACAAGCACATGGTTAGGGACAGCTTGGTTTAGCCGCTTAGGCCAGGATTTTATTCCTTTGGGCCCTCCTATCCATTAATGCTCAAAGCCTTGGATCCTTTTTACCCTTACCTTTTGGTTTAAAGGGCTATTGGTTTTTTTTGCTTGCTTTTTCTTTTTCTTTCTTTTTTTTTGCCACCTTTTTTCTTTTCTTTTTTTTTCTGCAAGCTTTTCACTACTTTTTCTTGCTTCAAGAATCAATTTTATGATTTTTCAGATTATCAATAACATTTCTTTTTTTCATTATTCTTTCAAGAGCCAACAATTTTAACATTCATAAACAACAAATTCAAAAATATGCACTGTTCAAGCATTCATTCAGAAAACAAAAAGTATTGCCACCACATCAAAATAATTAAACTAATTTCAAGATAAATTTTGAAACCCATGTACTTCTTTTTCTTTTGCAAATAAAAATATTATTTAATTAAGAAAAGGTGAGGGATTCATGGAATCATTCATAGCTTTAAGACATAGACTATAAACACTAATGATCATGTAATAAAGACACAAACATAGACAAAACATAAAGCATAGAATTCAAAAAATAGAAAAATAAGAACAAGAAAATTAAAGAACAGGTCCACCTTAGTGATGACGGCTAGTTCTTCTTCTTGAAGATCCCATGGAGTGCTTTAGCTCCTCAATATCTCTTCCTTGCCTTTGTTGCTCCTCTTTCATGGCCTTTTGGTCCTCTCTGATTTTATGGAGGATAATGGAGTGCTCTTGTTGAGGTCCATGAGTGGGCTCTCTTGTTTGCTCCATCCTCTTTCTAGTGATGGGCTTTTGAGATGAATTTCTCCATCTCCCATGACTCGGAGTTGGAAGCAACTGCCTTCCCTTTCCTCTTTCTAGATGTTTCTCCGGCCTTAGGTGCCATTAATGGTTATAGAAAAACAAAAAATTGAGCTTTTCCACACCAAACTTAAAAGCTTTGCTCGTCCTCGAGCAAAATAAGATAGAAGGGCGTAGAAGAAGAGTGATGCAATTAATTTTGAAAACATATTAATGTATACAAGAAAAAGAGTTGAAAAGAATTTGAAAAGATATGTAAGTTTTGAAAACGTTTTGGAAGGAATTGAAAAGAATTAAAAAGAGAATTAAAAAGAATTGGAAAGATTATTAATTTTTGAAAATAGAAATTGAAAGATGAAAGTTTAAAATATGTTTGATGCAAAAAATTATGAATTAAAACATGAAAAATTGAAAAAAATCGAATTGGAAACAAAATTACCTCCCTTATGTCATCCTGGCGTTAAACGCCCAGAATGCTATCCATTCTAGCATTTAACGCCCACTAGACAGCCTATTTGGGCGTTTAACGCCCAGCCAGATACCCTAGCTGGCGTTAAACGCCAGAAATCCTTCTTTACTGGGCGTTTTTCTGAACGCCCAGAATGATACCTTTACTGGCGTTTTAACGCCAGTGAGCTCTTTTTCTTTGTAATTCTTCTGCTTTATGTTCTGAACCTCTATTTCCTTGACTTATTCACTGAAAAGCTTTAACAAACATGAATAACAAAATTAAATGAACTTATATAATTGTTATAAACATCTAATTTTATGGTTGGGTTGCCTCCCAGCAAGCACTTCTTTACTGTCTTTAGCTGGACTTTACTGAGCTTTTTAATTTAGTCTCAGTTTTGAGCATTCTTGCTCAATATTGCCTTCAAGATAATGTTTGATTCTCCGTCCATTAACAATGAACTTTTTGTCAGAATCAATATCTTGAGCTCTACATAACCATATGGTGACACACTTGTAATCACATATGGTCCCTTCCACCGGGATTTTAATTTGCCAGGGAACAATCTGAGCCTAGAGTTAAATAGTAGGACCTTCTGTCCTGGCTCAAAAACTCTAGATGACAGCATTTTGTTATGCCATCTTTTTGCTTTCTCTTTATAAATTTTAGCATTTTCGAAAGCATTGAGTCTAAACTCTTCCAGCTCATTCAACTGGAGTAATCTTTTCTCTCCAGCTACCTTAGCATCAAGGTTTAAGAACCTGGTCGCCCAGTAGGCCTTATGTTCTAGTTCCACTGGTAGATGACAGGCTTTTCCATATACAAGCTGGTATGGAGAGGTCCCTATAGGAGTCTTGAATGCTGTTCTGTATGCCCACAGAGCATCATCCAGACTTCTTGCCCAATCCCTTCTACAGGTACTTACATTCCGTTCCAGGATTCGTTTCAGTTCTCTATTCGAGACTTCAGCCTGCCCATTTGTCTGTGGATGATATGGAGTGGCCACTTTATGGTTAATTCCATATCAGATCAGAGTAGAGTCAAACTGTTTATTGCAGAAATGAGTGCCTCCATCACTGATCAGTATCCTAGGGACACCAAACCTGCTGAAGATATGCTTTTGGAGGAACTTCATCACTGTCTTAGTATCATTAGTGGGTGTTGCAATTGCCTCTACCCATTTAGATACATAGTCTACTGCCACCAGAATATAAGTGTTTGAGTATGATGGTGGGAAAGGCCCCATGAAGTCAATATCCCATAGATCAAACAACTCAATCTCTAAGATCCCTTGCTGAGGCATGGCATAACCGTGAGGCAGATTACCAGCTCTCTGGCAACTGTCACAATTACGTACAAACTCTCGGGAGTCTCTATAGAGAGTAGGCTAGTAGAAACCACATTGGAGAACTTTTGTGGTTGTTCGCTCACCTCCGAAATGTCCTCCATATTGTGATCCATTGTAATGCCATAGGATCTTCTGTGCCTCTTCTCTAGGCACACATCTACAGATTACTCCGTCTGCACACCTCTTAAAGAGATATGGTTCATCCCACAAGTAGTACTTTGCATCAGAAATCAATTTTTTCATTTGTTGCTTACTATACTCTTTGGGTATGAATCTCACAGCTTTATAGTTTGCAATGTGATGAGCGGATAATTTATACGCTTTTTGGCATTATTTTGATATAGTTTTTAGTATATTTTTATTAGTTTTTAAATAAAAATCATATTTCTGGACTTTACTATGAGTTTGTGTGTTTTTCTATGATTTCAGGTAATTTCTGGCTGAAATTGAGGGACCTGAGCAAAAATCTGATTCAGAGGCTGAAGAAAGACTGCAGATGCTGTTGGATTCTAACCTCCCTGCACTTAAAGTGGATTTTCTGGAGCTACATGACTCCAAATGGCGTGCTCTCAATTGCGTTGGAAAGTAGACATCTAGGTATTTTCAGCAATATATAATAGTCCATACTTTGCATGAGTTTAGACGATGCAAACTGGCATTCAACGCCAGCTCTCTGCCATATTCTGAAGTTAAACGCTAGAAACAGGTAGCAAAGCAGAGTTAAACGCTAGAAATAAGTTACAAACTGGTGTTTAACTCCAAGGAAGACCTATACACGTGAAAGCTTCAATGCTCAGCCTAAGCACACACCAAGTGGACCCGGAAGTGGATTTCTGCGTCATTTACTTATTTCTGTAACCCTAGTAACTAGTTTAGTATAAATAGAACTTTTTGCTATTGTGTTAGACATCTTTTTTATTATCTTTGGATTATCTTTTGTTCATCTTTTGATCATTTTAGATCTCTAGACCTCCATGAGAGGCTGGCCATTCGGCCATGTCTACCCTATTTTCGCTTATGTATTTTCAACGGTAGAGTTTCTACACACCATAGATTAAGGTGTGGAGCTCGGCTGTTCCTCATGAATTAATGCAAAGTACTATTGTTTTTCTATTCAATTCAAGCCTATTTCTTCTCTAAGATATTCATTCGAACACAAGAACATGATGAATGTGATGATTATGTGACGCTCATCATCATTCTCACTTATGAACGCGTGCCTGACAAACACTTCCGTTCTACATGCAAACAAGCTTGAATGTGTATCTCTTAGCCTCCTGATCTACGATCAGAGTCTTCGTGGTATAGGCTAAAATTATTGGCGGCCATTCTTGAGATCCGGAAAGTCTAGACCTTGTCTGTGGTATTCCGAGTAGGATCTGGGAAGGGATGGCTGTGACGAGCTTCAAACTCGCGAGTGCTGGGCGTAGTGACAGACGCAAAAGGATTACTGAATCCTATTCCAGCATGATCAGGAACTGACAGATGATTAGCCGTGCGGTGACAGCGCATTTTGGACCATTTTCACTGTGAGGACGGGAAGTAGCCATTGACAACAGTGATGCCCAATATACAGCTCGCCATGGAAAGGAGTATGAGTGATTGGATGAAAGCAGTAGGAAAGCAGAGGTTCAGAAGGAACAAAAGCATCTCCATACGCTTATCTGAAACTCTCACCAATGAATTACATAAGTATTTCTATCCTATTTTATATTTTAATTATATTTTAATTATCAAGTCTCCATAACCATTTGAATCCACCTGACTGAGATTTACAAGGTGACCATAGCTTGCTTCAAGCCGACAATCTCCGTGGGATCGACCCTTACTCACGTAAGGTTTATTACTTGGACGACCCAGTGCACTTGCTGGTTAGTTGTGCGAAGTTGTGAAGAAGAACTAAGATTATGAACATGCGTATTAAGTTTTCAGCGCCGTTACCAAGGAATGAATGATCACGATTTCATGCACCAAGTTTTTGGCGCCGTTGGCGGGGATTGTTCGAGTTTGGACAACTGACGGTTCATCTTGTTGCTCAGATTAGGTAATTTTATTTTAATTTTAAGTTTTTGCTTTTATTCTTTTTATTTTCGAAAAAATTTTTCAAAAAATTTTTTTTTTATAAATTATTCTATGTTCTTTAGAATTTTTAAGAATGAATTCTAAAGTTTCATGGTGATATGCGGAATCCTAGCTGGCTGCTAAGCCATGTCTAATCCTTTGGACCGAGGTTTCAACTATCATTAGAGAAGAGCTTCTTTATCTTTCTCAGCAATTTAGCTCTTGTATGTAATGATCTGCTAAAGCTTGGCTAGCCATTGGCCATGTGTAGTGTTTTGGACCAGAGCTTTCACTGAAAGCTTGGCTGGCTAGTAAGCCATGTCTAATTCCTGGACTGGAGCTTTAGACTAACATTGCATGATTCCTGTAATTCTCATTAAAAATTTTGAAATCCGTATTTTTCTTTTCCAATTAATTTTCGAAAAATCCAAAAAAAAATTTTAATAAAATCATAAAAAACCAAAAATTTGATGTTTCTTGCTTGAGTCTAGTGTCAATTTTTAAGTTTGGTGTCAATTGCATCTTTTTAATTTCATTAGAATTTTCGAAAACTCATGCATTTGTTCTTCATGATCTTCAAGTTGTTCTTGATGAATTTCTTTTTTTGGTATCTTTTCTTGTTTTTCATATGCATTTTAGAATTATTAGTGTCTATAGAATAAAAATTTTTAAGTTTGGTGTCTTGCATGTTTTCCTTTTCTTAAAAATTTTCAAAAATAAGTTCTTGGTGTTCATCTTGACATTCAAAGTGTTCTTGGTGTTCATCTTGACATTCAAAGTGTTCTTGCATGCATCATATGTTTTGATTCATAATTTTCATGTTTTGAGCCTTTTGGTTGTTTTTCTCTTTCTTCATTAAAAATTCAAAAATCAAAAAGATATCTTTCCCTTATTCTCTCATAAATTTTCAAAAATTTGAGATGACTTTTTCAAAACTTTTTAAAATTTAGTTGTTTCTTATGAGTCAAGTCAAATTTTCAATTTAAAAATTCTATCTTTTTCAAATCTTTCTCAAAAATCAAATCTTTTACTTCTTTTTAATTCATAATTTCGAAATTTTCAAAATTTATTTTCAAAATCTTTTTCTCATTTCTATTTCATATTTTCGAAATTAATGCTAACAATTAATGTGATTGATTCAAAAATTTTAAGTTTGTTACTTGCCTAGTAAGAAAGGTTCAATCTTTAAATTTTAAAATCATATCTTTTTGTTTCTTGTTAGTTAAGTAATCAACTTTAATTTTTAAAATCGAATATTTTTAAATTTCTTTTTCAAATCTTTTTCAAAATAAATTTCAATCACATCTTTTTCAAAATCAATTTCAAAATCTTTTCTAACTTCTTATCTAACTTCTTATCTTTTCAAAAATTGATTTTCAAATCTTTTTTTATTATTTAATCTTATCTTGTTTGATTCTTATCTTTTTCAAAACTACCTAACTAATTTTCTCTCTCTAATTTTTGAAAATCACTAACCTCTTTTTCAAAATTTCTTTTTAATTAACTAATTATTTTAAATTTTAATTTAATTTAATTTCATTTTTTATTTTCGAATTTTAACTTTAATTTTAAATTGAAAAAAAATATATTTTTATTTTTCGAATTCTTCCCTCTCTCATCTCCTTCTATTTATTTATTTATTTATCTAATAACACCCCTCTTCCACTAAAAAATTTGAACCCACTCTTCTCCTCTATGTTCGAATTCTCATCTTTTCCTTCTTCCACTCTTCTCTTCTTATACTCATATAAGGAATCTCTATACTGTGACATAGAGGATTCCATATTTTCTTTTCTGTTCTCTTCTTTTTCATATGAGCAGGAACAAGGATAAGAACATTCTTGTTGAAGCTGATCCTGAACCTGAAAGGACTCTGAAGAGGAAGCTAAGGGAAGCTAAAGCACAACTCTCTAGAGAAAATCTGACAGAAATTTTTGAAAAAGAAGGAGACATGGCCGAATCCAACAACAATGCAAGGAAGATGCTTGGTGACTTTATTGCACCAAATTCCAACTTACATGGAAGAAGCATCTCAATCCCTGCCATTGGAGCAAACAATTTTGAGCTAAAGTGTAAGACCCAGAACTTTTGAGAAGTCTTATTATGATCAAGTCTCAAATTATATAGTTATTTATAGCCTTAATTTTAGAAATTATTTTATCAGAGATAATTAAGGCAATTTTTGATTTATTGGATTTGAGACGAGTTATGATTATTATCCAATTTTATAATTATTGGGTTATTTTCTATATTTAAATTATAAAGTTGATAGTTATGAAATAATAAAGATTTTATATGATATGGACTAAATAATCAATATTTTAATATATTGATATTGCTGTTTTGGAAAATAGAGAAATTAATTATATTATTTCTAAATTTTGGATTGGACATTTTATTGAAAATAAAGTGTGAAATTGAGGAGCAAATAGTATTTCTATATATTAATTTTGTTGGATTAAAATTTGTTCCTAATTACTATGTTACCTTTACTTTTATTTGAAATTACAAAATTACCATTGAACCCAATTTTACCCTAACCCTAAAAACCCTACCCGGTTCCCCTGACCCGGTTTCCCCAAGCTGCTACAGCCCTCCTTTCTAACAAGCAGCGGCAATACACAGTTTCCTTTGATTTCCATGAAAGAAAGAAATGAAGAAAGGGAGGAGGGAAACGGGAGATCAGAGAAGTGGAGAGGGGAAGAGGAAGGACGGCGCCGGCGAGCATCACTGCCGCCGTGCCGTCGTGTAGCCGTCGAAGGAGAGGAAGCCGTGGGCCATAGTCACGGGCAGAAGAGAAAGCGCGAGACAAGGCACGCGAGACAGAACCGCAACTGCTGGGTTGCCGTCCAGCCTCGCCCCACCTTCCAGCCTTCATCACCACCGCGTCCACGCCGTGCTGCCGCCTCTGTTCGTCACACCGTCACTCCTAGCCGTGCCGTCGCCAGTCGCGCGAGAGAGAGAAGCGCCGTGAGGAGGGTAGCCACCGCGCTCAGCCGCCATCACTTCCTGCCACCATCGAAGCTCGCGTCACTGTCACTCATGGCCGTCACTCCTACTGTGCTCCATTCGAATTCTGGGTTGAGCGCGCCGCTGTTGCCGTTGGAAGCCGCTGCTGAGGCCGGGTTGCTATGGTGGTTGCTGTCCTTATCAGTAGCGGGAGAGGATGAGACGCTATGATGGTGGGTGGTTCCACCACCCTTGCTGCCGTGATGACAGAGTCTGCCGCTATGGCCGCCGGTCTCCTAGCTGCTGCTGTGGTTGGGGGTCTGCTGTGTATGGTTGTCGAAAAATCTTTCTGCCATCGGAGCTGCCTGAAACACCATCAGAGTTTGACAGCGCCGCTGCCGGAGTTCTGAGGCCACCAGAACCACCGCCAGAGGTTCTGGCTACTTCTGCCGTCGCCAGAAAGTTGCCGTCACCGGAGTCTGATCACCGTTGCCGCCTAGGATGGCTTATGGGGCTGCCGCCGAACCGGTTCAGAGACCGCCGCTGTTTCGGTTCAGCCGTTCCTTCGGTTCGGTAAGCGTTTCGATCTGAAAGCCCTCTAGTTACTGCTCTATTATACGTTGAGGAGTTGTAGCATTTGTTGTTATGAGAGTTAATCTCGGTTATTATATTGCGATTAGAGTCGTTGTGGTTGCTGAGAAAACGGTTTGGAGCTGAGGTGTTGGTAGCCGGGATTTTGATTGTTGATTTCGGGTCGAGGCGGAATGGACTCTATGACGCGTTTGAGTTATGGAATTTGCGTTTTGAGGTAGGGGCGCTTTCCGAAAACTACAGTTTATTATTGGAATTATTACATATGGATACTGATGTGAGATATGGTGTAATTAGTGATTGTATCTACCTTATGTATTATTTGATTGACTCGAACGATTATGGATGTTGGCTTGGCTGAATTGTTGTGTGGCTTGTGAAATGTAATGTTTGAAGTTGATTCTTTAAATATTTGAAATGAGTTTAATCCATTGAGGATTGGTTTGAATTGAGTCAATTATTTTGATGATGTGAAAGATAGAATGCTCTTGAAATTCAGCCTGGGTTGCTTTAATTGCTCTGGTTTTGATAAATGATTTATTGCTGAACCGATTCTTTAAAGCTTTAAAAATAAGTTAAATCGGTTGATATTGAGTTAATTTTTGAAATGGTTTCCTTGAGGTATGCCATTGAGGTGACTGTTGGATTTATCTTGCTTTTGAATTGATTTTTGGTTTTGAGCTGTTGAAAAGGAATGAGAAACGGTTTAGTTGGGACCCGAACCGGGTGGCAAAATTCGAAGTTTTAGGAGAGGTGCTGCTGAAATTTTTATAAAATCTGAGTCTTTATTGAAATGTTGTCTGGAAAATGATGAGTTAAAGACTTCTACTATTTTATTTGAATTATCGAGAAATGGATGATTCATGCATTCGAAATGAATTAATAAAGAGGAAATTGTGATTTAGTCTTGCTTCTTAAGAAAGGCATTGTATCTCTTTCAGGAGAAGGTTATTTAGATGAAACTTGTGTTTTAAAGCTGTTTGGATGTAAAAAGGGTTTATGCCTTTGAATTTGACTTGGGGGTTTCAATTAAAGAAGTTTCAATGACTTTGAAAGAACCTGAATGTCTATTGACAAGTTTCATTTTGAAATGTTTTGAGAAAGGTTTTAAGTACTCTTTGAATTCTGAATTCTTGCAAGACTAAAACAATTTTGAACAGTTGAAACGTTCTAGAATTTATCATGGGGGTTGAAGCTGGTTTTGCTTAAGTAAAGGAAACGGCTTTGAAAGAAGTAAATGATTACGTGACTCGGTTTGGCTTAGATCCTATTTTATTACTCAAATCGGAAAGCCAAGGTTTTAATGATTTTAAATGAATTCGGCGAAATGAGTTATGCTATTCTCTCCTAAAGACTTGGGACTCTGCCGAGAAACTTTGTTATAAAATCCCATTGTGGGATGGGTGATTTTGAATGTTCCCAAAATGAATCTTTAACTTTCCATAGTTTTGGAAGTTTCGGAAAGAGGATGCCGAGAGCAGCTTTGTTTTAAAAAGGGAACTCACTTTGAGTAAATTTGGCTTATGAGCCTGAGATGATTTGAGAAACGAGATTTCTAAAAGCCAAGGCTAAAAAGAGTTGAAGTTTGATTTCAAAGTGAAATGGCTTGAGAAAAGTGATTTGTGGCTAAAATGCCGGTTTTATGAATTTGATGATGTTGAATGGTGGAAGTGCTGTTTTGTTATAGGCCGGAATGGCTGTGTATGATTATGAATATTGGCTGGTTCTGGATTGAACCGTGAGCCGGAATGGTTATGTATGATATTGATTTATGGCTGATTGCCGAATGAGTTATGGGCCGTATGGCTGACTATAAATTATGAATTTAAGCCGGATGGCTGAGATGGATGTTGATCCATTACTGGGACTGAATGAATATATGCTTGAGATACCTGGGTAGTAGCAAGGGTTGTGGTTCGTCCCACTTGCTCCAGGTCAGAGACTGTGACACCTGGGTAGTAGCGGTAGTAGTGGTGATTCCACTCGCTCCAGGTTGAGTTGTTAAACACCCGCCTGGGTAGTAGCCGCAGTAGTGGTTATTCCACTGGCTCTGGGTTGAGCGGGTAGTAGCAATGGGGTTGTAGCTCAAACCTACTTGCTCCGTGATGGGTGTTTCTGTCCATGGTTAGCTACCAGGACGTGTCGGGTTGGCTATATAACCGACAGATGATATCATCAGCCACTAGGGACAGGCATGCATCATATGCATCTATGTGACATTGTTTGGGTGTGCATACTATACTTGGTTTGCCTATGTGATTAATTGCTAATTGTTTTACCTGCAAAAACTGTTTGTTTGTGCTTGCATCTCCCTATTTGTGTTTGCTACTGGGACTCTGTTGGATTGTGGTGATTGGTTGATGGTTGGATTGTTTGGGCCTAGGGCCGTGGTTGGAATAAGATGAACCGATGGTTGATTTCGGTTTTGTGTTTCTGGTTTGGAATAAAATATGAAAGGCTATTTTGTTTCAGCATAGGTAAACCGTTTTGAAAGGCTTTTGAGTTTTTGAGAATTGAATGGTTCCTCTTTCAGAAAAGATTTCCGACTTTATTTTTATTGTAAACCGTTGTTTTTGAAAAGAGGCATAAGACGGTTATTAATCACTGGTACAGTTTATCTTCATGTATCCTATTACAGTAATTTCCCAAAAATCCTCTACTGAGAACCCTTTCGAGGATGATGTTCTCACCCCCTACATTTTTCCCCTTTCAAGATATGGGCGCAGAAGTTACGAAGAGCTTATTTAATTGTTGTTGTGATGCTCTGTATTGTTTTAGTTATGGTTTACTGCACCCTCGCCTTTATCTTGATATAATCTGTAAGAGGGATAGGAATTGTATTGGATTATGTTTGTAATATTATTTATATATATTTATGTATATATATAGATGTACTCTTTATGAGTTGTTGTAAGTTGAATGGTATTTATGGATGTACGTTATCGAACGAAAGTATCTTTGGGAGCGGTATTGCGGTTTAAAGTTTTAAACAGGCTCATATTTTAGTATTAATTAATATAAGTGTTGTCGTAATGTCCGAACTATCAGAGTCGCGCAGCCGAAAGTGCGAGCTTTGGTAGTTAGGCTGTTACATTATGGTATCAGAGTAGTTCTTCCTGTAGAGCCTGAGAAATGGACTGACTATACTTCAATTGCATACTCTGAGTGTTTGTCATGTATTAGGTCTTGTCGAAAGACAAGAATTAGAGCTTTATGCACATGACGATCTATTGGTTAACGCTGTTAGTCTTGCATTGCATAATTCTTGGTATTAAGTTTGGCCGGCTTAATACTAGTGAATTTTGTATATGAAAGCACTAATGGGTTATCATAGATGATATACAAGTTTTGAGTGAAGTGAATCGCTGGTTTGGGAACGTTAGAAACTATTTCTCGAAGCTATTCAGTTGTGTATCTTGGATTTTGTTCGAGTCGACCTGTTCTTCATACCCTAACTTGAAGTTCTTGTTTGCTACTCCTCTTGAAAAGTAATTTGATGTTTCCACTCTATTTCTCTATTCATATGCATTCTTGTTTGACCTCAGTTGCATATGCTTGTTTGAAATCCTTGTTGCATCTCTCTTCCTCTGTTTGAGTTCTTCTTGATTCAAGTACTCTTTGATATAGTCTTGAACTTGTCTTAATGTGCTGTGACTTTTAACTCCGGGTTCCGTGTTCATTCTTAGAGAACTTGTTGATTCAGTTTTCCTCTTATTTGACAGTGATTACAGCTAACTTTGAGATTTTTATAAAAATTGCTGTTGATTAGATATATACTTATCTATATGAAACTTTGAAGATTTCTTATATAGTTTAACAACTATTTACTCCTAATACCTCGACTGTATTTTTACTAGTGTGCGGAATTGCACTTACTTTAAAGGTAAATTGACTTTCTAGTAATTTTACTATAGTTCCAATGCACATCTTCAATTGATTATGTATTTGGAATATTTTTCAAAATTTAAAAAAAAAAATTTACCACTTTTGTCTCGGTTGAGTTTCATTTGATGAGCTTTACTTAACTTATTTTGAATTGAGTTTGATTTAGCATGCTATATGGTTTATGCCATTGTTGTTCTTTTGAAAATGTTGGACTCATAGCTTTCTTCTTATGATCAGACTCGCTCCTTCTTAAGCTTTTCACCTCTATGAATGTCATACGTGATTCTGTTTTTAACTAATCTTTTGCATCTTGTGAACATTACCATTGATCTTGGTTTGTCTTCTCTTGTGAATCTTATCCTTAAGTGAGTCAGTTTGATTCGTTTCAAGTTAGTGCATTGTTTATTCTCTCATTATCTCTACGAGAGTTTTTAGTCAAAGATTTATCCTTAAGAAATTACAAATGATTGAGTTGCCTTTTTCTACGACTTTTGTATTCTTTTGGATCAATTTTGAAACTTGTTGGATGTCTCACGACTAGTAGATCTTGTTTAAACTACTTTGATTTAAGATCTTTTCTTGTATGGCTTGACTCCTTTTCAAGTACATCCTAATCTTCTTGAATATCGTTATGACATGGTGATTTCAAGTATACTTTTGGAATCTTGTTTTGAATTTTATAAAGCAGATTGAATTCTCTTTGAAGAAGTTCCAAATCGAACTTATTTTTCAGTTGCTTGGTTATAATTGAAACCATTGTTTAATTTTGACAAAGATGATTTAAAGTTGACATGCGCTATTTTAAATGAAGTTTTGAGAATCTTCCTTGGTTAGTGGAAACCTGTCCGTTTGTAACGCACCACTTGTTTTCTTACCAATTTATAAGTAAAATTTTACCTCGAAATTTCTTTTCTAAAGAGAGTTTAACTTCCTCTTTTGTCCCCGCTATAAATGTTATACACGCTTGTTTGAATATGGGCTTTGGGAATTTTTGAACAAGCATTTGATTTCTCTTCCGAGTTTTATGAATTACTTTTGGTTAAGTTGTGCACCTAATTATCTTTCTAAAATATTTGAGGAAATATTTTAGCTCTTAGCGAAACTTGTGTGCATTTTGTTTTTTTTAAAACTCTACATGATTTACTTCAACATGAAATTGTATTGAAGTAAAGCCACGATTATGCTTTTGTTACTCTCTTGAAGGATGTTGTTACTTAACCTTTCTTTTAGACTGCGAAGTGGTTTTTCCGCAAGTTTTGGTTCCTTTATGAACAATGTATTCGGAAGTACTTTTAATCGTGCTCTTGAGTTCTGTGAGCTTTGTCTTGGGTTTGAAATATTCTCTTCTGTAAACCTCATGCTTTCTCGACTCAGCTTGAGTTTGTTTCAAACTGATGCGCTGGTTTTCTTCTTATTGATCCTATTGAACTTCTTTGATCTAAGGGTTATCTTTGAAGTTGTCAATTGAATTGTGTCTAGCAAACTTCATTGCTTGAACATCCTTGTTTATCTGGAATTGGATATATTCTTTTAAATCTATGAGTATTGTCTTTGGCATTTGTCTCTCCTTTCTAAGATCTCGTATTCTTCTGAGTAGACTCGAGAATTGTTTTGATATCACGTGCGATCTATAGATATAGTAACGCGATGCGTTAGTTCTTTAAGACGTGATGTGTGCATATGAAAGTTGAAGCGGTAGGTGTGCAACGTATGAGTTGTGGGCGTTTTGTTCCTTGCGAACAGGTTTGTGGTTGCCAGGCTTGTGATCGAATTTGGGGTTTGTAAAGTGCTTGATGGAGTTGGAAAGTTGAAACTTTGAGGTTGATATGAGATTAGTGTGCAAATGTTGAGCACGTCGTTTTAGCCCCATCCTGTTTTATAGCCTTTGATGCTTTGCCCTACTATCACATGATTGACCCATGTTATCTTTTGCATTGAGCCTACCTTGTAACGTTCGCCTTGCAATCACACTCCTACCTTTGCACCCTCATGCATATGACAATCAAAGTATTTAAAAATCGTATATATGTTTATATTTTGGGATATTTTTGCTTCTTCCTTAAATGTGTTCAAGGGTGAACTGTTATGGAAATTCTTTCATTTTGTATCAATTTTCGAGGGCGAAAATTTTTATAAGGTGGGTAGGATGTAAGACCAAGAACTTTTGAGAAGTCTTATTATGATCAAGTCTCAAATCATATAGTTATTTATAGCCTTAATTTTAGAAATTATTTTATCAGAGATAATTAAGGCAATTTTTGATTTATTGGATTTGAGACGAGTTATGATTATTATCCAATTTTATAATTATTGGGTTATTTTCTATATTTAAATTATAAAGTTGATAGTTATGAAATAATAAATATTTTATATGATATGGACTAAATAATCAATATTTTAATATATTGATATTGCTGTTTTGGAAAATAGAGAAATTAATTATATTATTTCTAAATTTTGGATTGGACATTTTATTGAAAATAAAGTGTGAAATTGAGGAGCAAATAGTATTTCTATACATTAATTTTGTTGGATTAAAATTTGTTCCTAATTACTATGTTACCTCTACTTTTATTTAAAATTACAAAATTACCATTGAACCCAATTTTACCCTAACCCTAAAAACCCTACCCGGTTCCCCTGACCCGGTTTCCCCAAGCTGCTACAGCCCTCCTTTCTAACAAGCAGCGGCAATACACAGTTTCCTTTGATTTCCATGAAAGAAAGAAACGAAGAAAGGGAGGAGGGAAACGGGAGATCAGAGAAGTGGAGAGGGGAAGAGGAAGGACGGCAATACACAGTTTCCTTTGTCACATTCATCACATTCAGGTTGAAGTGCGAATGAATATCTTGGAAGTGAAATAAGATGAATTGAATAGAAAACAGTAGTACTTTGCATTAATCTTTGAGGAACAGCAGAGCTCCACACCTTAATCTATGGAGTGTATAAACTCTACCGTTAAAATTACATAAGTGAAAGGTCCAGGCATGACCGAGATGGCCAGCCCCCAAAACATGATCACAGGATCAAAATACGATCCAGGATTCAAAGATGGTTCAAAGATGTCAAATACAATAGTGAAATGTCCTATTTATAATAAACTAGCTACTAGGGTTTACAAAAGTAAGTAATTGGTGCATAAATCCACTTCCGGGGCCCACTTGGTGTGTGCTTGGGCTGAGCTTTGAGTGTTGCACGTGTAGAGGTCCTCCTTGGAGTTGAACGCCAGCTTTTGTGCCAATTTGGGCGTTCAACTCTGGTTTTGGCTCCTTTTCTGGCGCTGGACACCAGATTTGGGCAGAAAGCTGGCGTTGAACGCCAGTTTGCGTCGTCTATTCTTAGCTAAAGTATAAACTATTATACATTTCTGGAAAGCCCTGGATGTCTACTTTCCAACGCAATTGGATGCGCGCCATTTTGAGTTCTGTAGCTCCAGAAAATCCACTTTAAGTGCAGGGAGGTCAGAATCCAACAGCATCAGCAGTCCTTCTTCAACCTCTGAATCTGATTTTTGCTCAAGTCCCTCAATTTCAGCCAGAAAATACCTGAAATCACAGAAAAACACACAAAAAACTCATAGTAAAGTCCGGAAATGTGAAATTAACATAAAAACTAATGAAAACATCCCTAAAAGTAACTAGATCCTACTAAAAGCATACTAAAAACAATGCCAAAAAGCGTATAAATTATCCGCTCATCACAACACCAAACTTAAATTGTTGCTTGTCCCCAAGCAACTGAAAATCAAATAGGATAAAAAGAAGAGAATATACTATAAATTCCAAACTATCAATGAAACATAGCTTCAATCATATGAGCGGGACTTATAGCTTTTTGCCTCTTGAATAGTTTTGGCATCTCACTTTATCCATTGAGGTTCAGAATGATTGGCATCTATAGGAACTCAGATTTCAGATAGTGTTATTGATTCTCCTAGTTCAGTATGATGATTCTTGAACACAGCTTCTTTATGAGTCTTGGCCGTGACCCTAAGCACTTTGTTTTCCAGTATTACCACCGGATACATAAATGCCACAGACACATAATTGGGTGAACCTTTTCAGATTGTGACTCAGCTTTGCTAAAGTCCCCAATTAGAGGTGTCCAGGGTTCTTAAGCACACTCTTTTTTTGCTTTGGACCTTGACTTTAACCGCTCAGTCTCAAGTTTTCACTTGACACCTACACGCCACAAGCACATGGTTAGGGACAGCTTGGTTTAGCCGCTTAGACCAGGATTTTATTCCTTTAGGCCCTCCTATCCACTGATGCTCAAATCTTTGGGATCCTTTTTATTTGCCCTTGCCTTTTGATTTTAAGGGTTATTGGCTTTTTACTCTTGCCTCTTGGTTTTAAGAGCTTTTGGCTTTTTTTGCTTGCTTTTTCTTTTTCTATTTTTTTCTATTTTTTTCGCCCATTTTTTTTTCTCTTTTTTTTTTCTGCAAGCTTTGTTCTTTGCTGCTTTTTCTTGCTTCAAGAATCATTTTTATGATTTTTCAGATTATCAAATAACATGTCTCCTAGTCATCATTCTTTCAAGAGCCAACATATTTAACATTCTTAAACAACAACTTCAAAAGACATATGCACTGTTCAAGCATACATTCAGAAAACAAGAAGCATTGTCACCACATCAATATAATTAGGCTAAGTTCAAGGATAAATTCAAAACTCATGTACTTCTTGTTCTTTTGAATTAAAACATTTTTCATTTAAGAGAGGTGATGGATTCATAGGACATTCATAACTTTAAGACATAGTTACTAACTACTAATGATCATGTAATGAAGACACAAACATAGATAAGCACATAACATAGAAAACGAAAAACAGAAGAAATAAGAACAAGGAATGAATCCACCTTAGTGAATGTGGCGTTTCCTTCTTGAGGAACCAATGATGTCCTTGAGCTCTTCAATGTCTCTTCCTTGTCTTTGTTGCTCCTCCCTCATTGCTTTTTGATCTTCTTTAATTTCATGAAGGATGATGGAGTGTTCTTGATGTTCCACCCTTAGTTGCTTCCAATAATTGTGTGGAAGAAAATGTATCCCCTGAGGTATCTCAGGGATCTCTTAATTTGCAGTCAAATGTTCTACCACTGAGCTATAGACCCTTGATGGAAGCTTTTGTCATCCCTTTCCTCTTTCTAGAGGTTTCTCTGGCCTTAGGTGCCATCAATGGTTATGGAAAAAACAAAAAAAACTATGCTTTTACCATACCAAACTTAGAATGTTGCTCGCCCTCGAGCAAAAGAAGAAAGAATAGAAGAAGAAGAAGAAGAGATGGAGGAGATTGATGGATGTGTGTATTCGGCCATATGGGTGGGATTGGGTGGGAGAGAGATGTTGAATTTTGAAGGTAGTGGGTGTATGGATGTGAGTGGTAAATGGAAAACAGAAGGGATGATCATGAATGGAAAGAGAGATGATGAGGTAGGTGGGGATCCTGTGGGGTCCACAGATCCTGAGATGATCCTGTGGGGTCCACAAATCCTGAGATGATCCTGTGGAGTCCACAGATCCTGAGATGATCCTGTGGGGTCCACAGATCCTGAGGTGTCAAGGCATTTACATCCCTGCACCAATTTAGGCATGTAAAATGCCCTTGCACACAACTCTAGGCGCCAGGTTGGTGCCCATTTTGGGCGTTCAACGCCCATTTGTTGCCATTTCTGGCGTTGAACGCCAGAACCATGCTTGTTCTGGGCGTTCAGCGCCAGGATGCTGCCCATTTTGGGCGTTCAGCGCCAGAACCATGCTCTGTTCTGGCGTTGAACGCCAGGCAGATGCTTCCTCCAGGGTGTAATTTTTCTTTTGCTGTTTTTGATTCCGTTTTCAATTTTTATATTTATTTTGTGACTCCACATGATCATGAACCTATAAAGACATATAACTAAGAAAAATATAGTTAGATAAAAATTGGGTTGCCTCCCAACAAGTGCTTCTTTAATGTCAATAGCTTGACAGTGGGCTCTCATGGAGCCTCACAGATGTGCAGAGCTTTGTTGAGACTCTCTAACACCAAACTTAGAGTTTGGATATGGGAGTTCAACACCAAACTTAGAGTTTGGTTGTGGCTTCCCAACACCAAACTTAGAGTTTGACTGTGGGGGCTTTGTTTGACTCTGCTTTAGGAGAAGCTTTTTATGCTTCCTCTCCATGGATGCAGAGAGAGATCCTTGAGTTGTAAACACAAGGTTGTCCTTATTTAATTAAAGGATCAATTCTCCTCTGTCCACATCAATCACAGCTCTTGCTGTGGCTAGGAAAGGTCTTCCTAGGATGATGGATTCATCCTCTTCCTTTCCAGTATCCAGGACTATAAAATCAGCAGGGATGTAAAGGCATTCAACCTTTACTAACATGTCCTCTACTTGTCCATAAGCCTGTTTTCTTGAATTATCTGCCATCTCTAATGAGATTCTAGCAGCTTGCACCCCATAGATTTCCAGTTTCTCTATTACAGAGAGGGGCATGAGGTTTATCCCTGAACCAAGGTCACACAGAGCCTTAAAGATCATGGTGCCTATGGTACAAGGTATTATGAACTTTCCAGGATCCTGTCTCTTCTGAGGCAATGTCAGTTGATCCAGATCACTTAGTTCATTGATGAACAAGGGAGGTTCATCTTCCCATGTTTCAATACCAAATAATTTGGCATTCAGCTTCATGATTGCACCAAGAAACTTGGCAGTTTGCTCTTCAGTAACATCCTCATTCTCTTCAGAAGAGGAATACTCATCAGAGCTCATGAAGGGCATAAGGAGGTTCAATGGAATCTCTATGGTCTCTATATGAGCCTCAGAGTCCTTTGGTTCCTCAGAGGGAAGCTCCTTATTGATCACTGGACGTCCCAGGAGGTCTTCCTCCTTGGGATTCACGTCCTCCTCTCCTTCTTTGGGTTCGGCCATGGTGCTTATGTCAATGGCCTTGCACTCTCCTTTTGGATTCTCTTTTGTATTGCTTGGGAGAGTACTAGGAGGGATTTCAGTGATTCTTTTACTCAGCTGGCCCACTTGTGCTTCCAAATTTCTAATGGAAGACCTTGTTTCATTCATGAAACTCACAGTGGCCTTAGATAGATCAGAGACTAAGTTTGCTAAGCTAGATGGATTCTGCTCAGAATTCTCTGTCTGTTGCTGAGTGGATGATGGAAAAGACTTGCTATTGCTAAACCTGTTTCTTCCACCATTATTAAAGCCTTGTTGAGGCTTTTGATCCTTCCATAAGAAATTTGGATGATTTCTCCATGATGAGTTATAGGTGTTTCCATAAGGTTCACCTAAGTAATTCACCTCTGCTATTGCAGGGTTCTCAGGATCATAAGCTTCTTCTGCATAAGAAGCCCCTTGAGTACTATTGGATGCAGCTTGCATTCCATTCAGACTCTGAGAGATCATATTGACTTGCTGAGTCAATATTTTATTCTGAGCCAATATGGCATTCAGAGTATCAATCTCAAGAACTCCCTTCTTCATAGGCGTCCCATTACTCACAGGATTCCTCTCAGAAGTGTACATGAACTGGTTATTAGCAACCATGTCAATGAATTCTTGAGCTTCTGCAGGCATTTTCTTTAGGTGAATGGATCCACCTGCAGAAGTGTCCAGTGACATCTTTGATAGCTCAGATAAGCCATCATAGAATATATCCAGGATGGTCCATTCTGAAAGCATGTCAGTAGGACACTTTTTGGTCAGTCCTTTGTATCTCTCCCAAGCTTCATAGAGGGATTCACCTTCTTTCTGTCTGAAGGTCTGAACATCCACTCTAAGCTTGCTCAGCTTTTGAGGAGGAAAGAACTTGGCTAGGAAAGCCTTGACCAGCTTATCCCAAGAGTTCAGGCTATCCTTAGGTTGAGAGTCCAACCATATTCTAGCTCTGTCTCTTACAGCAAATGGGAAAAGCATGAGCCTGTAGACTTCAGGATCTACTCCATTAGTCTTAACAGTATCACAGATCTGCAAGAATTCGTTAAGAACTGAAAAGGATCTTCAGATGGAAGTCCATGAAACTTGCAGTTCTACTGCATCAGAGAAACTAATTGAGGTTGCAGCTCAAAGTTGTTTGCTCCAATGGCAGGAATGGAGATGCTTCTTCCATGTAAATTGGAATTAGGTGCAGTAAAGTCACCAAGCATCCTCCTTGCATTATTGTTGTTGGGTTCGGCTGCCATCTCCTTTACTTGTTCGAAATTTTCAATCAAGTTGTCTCTAGATTGTTGTAATTTAGCTTCTCTTAGTTTCCTCTTCAGAGTCCTTTCAGGTTCTGGATCAGCTTCAACAAGAATGCCTTTTTCTCTGTCCCTGCTCATAAGAAAGAGAAGAGAAAAAGAAAAGAAGAGGAATCCTCTATGTCACAGTAAAGAGGTTCTTTATTGTTAGTAGAAGAAGAAGAAAAGGAATAGGGGTGAAGAAGAATGAAGAATCCAAACGCAAGGGTAAGGATAACAGAGATGTGAGATGAGGAGATGTTAGTAGATAAATAAATAGAAGGAGATGAGGAAGAAGGTGAATTTTCGAAAATTATTTTTGAAAAAGAGTTAGTAATTTTTGAAAATGGTTTTTGAAAAATGTTAGTAATTTTCGAAAATTAAAATAAGAATTTAAAATAATTAGTTAATTAAAAAGAAATTTTGAAAAAGGGGGAAGATATTTTCGAAAATTAGAGAGAGAAAGTTAGTTAGGTAGTTTTGAAAAAGATAGGAAACAAACAAAGAGTTAGTTAGTTAGTTGAAACAAATTTTGAAAAGATGAGAAGTTAGGAAGTTAGAAAAGATATTTTGAAATCAAATTTTTTTTTTAAAAAAGATAAGAAGATATTTTTGAGAAGATATGATTGAAATTAATTTAAAAAAAAAGATTTGATTTTTAAAATCACAATTAATGACTTGATTCACAAGAAATCATAAGATATGATTCTAGAACTTAAAGTTTGAATCTTTCTTAACAAGCAAGTAACAAACTTGAAATTTTTGAATCAAAACATTAATTGATTATGTTATTTTCGAAAATTTGATATAAAAATAAGAAAAAGATTTTTGAAAAATATTTATGGAATTTTCGAAAATAACTAAGAAATTTGAAAAAGATTTGATTTTTGAAAAAGATAAGAATTTCAAATTGAAAATTTGATTTGACTCATAAGAAACAACTTGATTTTAAAAATTTTTGAAAAAGTCAATACAAATTTTCAAATTTGATGAGAGAAAAAAGGGAAAGATATTTTTTTTTATTTTTGAATTTTTTATGAAGAGAGAGAAAAACATGAAAAATGATGCAATGCATGATAATTTTAGATCGAAACATGTGATGCATGCAAGAATGCTATGAATGTCAAGATGAACACCAAGAACACTATGAATGTTAAGATGAACACCAAGAACATATTTTTGAAAAATTTTTAATGCAAGGAAAACATGCAAGACACCAAACTTAGAATTCTTTAATGCTTAGACACTAAGAATTCAAGAATGCATATGAAAAACAAGAAAAGACACAAAACATGCAAATGCAAAGATCAAACAAGAAGACTTACCAAGAACAACTTGAAGATCATGAGGAACACTATGAATGTATGATTTTTTTCGAAAAATGCAAGATGCACATGCAATTGACACCAAACTTATAACATGACTCAAGACCCAAACAAGAACACAAAAATATTTTTGATTTTTATGATTTTATGATTTTTTTTGTATTTTCTTTTAATTTTTTTCGAAAATCATTTTGAAAAAGAAAAATAAGGATTCCAAAATTTTTAATATGAATTCCAGGAATCTTATGCTCTAAAGCTCCAATCAAAGGGTCAGGCATGGCTTAATAGCCAGCCAAGCTTTAGTATGTGACTCAGACATTACAAGCCTAACATACCCTACAGTCGTTCAGGCTTCAACATGCTTCATGAAACACTAGAATTCATTCTTAAAAATTCTGAAGAAAAATATATTTTTGAAAACATTTTTATTTTAAAAATTTTTTCGAAAACAAAGGAGAAAATTTTGAAAGGTTTTTGAAAAATTTTTGAAATTAAAACAACAAGAAAATTACCTAATCTGAGCAACAGGATGAACCGTCAGTTGTCCAAACTCGAACAATCCCGGCAACGGCACCAAAAACTTGGTGCTGTTGCCGGATCAAACTTGGCACTGATGTTACCGGACCAAAAGCTTGCCGAAAACTCAAACAATCCCCGGCAACGGCGCCAAAAACTTGGTGCACATAAATTGTGATTACACTTTAATTATGTAAAATTCATCGCTCTTTCTTTCCCTGGTAATGGCACCAAAAACATGATGCCAATACCATGGTTCACAACTTCGCACAACTAACCAGCAAGTGCACTAGGTCGTCCAAGTAATACCTTACGTGAGTAAGGGTCGAATCCCACGGAGATTGTTGGTATGAAGCAAGCTATGGTCACCTTGTAAATCTCAGTCAGGTGGATATAAAATAGTGATGGAGTTTTCGAAATTAAATAATAAAAGAGGGATAGAAATACTTATGTAATTCATTGGTGAGAATTTCAGATAAGCGAATAGAGATGCTTTCGTTCCTCTGAACCTCTGCTTTCCTGCTATCTTCATCCAATCAGTCTTACTCCTTTCCATGGCTGGATTTATGTGAAACATCACCATTGTCAGTGGCTACTTTCGGTCTTCTCTCGGGAAAATGATCCAAATGCCCTGTCACGGCACGGCTAATCGTCTGGAGGCATCACCCTTGTCAATGGTTTCATCTTATCCTCTCAGTGAAAATGGTCAACGCACCCTGTCACGGCACGGCTATTCATCTGTCGGTTCTCGATCATGTTGGAATAGGATTTACTATCCTTTTGCGTCTGTCACTACGCCCGGCAATCGCGAGTTTGAAGCTCGTCACAGTCATTCAATCATTGAATCCTACTCAGAATACCACAGACAAGGTTTAGACCTTCCGGATTCTCTTGAATGCCGCCATCATTCTAGCTTATACCACGAAGATTCTGATTAAGAGATCTAAGAGATACTCATTCAATCTAATGTAGAACGGAAGTGGTTGTCAGGAACGCGTTCATAGGGAATGATGATGATTATCAAGTTCATCACATTCAGGTTGAAGTACGAATGAATATCTTGGAAGCGAAATAAGATGAATTGAATAGAAAACAGTAGTACTTTGCATTAATCTTTGAGGAACAGCAGAGCTCCACACCTTAATCTATGGAGTGTAGAAATTCTACCGTTAAAATTACATAAGTGAAAGGTCCAAGCATGGCCGAGATGGTTCAAAATACGATCCAGGATTCAAAGATGGTTCAAAGATGTCAAATACAATAGTGAAATGTCCTATTTATAATAAACTAGCTACTAGGGTTTACAGAAGTAAGTAATTGGTGCATAAATCCACTTCCGGGGCCCACTTGGTGTGTGCTTGGGCTGAGCTTTGAGTGTTGCACGTGTAGAGATCCTCCTTGGAGTTGAACGCCAGCTTTTGTGCCAGTTTGGGCGTTCAACTCTGGTTTTGGCTCCTTTTCTGGTGCTGGACGCCAGATTTGGGCAGAAAGCTGGCGTTGAACGCCAGTTTGCGTCGTCTATTCTTGGCCAAAGTATGGACTATTATACATTGCTGGAAAGCCCTGGATGTCTACTTTCCAACTCAATTGGAAGCGTGCCATTTAGAGTTTTTTAGCTCCATAAAATACACTTTGAATGCAGGGAGGTCAGAATCCAACAGCATCAGCAGTCCTTCTTCAACCTCTGAATCTGATTTTTGCTCAAGTCCCTCAATTTCAGCCAGAAAATACCTGAAATCACAGAAAAACACAAAAACTCAAAGTAAAGTCCAGAAATATGAAATTAACATAAAAACTAATGAAAACATCCCTAAAAGTAACTAGATCCTACTAAAAGCATACTAAAAACAATGCCAAAAAGCGTATAAATTATCCGCTCATCAAAACACCTATAATCCCTCATGGAGAAATCATTCAAATTTCTCATGGAAGGATCAACAAAAGCCTCAACAAGGCTTTAATAATGGTGGAAGAAACAGGTTTGGCAATAGCAAGCCTTTTTCATCATCATCATCTCAACAACCGACAGAGAATTCTGAGCAGAATCCATCTAGCTTAGCAAATATAGTCTCTGATCTATCTAAAGTCACTCTAAGTTTCATGAATGAAACAAGGTCCTCCATTAGAAATTTGGAGGCACAAGTGGGCCAGCTGAGTAAAAGAGTCACTGAAACTCCTCCTAGTACTCTCCCAAGCAATACAGAAGAGAATCCAAAAAGAGAGTGCAAGGCCATAACCTTACTTGGTGTGGCCGAACCTACAAGGGAGTAGGGGGACGTGAATCCCAATGAGGAAGACCTCATGGGACGTCCTCTGAACACCAGAGGGTTCCTCAATGAGGACCTGAAGGAATCTGAGGCTCATACAGAGACCATAGAGGTTCCATTCAACCTGCTTCTGCCCTTCATGAGCTCTGATGAGTATTCTTCCTCTGAAGAGGATGAAGACATTACTGAAGAGAAAGTTGCTAAGTACCTTGTTGCAATCATGAAGCTGAATGGCAAATTATTTGGTAATGAGACTTGGGAAGATGAACCTTCCTTGCTCACCTATGAACTGAATGCATTGGATAGGCAGAAATTACCTCAAAAGAAACAGGATCCTGGTAAATTCTTAATACCCTGTACCATAGGCACTGATGCCAAGGCATCTTAGGCTAGTTTCACTAGCCTTTTTCTTTTATTTTTAGTTGTTTTATGCATTTTCTTGAGCCTTAAGTAATCATTTTGGGCCAAATAGTCATGCTTGTCTTAAATCATTCAACATGAAGATTTTGATGCAAATTCCATGAGTTTTTAGTTATATTCCTTGAATGCTATGAATGGAAGAATTCTCATGAAATTTTGCAAGACTTTGATGCAATTGTTTGGATGATTTCAGGAAAGAAGAGGCTAGGCAAGGAAGCAACAAAATCAATAAAGGAAGCTTGAATATCACATGTGGAGTTTAAGTTCCAGTTTAAGCTTAAACTGGAGCTTAAACGCCAGAATCATGAAGGCTAAGAAATGCTGAAACTGAAGTTTAACCTCCAGTTTAACCTTAAACTGGAGGTTAAACGCCAGAATGAAAGTCTCACCAAAGAAGCATTTCCACGTTTAACCTCCAGTTTAACCTTAAACTGGAGGTTAAACGCCAGAATAAGGATGCCACTCAGGAAGCATTTCCACGTTTAACCTCCAGTTTAACCTTAAACTGGAGGTTAAACGCCAGAAATGGGAAGTGAACCAGGGAGCCATTTCCACGTTTAAGCTCCAGTTTAACCTTAAACTGGAGCTTAAACGTGTTCGACCAAGTTTTCTCCTCCAGGGTTGCTCTCTCCATTTCCACGTTTAAGCTCCAGTTTAACCTTAAACTGGAGCTTAAACGTGTTCGACACCTCCAGGGCTACCTTTCTCAGCTTCCACGTTTAAGCTCCAGTTTAACCTTAAACTGGAGCTTAAACGTGTTCGACCTCCCAGATGGCTTTCTCTATTTCCACGTTTAAGCTCCAGTTTAACCTTAAACTGGAGCTTAAACGTGTTATATGGAACAGCTTGACCGTGCCTTCTTCAAACATAAATAACTTGAGCTACAAAACTCCAAATGAGGTGATTCAAAATGCATTGGAAAGAAGACATCTAGAGCTTTCCAAGCATATATGGCATGCATGGTGGATACTAAAAATTGAGGGAGAAAACAGCCCCGTAATGTGCATAGAAGAGCATAGTACCAACATGCAATCAGGCCAGCTGACCTCTTCACCTTCCATGGAGTATAACTCGAGTTGTAGAGATCCAATTGAGGTGCTTCCAGTTGCGTTAGAAAGCTGACATCCATAGCTTTCCAACGAGGTATAATAGTCTATATTTGGCATCAAAATGGCAAGGTTGACAAGAGAACAAAGTCACGACTCAAGAAAGGGGGTGCAACGTTTGAGTGTAGTTTAATGGATCATTATCCTTTTTGGATCAATTATGTCACTCTACCCTTCAAGCAAGCAAGGCCCATCAACAACACCAAATCAAGGCCACAAGAATCATCTAGAATAGTTTATTTTCATTTGATTGTAATTTGCTTTGAATTTCATTTTCATTTTGTAATTTAGGGAGCCTATTTAAAGGCCTTAGTTTCTGCATTTGAGAGGGGGGATTGAAGGGGAATCCAGCCCCTGAGGGGACTTTTGGAACTTTTACTTTTGCATTTAGCTAGTTTTCATTTCTTTGTAATTGAATTCCGAGCTATGACTCACTAAACCCCCTTTCATTGGGTTAGGGAGCTCTATTGTAATTCAATGAATCAATAATAGTTTATCTTCTTCTTCAATCTTTTCTCTTGAATTTTGTTAGAAAGCTTCTCGATCTAATTCCATTGGGTAGTTGTCTTGGGAAAGAAACTACCCATAATTGGAATCCTTCGGAACCTTGGGAAAGGAATGGAGGATTCATGCTAGAGAAGCTTTCTCACAGTGAATTGGATTGGGGTTTGGATGGATATTGTGACATGTAATCCTACCAAATTGTGGTTCATGAAACTGTGTGGTATAATCAGTGATCGAGCATCATCTCTTCTTATGAACATTTAAACCAAGGGATTGGGAATTTGTTTGTTGTTAGAGAGAATTGGTGAGCCAAGGGATTGGGATCCAATCATATAAGATTGCCAAGCAAAATTCAATGAATGCATTGGTTGAGGAAAAGATATACATGTTTTGATTCGGAGATCTCAATATCTCCTAACACCCAATGAATTCCCCATTTCTGATTTCCACTTTCTCTTTACATTCTGCAACTCAATTCATGCAATCACCCCCATTCCCTTTTAATTTCAGCAATTTAGCTTCTGCTCTTTAATTCATGCAATTTAAGATTCCGCCATTTCAATTTCTTGTCATTTACTTTTCCTGCCAATTTTACATTCCGCAACTCTCATCTAAATCTTGATTCCGCTCAACTAGAACACACTTCTAATCCGAATTGCTCACTCAACCAATCCTTGTGGGATTCGACCTCACTCTATTGTGAGTTTTTACTTGACGATAACCGGTGCACTTGCCGGAAGGAATTTTGCCGATCGTGCAATTTCCTAAATCGTAGCATAACAAGTTTATGCGCATCAAGTTTATGGCGCCGTTGCCGGGGATTGGTTTTCGATTGACAATTCTCCAATTGGAAGTTAACTAGATTGAGCAATTTTTCTTTTCTTTTGTTAATAGTTTTTGTTTCAGTTTATTACTGCTAATTTCTGCAAATTTTAATTTGTTTTCTTTGCTTATTCACTTGTTAGCATACTAACCACTAGCTGTTTGTGATATTGCCTCACTATGGGATTTCCACTATCTTTGGATGAGTATTGTTTGAGACTGAGCACATTGCAAAAAAGAAAGGAGTATCCATCATCTTTTGGTCAATCAAAATTCATGAGAAACTCTCCACCACCACAGAATGATTCATGTTATTATGCTCATGGTGGGTGGGAGTATCAGGAACAGGAAACGGGGTACTTCCCAGAGCCACAAAATGGTCCATGTTTTGGTGAATTTGATCACTACTCAAGTTGTGGCTGGGAAGATCAAAACCAAAGAGATTTCACTTATTCACACCCCATTCATCAAGAGCCATCACCTCTGAATTATCCAACCTCACCTCCTAGTTTTACATATCCAAATTCTTCATCACTTGAGCATTTCTCAGCACAAAATTCCTTCTCAAATTCATACAATTCATTTCATTATCCACAAGACTCATTCCACTACACACAAGAGTCATACCACTACCAACACTCCAACCAAAGACTCTATCAGCCCACACAAAACACATACTCCCAACCACCATATCACAGCCAAGATAATCAACCTCATCAACCCAATCCGAACCAACAATTTCAAGATCAATTAAACAGGATAGAAGGAATGCTTGCAACTATGGGCAGAGATGTGGCCGATTTGAAAGGCTTTAAGGAAGAAATGATATCCAACTTACAAAATCAAGGTGCTGCCATTCAAAAGCTAGAAGCACAAATTGGATATCTATCAAAGCAAATCCCTACCCACAATTCTTCTAGTGATACCATGGCAAACCCAAGGGAGGAATCAGAAGAACAAGAAAGGGAGAAAGTCAATCAAGGGAGATCACACTCCAATGACACAGAGAGTTGCAAAGAGGAAGGGTTCATTGAACCACAAATTCAGGAAGCTTTTGATGAACAGGATACTCCAACTGTCCAACAACAACCAAGTTCTGAGATCAAGGATGTGAAGGCAGTAGAAACAAGCACCAAAATGAGGATTGTGACCGAGAAACAAAGGACCATATCCATGAAGAAGAGAAGGTCGAAGAATAATCCAACTCCTGAGCCAACAAGCAAGTTCACTCAAGCCAATCACAAGGGAAAGCTTGCTGGAAAGAAGCATTCACAACAAGGGGCACTAACTAGCTCCTTTATCCACTTGAAGTCATTCCTCTTAACAAACTGGAGGAAGAGGAAGAAAGTCAGGAACAGCATGTCAAGCTAATGACGTTAAAGAAGCGCTTGTTGGGAGGCAACCCAACCAAAGGTAGTTTTTCTTTTCTAGTTATTCCAATAAAAGAGTTAAGTAGATTTATCTGTATTGCAAGGAGCTAAGTTTGGTGTTGCACACCAAAACAATTCAAGGGTGAATGTGAGATTCTAAGTTTGGTGTTCCACCAAAGACTTCATTAAAAGCACATTTCTACCTCAGCATGACTAGTCACTAGCTCCAACCAATCAGGGAAACTACTTAAACAATAGTTTAATTTCTAGTTCATAGTTTCTTTTTCTAGTTCATAGTTATTTTCTTAATAAAAGCACATGAGGTTTTCTGCATATGATCCCAATTGCTGCATATGGCAAGGAACTAAGTTTCGTGTTCACACACCAATCTAAGTTCAGAGGCCTACAAACATCCATGCATGCTAACCAATTCTCAAAGTGCTTGGGGAACAAGCAACTTCTAATAGCTTTGCAGGAAGACAATCAATCTCATGGAAGGAATATACATCATCATCAAAGAGAACACCAAGGCTAGGAAGGATGATGAACAACAAAGAAGATGCTAAAAGGTTGTATTGTCACTTAATTGCTTGTACTTTGAATTGCTGATATTTGAAGTTTGCATGCACCCCTGCTTTAAGTTTGAGTCATTGCAGTTTTTGATTGTCTGTTTGTTTAATTTTCAAATAAGTGATAGTCTAAGTGTCTGGATAACTTCATCTTCTTAAACAAATGCTTGCCATGACTTGTTCTGTTTCCATAAAATAAAAGAAATGTTTGAACAAAAGTAACTCAATTCCATTTGGTAAGAAATCAAATAAGATTAAGTGGTGGTATGCATGTTTGATTGAATAGTCAGCTCACTAAGAAATAAAGTTAGAATTGTCACTTTTAGTGGAAATTAGGATGCTGTCTATGGATCTTGATGAATAAATGTCTTTGGCCATGAAAAAGAAAGAAAAAGAAGAAGAAAAAGCCACTGAAAAAGGGCAACCAAAAAGCAAAAAATTGAGAAAATAAGCTAGGCACCAATGGTTTGAACTTCTGAGACAAATGCCTGTGGTGTTAATGTATTAAGGATATGCTTGGATGAATAGGTTCTGAGGAGTGTTTCAACACTTGGTAACTTGGGTTAACTAACCCGGGATTATCAACCAAAAGTCCATTATCAAGAGCAACCTAAATACAAAACATTTAGTCACACAAAGAGGTGCTGGGCACCAATGTCTCAAGAAGAAATGTGAACTAAAATGCCTGTAGTGGATATGTGTAGTGCACTGATAAGAAAAAGAAAATGCCAAAGGCTTGTGCAACACATGACACTGAGCAACAAGGAGCAAATAAGCTCAAAGGAAAAGAAAAACAAAGAAAAGAAACTTGCCAAGGATATGTGAATAACAAGAGGCCATAGCAGTGTTTTAGTGGAAACATAAAAAGTGACATTCTTACCTAAGAAACAATAAAGTGATGCTGCAACAACTTTCTGCATGAACACCCCATTAATCAATGTCAATTACTTACTGATATGGCTAATGAATTTACTTTCTGTTTCATTCTTTCTTCTCAATAATTCAGAACTTGCTTGGGGACAAGCAAGGATTAAGTTTGGTGTTGTGATGCCAAGGCATCTTAGGCTAGTTTCACTAGCCTTTTTCTTTTATTTTTAGTTGTTTTATGCATTTTCTTGAGCCTTAAGTAATCATTTTGGGCCAAATAGTCATGCTTGTCTTAAATCATTCAACATGAAGATTTTGATGCAAATTCCATGAGTTTTTAGTTATATTCCTTGAATGCTATGAATGGAAGAATTCTCATGAAATTTTGCAAGACTTTGATGCAATTGTTTGGATGATTTCAGGAAAGAAGAGGCTAGGCAAGGAAGCAACAAAATCAATAAAGGAAGCTTGAATATCACATGTGGAGTTTAAGTTCCAGTTTAAGCTTAAACTGGAGCTTAAACGCCAGAATCATGAAGGCTAAGAAATGCTGAAACTGAAGTTTAACCTCCAGTTTAACCTTAAACTGGAGGTTAAACGCCAGAATGAAAGTCTCACCAAAGAAGCATTTCCACGTTTAACCTCCAGTTTAACCTTAAACTGGAGGTTAAACGCCAGAATAAGGATGCCACTCAGGAAGCATTTCCACGTTTAACCTCCAGTTTAACCTTAAACTGGAGGTTAAACGCCAGAAATGGGAAGTGAACCAGGGAGCCATTTCCACGTTTAAGCTCCAGTTTAACCTTAAACTGGAGCTTAAACGTGTTCGACCAAGTTTTCTCCTCCAGGGTTGCTCTCTCCATTTCCACGTTTAAGCTCCAGTTTAACCTTAAACTGGAGCTTAAACGTGTTCGACACCTCCAGGGCTACCTTTCTCAGCTTCCACGTTTAAGCTCCAGTTTAACCTTAAACTGGAGCTTAAACGTGTTCGACCTCCCAGATGGCTTTCTCTATTTCCACGTTTAAGCTCCAGTTTAACCTTAAACTGGAGCTTAAACGTGTTATATGGAACAGCTTGACCATGCCTTCTTCAAACATAAATAACTTGAGCTACAAAACTCCAAATGAGGTGATTCAAAATGCATTGGAAAGAAGACATCTAGAGCTTTCCAAGCATATATGGCATGCATGGTGGATACTAAAAATTGAGGGAGAAAACAGCCCCGTAATGTGCATAGAAGAGCATAGTACCAACATGCAATCAGGCCAGCTGACCTCTTCACCTTCCATGGAGTATAACTCGAGTTGTAGAGATCCAATTGAGGTGCTTCCAGTTGCGTTAGAAAGCTGACATCCATAGCTTTCCAACGAGGTATAATAGTCTATATTTGGAATCAAATTGGCAAGGTTGACAAGAGAACAAAGTGACGACTCAAGAAAGGGGGGGTGCAACGTTTGAGTGTAGTTTAATGGATCATTATCCTTTTTGGATCAATTATGTCACTCTACCCTTCAAGCAAGCAAGGCCCATCAACAACACCAAATCAAGGCCACAAGAATCATCTAGAATAGTTTATTTTCATTTGATTGTAATTTGCTTTGAATTTCATTTTCATTTTGTAATTTAGGGAGCCTATTTAAAGGCCTTAGTTTCTGCATTTGAGAGGGGGGATTGAAGGGGAATCCAGCCCCTGAGGGGACTTTTGGAACTTTTACTTTTGCATTTAGCTAGTTTTCATTTCTTTGTAATTGAATTCCGAGCTATGACTCACTAAACCCCCTTTCATTGGGTTAGGGAGCTCTATTGTAATTCAATGAATCAATAATAGTTTATCTTCTTCTTCAATCTTTTCTCTTGAATTTTGTTAGAAAGCTTCTCGATCTAATTCCATTGGGTAGTTGTCTTGGGAAAGAAACTACCCATAATTGGAATCCTTCGGAACCTTGGGAAAGGAATGGAGGATTCATGCTAGAGAAGCTTTCTCACAGTGAATTGGATTGGGGTTTGGATGGATATTGTGACATGTAATCCTACCAAATTGTGGTTCATGAAACTGTGTGGTATAATCAGTGATCGAGCATCATCTCTTCTTATGAACATTTAAACCAAGGGATTGGGAATTTGTTTGTTTTTAGAGAGAATTGGTGAGCCAAGGGATTGGGATCCAATCATATAAGATTGCCAAGCAAAATTCAATGAATGCATTGGTTGAGGAAGAGATATACATGTTTTGATTCGGAGATCTCAATATCTCCTAACACCCAATGAATTCCCCATTTCTGATTTCCACTTTCTCTTTACATTCTGCAACTCAATTCATGCAATCACCCCCATTCCCTTTTAATTTCAGCAATTTAGCTTCTGCTCTTTAATTCATGCAATTTAAGATTCCGCCATTTCAATTTCTTGTCATTTACTTTTCCTGCCAATTTTACATTCCACAACTCTCATCTAAATCTTGATTCCGCTCAACTAGAACACACTTCTAATCCGAATTGCTCACTCAACCAATCCTTGTGGGATTCGACCTCACTCTATTGTGAGTTTTTACTTGACGATAACCGGTGCACTTGCCGGAAGGAATTTTGCCGATCGTGCAATTTCCTAAATCGTAGCATAACAAGTTTATGCGCATCAGGCACCATGACCTTTGAGAAGGCTCTGTGTGACCTGGGGTCAGGCATTAACCTTATGCCACTCTCTGTAATGGAGAAACTTGGGATCTTTGAGGTGCAAGCTGCCAGAATCTCATTAGAGATGGCAGACAACTCAAGAAAATAGGCTTATGGACTAGTAGAGGACGTGCTAGTAAAGGTTGAAGGCCTTTACATCCCTGCTGATTTCATAATCCTAGACACTGGGAAGGATGAGGATGAATCCATCATCCTTGGAAGACCCTTCCTAGCCACAGCAAAAGCTGTGATTGATGTGGACAGAGGAGAGTTGGTCCTTCAACTGAATGCGGACTACCTTGTATTTAAGACTCCAGGTTCTCCTTCTGTAACCATAGAGAGGAAGCATGAAAAGCTTCTTTCACTGCAGAGTCAACCAAAGCCCCCATAGTCAAACTCTAAGTTTGGTGTTGGGAGGCCACAACCAAACTCTAAGTTTGGTGTTGAACCCCCACATTCAAACTCTAAGTTTGGTGTTGGGGAGTCCCAACAATGCTCTGAACATCTGTGAGGCTCCATGAGAGCTCACTGTCAAGCTATTGACATTAAAGAAGCGCTTGTTGGGAGGCAACCCAATGTTATTTAACTATATTTAATTATTTTCCATTTCTATTTTATGTTTTCTTTAGGTTGATGATCATGTGAAGTCACAAAAACTACTAAAAAATTAAAAATAGAATGAAAAACAGCATTAAAAACAGCTCACCCTAGAGGAAGAACTTACTAGTGTTTAAATGCCAGTAAGAAGCACCAAACTAGCGTTTAACGCCAGAAAGAAGCATCAAATTGGCGTTTAACGCCAGAAAGAAGCATCAAGCTGGCGTTAAACGCCAGAAACAAGCACCAGACTGGCGTTTAACGCCAGAACAGAGCATGGAATTGGCGTTCAACGCCAGAAACAAGCAGCAAGCTGGCGTTTAATGCCAGACATGCATTCTAAGGGCGTTTTACATGCTTAAATGGAGCAGGGATGTTAAGTCCTTGACCCCTCTGGATCTGTAGACCCCACAGGATCCCCACCTACCCCACCTCTTCTTCTCTTCTCTTCACACCTTTTCATAACTCTCTTCCCCAAATACCCTTCACCAATCACCTCCATACCTCTTCTCTAAATACCCTTAACCACTCACATCCATCCACTCTTCCCCATAAACCCCACCTACCTCCAAAATTCAAATTCTTTTCCCTCCCAAACCCAACCCTCATGGCCGAAACCTACCCTCCACCCCACCCCTATATAAATCCCTCAACACTACTCCATTTTCACACATTACAACCACCACTTCTCCCCCCTGGCAGACTACACTCTCCCCCTCCATCTCCTCCATTTTCTTCTTCTTCTTCTACTACTTTCTTTCTTCTTTTGCTCGAGGACGAGCAAACCTTTTAAGTTTGGTGTGGTAAAAGCATTACTTTTTGTTTTTCCATAACCATCAATGGCACCTAAGGCCAGAGAAACCTCAAGAAAGAGGAAAGGGAAGGCAATTGCTTCCACCTCTGAGTCATGGGAGATGGAGAGATTCATCTCAAAGGTCCATCAAGACCACTTCTATGAAGTTGTGGCCAAGAAAAAGGTGATCCCTGAGGTCCCTTTTAAGCTCAAAAAGAGTGAATATCCGAAGATCCGACAAGAGATTAGAAGAAGAAGATGGGAAGTTCTCTCTAATCCAATTCAACAAGTCGGGATCTTAATGGTTCAAGAGTTCTATGCAAACGCATAGATCACTAGGAACCATGATCAAAGTTTGAACCCAAACCCAAAGAACTGGCTTACCATGGTTCGGGGGAAATACTTAGATTTCAGTCCGAAAAATGTAAGGTTGGCGTTCAACTTGCCAATGATGCAAGAAAACGTACGCCCCTACACTAGAAGGGTCAACTTTGATCAAAGGTTGGACCAAGTCCTCATGGACATATGTGTGGAAGGAGCTCAATGGAAAGTTGACTCAAGAGGCAAGCCGGTTCAATTGAGAAGACCGGACCTTAAGCCTGTAGCTAGAGGATGGTTGGAGTTCATCTAATGCTCAATTATTCCTACTAGCAACCGGTCTGAAGTTACTGTAGACCGGGCCATCATGATCTATAGTATCATGATTGGGGAGGAAGTGGAAGTTCATGAGATTATACCTCAAGAACTCTACAAGGTGGCTGACTAGTCCTCCACTTTGGCAAGGTTAGCCTTTCCTCACCTCATTTGCCACCTCTGCAATTTGGCTGGAATTGACATAGAGGGAGATCTCCTCATTGATGAGGACAAGCCCATCACTAAGAAAAGGATGGAGCAAACAAGAGATCATGGACCTCAACAAGAGCATGAGGAAATTCCTCACCATGTAATCCCTGAGATGCCTCAAGGGATGCACTTCCCTCCACAAAACTATTGGAAGCAAATCAACACCTCCCTAGGAGAATTAAGTTCCAACTTGGGACAACTAAGGATGGAACACCAAGAGCACTCAATCATTCTCCATGAGATTAGAGAAGATCAAAGAGCTATGAGGGAGGAGCAAAAAAGACAAGGAAGAGACATAGAGGAGCTCAAGAACACCATTGGTTCTTCAAGAGGAAGAAGACGCCACCCTCACTAAGGTGGACCCGTTCCTTAATCTCCTTGTTCTTATTTTTCTGTTTTTCGTTTACTATGCTTTATGTTTATTTATGTTTGTGTCTTTATTACATGATCATTAGTGTTTAAGTGTCTATATCTTAAGGCTATGAATATCCTATGAATCCATCACCTCTCTTAAATGAAAAATGCTTTAATCATAGAAGAACAAGAAGTACATGATTTCGATTTCATCCTTGAAATTAGTTTAATTATTTTGATGTGGTGACAATACTTTTTGTTTTCTGAATGAATGCTTGAACAGTGCATATGTCTTTTGAATTTGTTGTTTATGAATGTTAAAATTGTTGGCTCTTGAAAGAATGATGAAAAAGGAGAAATGTTGTTTGATAATCTGAAAAATCATAAAAATGATTTTTGAAGCAAGAAAAAGTAGTGAAGAACAAAGCTTGCAAAAAAAAATTAGCAAAAAAAAAAGAAAAAGAAAAAGAAAAAGCAAGCAGAAAAATCCAATAGCCCTTAAAACCAAAAGGCAAGGGTAATAAAAAGGATCCAAGGCTTTGGGCATCAGTGGATAGGAGGGCCTAAAGAAATAAAATCCTGGCCTAAGCGGCTAAACCAAGCTGTCCCTAACCATGTGCTTGTGGCATGAAGGTGTCAAGTGAAAACTTGAGACTGAGCGGTTAAAGTCGAGGTCCAAAGCAAAAATAGAGTGTGCTTAAGAACCCTGGACACCTCTAACTAGGGACTCTAGCAAAGCTGAGTCACAATCTGAAAAGGTTCACCCAGTTATGTGTCTGTGGCACTTATGTATCTGGTGGTAATACTGAAAAACAAAGTGCTTAGGGCCACGACCAAGACTCATAAAATAGCTATGTTCAAGAATCAACATACTGAACTAGGAGAATCAATAACACTATCTGAATTTTGAGTTCCTATAGATGCCAATCATTCTGAACTTCAAGGGATAAAGTGAGATGCCAAAACTGTTCAGAGGCAAAAAGCTACTAGTCCCGCTCATCTGATTGGAGCTAAGCTTCATTGATATTTTGGAATTTATAGTATATTCTCTTCTTTTTATCCTATTTGATTTTTAGTTTCTTGGGACCAGCAACAATTTAAGTTTGATGTTGTGATGAGCGGATAATTTATACGCTTTTTGGCATTGTTTTTATATAGTTTTTAGTATGATTTAGTTAGTTTTTGGTATATTTTTATTAGTTTTTAAATAAAAATCACATTTCTAGACTTTACTATGAGTTTGTGTATTTTTCTGTGATTTCAGGTAATTTCTGGCTGAAATTGAGGGACCTGAGCAAAAATCTGATTCAGAGGCTGAAGAAAGACTGCAGATGCTGTTGGATTCTGACCTCCCTACACTCAAAGTGGATTTTCTAGAGCTACAGGAGTCTAAATGGCACGCTCTCAATTGCGTTGGAAAGTAGACATCCAGGGATTTCCAGCAATATATAATAGTCTATACTTTGCACGAGTTTAGACGATGCAAACTGGCATTCAACGCCAGCTCTCTGCCCTATTCTGGCGTTAAACGCCAGAAACAGGTTGCAAAGCAGAGTTAAATGCCAGAAACAAGTTACAAACTGGCGTTTAACTCCAAGGAAGACCTCTACACGTAAAAGCTTCAATGCTCAACCCAAGCACACACCAAGTGGGCCTGAAAGTGGATTTCTGCATCATTTACTTATTTCTGTAACCCTAGTAACTAGTCTAGTATAAATAGAACTTTCTACTATTGTGTTAGACATCTTTTTTATTATCTTTGGATTATCTTTTGTTCATCTTTTGATCATTTTAGATCTCTAGACCTCCATGGGAGGCTGGCCATTCGGCCATGTCTACCCTATTTTCGCTTATGTATTTTCAACGGTAGAGTTTCTACACACCATAGATTAAGGTGTGGAGCTCTGCTGTTCCTCATGAATTAATGCAAAGTACTATTGTTTTTCTATTCAATTCAAGCCTATTTCTTCTCTAAGATATTCATTCGAACACAAGAACATGATGAATGTGATGATTATGTGACGCTCATCATCATTCTCACTTATGAATGCGTGCCTGACAAACACTTCCGTTCTACATGCAAACAAGCTTGAATGTGTATCTCTTAGCCTCCTGATCTACGATCAGAGTCTTCGTGGTATAGGCTAAAATTATTGGTGGCCATTCTTGAGATCCGAAAAGTCTAAACCTTGTCTATGGTATTACGAGTAGGATCTGGGAAGGGATGGCTGTGACGAGCTTCAAACTCGCGAGTGCTGGGCGTAGTGACAGATGCAAAAGTATTACTGAATCCTATTCCAGCATGATCGAGAACCGACAGATGATTAGCCGTGTGGTGACAGCGCATTTTGGACCATTTTCACTGAGAGGACGGGAAGTAGCCATTGACAACGGTGATGCCCAACATACAGCTTGCCATGGAAAGGAGTATGAGTGATTGGATGAAAGCAGAAGGAAAGGAGAGGTTCAGAAGGAACAAAAGCATCTCCACACGCTTATCTAAAACTCTAAATCAATGAATTACATAAGTATTTCTATCCTATTTTATATTTTAATTATCAAGTCTCCATAACCATTTGAATCCGCCTGACTGAGATTTACAAGGTGACCATAGCTTGCTTCAAGCCGACAATCTCCGTGGGATCGACCTTACTCACGTAAGGTTTATTACTTGGACGACCCAGTGCAGTTGCTGGTTAGTTGTGCGAAGTTGTGAAGAAGAACTAAGATTATGAACGTGCGTATTAAGTTTTCAGTGCCGTTACCAAGGAATGAACGATCACGATTTTGTGCACCACAATGTCTACAAACCATGGTACTTCTTGAATGGCAAAGAGTTGCTCATCTGGAAAGGTTTCAGAGATCTCAGTAGGAGGGAGGGACTCCCCTACTACTGGTTCTATCCGGGACAGGTGATTAGCTACTTGGTTCTCTGTCCCTTTTCTGTCTCTTATTTCTATATCAAACTCTTGCAGAAGCAACACCCATCTTATGAGTCTGGGTTTTAAATCCTGCTTTGTGAGGAGATATTTTAGAGCAGCATGGTCAGTGTACACAATCACTTTTGATCCTACTAAATAATATCTGAACTTGTCAATGGCATAAACCACTGCAAGCAACTCTTTTTCTGTGGTTGTGTAATTCTTCTGTGCATCATTCAAAACACGGCTAGCATAGTAAATAACGTGCAGAAGCTTGTTATGCCTCTGTCCCAACACTGCACCAATAGCATGGTCACTGGCATCACACATTTGTTCAAATGGTAATGTCCAGTCTGGTGCAGAAATGACTGGTGCTGTGACAAGCTTAGCTTTCAGGGTTTCAAACGCCTGCAAACACTCTGTGTCAAAGACAAATGGCGTGTCAGCAACTAGCAGATTGCTCAGAGGTTTTGCAATTTTTGAAAAATCCTTGATAAACCTCCTATAGAATCCTGCATGCCCCAGAAAGCTTCTGATTGCCTTAACATTGGCAGGTGGTGGTAATTTTTCAATTACCTCTACCTTAGCTTGATCCACCTCTATTCCCTTGTTCAAAATTTTGTGCCCAAGGACAATTCCTTCAGTCACCATAAAGTGACATTTCTCCTAATTTAACACTAGATTAGTCTCTTGGCACCTTTTCAGAACAAGTGCTAGATGGTCAAGGCAGGAGCTGAATGAGTCTCCAAATACTGAGAAGTCATCCATGAAGACTTCCAGAAATTTCTCTACCATGTCAGAGAAGATAGAGAGCATGCACCTCTGAAAGGTTGTAGGTGCATTACACAGACCAAATGGCATCCTTCTGTAGGCAAATACTCCAGAATGACATGTGAATGCTATTTTCTCTTGGTCTTGAGGATCTACTTCAATTTGGTTGTAACCTGAATAGCCATCCAAAAAGCAGTAGTATTCATGACCTGCTAGTCTCTCTAGCATTTGGTCTATGAATGGTAAAGGAAAATGATCTTTTCTGGTGGCTGTATTGAGTCTTCTGTAGTCAATACACATACGCCGCCCTGTAACTGTTCTTGTAGCAACCAATTCATTCTTTTTATTATGAACCACTTTCATGCCTCCCTTATTGGGGACAACTTGGACAGGGCTCACCCAGGGGCTATTAGAAATAGGATAAATAATCCCAGTCTCTAGTAACTTAGTGACCTCTTTGTGTACCACCTCCTTCATGGCTGGATTTAGCCGCCTCTGTGGTTGAACCACTGGCTTGGCATCATCCTCTAATAGTATCTTGTGCATGCATCTGGCTGGGCTAATGCCCTTAAGATCACTTATGGACCACCTAAGAGATGTCTTATGTGTCCTTAGCACCTGAATTAGTGCTTTCCCTTCCTGTGGCTCTAAAGTAGAGCTTATCATTACTGAAAAAGTGTCATCTTCTCCCAGAAATACATATTTCAGGGATGATGGTAGTGGCTTGAGCTCGGGTTTAGGAGGCTTCTCCTCTTCTTGAGGAGTTTTCAGAGGTTCTTCTATTTTCTCTGGTTCCTCCAGATCAGGCTGAACATCTTTAAAAATGTCTTCTAGCTCTGATTCAAGACTCTCAGTCATTTTGACTTCTTCTACCAGGGAGTCAATAATGTCAGTGCTCATGCAGTCTTTTGATGTGTCTGGATGCTGCATAGCTTTGACAGCATTCAACTTGAACTCGTCCTCATTGACTCTCAGAGTTATCTCCCCTTTTTGGACGTCAATGAGGGTTCGTCCAGTTGCTAGGAATGGTCTTCCTAGAATGAAAGTTGCACTCTTGTGCTCCTCTATTTCCAGCACTACAAAGTCAGTGGAAAAGGCAAATGGCCCCACCTTGACAATCATGTCCTCAATTATGCCTGATGGAATCTTAATGGAGCCATCAGCAAGTTGGAGGCATATCCGGGTTGGTTTAACCTCATCAGTCAAACCAAGTTTTTTGATAGTGGATGCAGGTATCAGGTTGATACTTTCCCCAAGATCACATAGAGCTGTCTTGGTACAAGCACCCTCTAATGTGCATGGTATTATAAAGCTTCCGGGATCCTTAAGCTTTTCTGGTAAGCTTTTCAGAATGACTGCACTGCATTCTTCAGTGAGGAAAACTTTTTCAGTTTCTCTCCAATCCTTCTTATGACTTAAGATCTCTTTCAGGAACTTAGCATAAGAGGGTATTTGCTCAAGTACCTCTGCAAACGGAATCTTTATTTCAAGAGTCCTAAGATAGTCTGTAAAGCGGGCAAATTGTTTATCTTGTTCCGCTTGGCGGAGTTTCTGAGGATAAGGCATCTTGGCTTTGTATTCTTCAACCTTAGTCGCTGCAGGTTTATTTCCTACAGAAGTGGTTGGAGAAGCCTGCTTAAGGGGGTTGTTATCAGCACCTTCAGGTGTCTGATCCCTTATTGGCGTTTGAACGCCAGAATTGGGCGCTGTGTGGGCGTTTAACGCCAGATTGCCACCCTTTTCTGGCGTTTGGACGCCAGAATTGGCCATCCCTTGGGTGTTTAACGCCACTTTCTTACCCTTTTCTGGCGTTTGAACGCCAGAGTCATTCCTCTTTGGGCTCTTACTGTCCTCAGAGGGATTTTGGGCAGTAGGTTGGTCATCCTCTGTCATTTGTTCCTTTCTTGGCTTTCTGCTGCTTTGAATTGAGACATTCAATGTCTTCCCACTCCTTAATTGAACAGCTTGGCATTCTTCTATTATCTGTTTAGATAGCTACTGTCTTGTCTGATTCAAGTGTTTTTCCATATTCTCATTAGCATCTTTGGTTTCTTCCAGCATCTCTTTAAATTTTGCTAACTATTTTGTTATAACAAGCAATTGCTGATTGAGTTCAGTGACTTGTTCCTGAGGACTAAGTTCAGTGGGTACTGCATTAGCTTCTTCTTTCATGGAGGACTCACTACTAAAGTATAGATTGATTTCTAGCAACTGTATCAATGAGCTCTTGAGCCTCTTCAATTGTCTTTCTCATATGTATAGATCCACCAGCTGAGTGGTCTAGAGACATTTAGGCCTTTTCTGTAAGCCCATAGTAAAAGATGTCTAACTGTACCCATTCTGAAAACATTTCACAGGGGCATTTCCTTAGCATCCTTCTGTACCTCTCCCAGGCATTATAAAGGGATTCATTATCCTCTTGTTTAAAGCCTTGGATGTCCAGTCTTAGCTGTGTCATCCTTTTTGGAGGGAAATATTGATTCAGGAATTTGTCTGATAACTGTTTCTATGTTCTTATGCTTGCTGTGGGTTGGTTGTTTAACCACCTCTTAGCTTGATCTTTTACAGCAAATAGAAATAGTAATAATCTATAGACATCCTGATCTACTTCCTTATTACATACTGTGTCAGCAATTTGTAAGAACTATGCCAGAAACTCAGTAGGTTCTTCCTGTGGAAGACCGGAATACTGGCAATTTTACTGCACCATGATAATGAGCATTAGTGGGGTTAGCATATGACCCCAGAGTCCTTCTGGACTGTTCATTTCCACTTAGGTCCATGATGGAGAAAGGGAGATGATGTGGATTGTAAAATAGAAATAAAGTAAAAGAAAAATAAAAATATTTTTGTTTTTATTTTATTTAATTAAGGATAACTGATGACAAGTCATCCTAGCCTATTTTAGCTAGTCTTTTTCTTTTGTTTTCATTAGAATTATGCACTTTCTTGAGCTACAAGCAAGCTAATTGAGTAGATTTTCATGTTTCCCTTTATTGAACCAACCATATATGAATTTATGCCATTTCATGAGGTTTTATGCTATATTTGTTGCATATTGTGAAAGAATGAATATCTCATGATTTTGAGCATAGCTTTGATGAGTTTGGTTGATTAATGATAGGTGAAGAAAGCTTGGAGAAAGGTTGAAGCAAAAAGGAATGGCTAGGAGTGAAGAGAGGACAATGGAATAAGTGAAAATTGAACCAGGAAGCATGAAGTTAGCCCCAACGTTAGCCCCCTAACTTGGAGGCTAACGTTAGGCATGAAGATTACTCCCTGGGCTCCCCACGTTTGAGCCAACGTTAGCCCCCTAACTTGGAGGCTAACGTTGGCACATGAACATTCAAGGAAGAGGCCAACGTTAGCTCCAACGTTAGCCCCCTAACTTGGAGGCTAACGTTGGAACTTGAGAGTTTCTCCCCTGGGCACCAACGTTTGCGCCAACGTTAGCCCCCTAACTTGGAGGCTAACGTTGGCACATGAAAAACATAAGGGAGAAGGGCCAACGTCTGCGCCAACGTTAGCCCCCTAACTTGGAGGCTAACGTTGGCGCCACACACCACAAGGCATACAAGGGGTATACTTCCAACAAGAATAACTTGAGCTACAGAGCTTCAAATGAGGTGATTCAAGAAGCATTGGAAAGTAGGAATCAAGAGCTTTCCAAGCATATATGGCACTGCATGGTGGACACTAAAATTAAGGGAGAAAACTGCCCCGCAATGTGCATAAACGAACATGGTGGCAACCTACAGTGAGGCCAACTGACCTCTGCACCTTCAAAGGAGTATAACTCGAGCTGTAAAGCTCCAAATAATGTGCTCCCAACGGCATTGAAAAGTAGACATCCAGGGCTTTCCAACAATGTATAATAGTATGGGGTGGACAATACATTTGAGCCTCCAGAACTGGCATTTTCGCCAACGTTTGAGGGCTAACGTTACCTCAAACGCTGCACACCAAAGCCAGCGACCATGCCCTCTTCAAATGATCATAACTTGAGTTGTAGATGTCCAATTGAAGTGATTCCAAGTGGGTTAGAAAGCTGCCATTCAGAGCTTTCCAACCATATATGATAGTCTATATTGGGCATAAAATTGGCAACATGACAAGAGGACAAAGTTGGCGCCATAAATGTGCATAAGGCATTGCCAACGTTAGGGTCAAAGTTAGACCCCTAACGTTGGCACCAACGTCCATACCAGCAGATTGTGTTTGCTGATGTGAAAAGTTGGAGCCAAAGTTAGGCCCCTAACTTTGGCTCAAACTTTAGGTCCAACTTTGGCTAACCTCAAACCCGGTTCAATTGGTTCACTTTGGTTCTTCTTCAAACTCCAAGAGCAATCAACCAAGGCCTTTATCAACCCAATTCCATCAGGAGCAAGGGCCCAAATGATCATCACTCAAAGGCACAAGAAATAGATAAAATAGGAATTTCATTTAATTGTAATTTATTTTTAATTTCATTTTCATTTCCATTTTGTAAAGCCTATATAAGGCATCATTTTCATATTGGTGAGGAGGCTGGCTCCACTAGGGAGCATTAGGAGTTGAGAGCTCTCTCTTAGTTTTCAATTTCGTTTTGAATCTTGGGTTGAGAATTGAAGAAATTCTGTTTCAATCTCACCTTGAGAATTTTCTTGTTTACTTTCTCTGCACAATTGAATTTCCATTCCCGTTTACTACTTCACCTTCTCTTGGCTTCTGCAATTTACTTTTCTTTAATTTCTCTTGCAATTGTTCTTGTTGGATCTAGGAAGGCATTGAGATCTAGACTTGGTTATCTAGTCTCTTGGGTCCTGAGATCTTAATTCCAATTTTACATCCTCTGTTTATTGCTTTTCATGATTATTTACATTTCTGTTTTGGTTCCGAATCAATCAAATCCATCTTTTACTTCTCTGCTTGTTGCAATTTAACTTTTCCTTGTTTAATTTCTGCAAATCCAATTCCCAATTCCCTTTACATTTGATGAAATTTATATTTCTTGTCATTTAAGATTCTTGCAATTTACATTTCTTGCTCTTTAAGTTACTTGCCAATTTACATTCTGCAACTTTAAATTCATTGTCATTTACTTTCTGTTGGTTACAATTTCATACAATTCACATCAATGTTAGCTTGACTAAACCAATCACCCACTAAAGTTGCTTGATCCATCAATCCCTGTGGGATCGACCTCACTCCCGTGAGTTATTATTACTTGATGCGACCCGGTGCACTTGCCGGTTAGATTTGTGTGTTTTGGGAGAGATTCGTTTCTCACCAAAATATCTCATCAAGTTTTTGGCGCCGTTGCCGGGGATTGATTAGATCAACAATGATTAAGTGGGTGAGAAGTCTAGATTAAGCATTTTCTTTGTTTTTGTTCTCTGCTCTAAGTTGAAACCAAGGTGTTTGAGTTATTGGCTCACTAAGAAATTCATCTCTGAGATATGAATTTCAATTCTCCTTGGTGTTGTGTTTTGCAAAACTCAAATGGAGTTCAACTCATCTTATGATCAAACAAATTCTATGGGATATCACCCACCATCACCAATCTCTAATGATGGATGGGAATATCACCAAGAAACTTCAAATTCTGGGCTCTCCAATTCATGGAGCCATGCTTCAGAACCACAAGATGAGAAAGAAAATTATATGGGATACCAACCACCACCACAAAATGATTCATATCATTATCCTCATGGAAGATGGAAGCATCGCCAAAGAATGGAAAAGCATCCACCCTCACGTCCCAGTTTCTCATTTAAAAGTTCTTCATCACTTAATTATGCCTCAACACAAAGTTTCCTCCAAAGTCCATACCAGTCATCCCATCAATCACACAACTCATTCCACACCCCTCAACACAACTTCACCACAACACATTCACGTCACCAGAATTACTCTCAACCTTCATCCCTTGGATTTACAGATGAGGAATACCTTGAAGCCATTGAAATACAGAGAAAACTAGTGGAAATACACACAAAATCCCCATCTTGGAAAGAATTCGTATTCAAGAAGATGAATGAGTCCTCAGAGCAATCAAGGGGGACTTAGAACCATCAAACAGTGAAGATGAAGACCAATTTGTGAGTGAGGAAGTGGAAAAACAAGATGAGGAGGCTACTGCATCAAGTGAACTTTCAATAAAGAATGAGGAGGTTGAAAATGAAACTACACTTGAGGTGACAAAAGAACCTGAACACTCACAACCCCCACAAACTTCCATGAACCACTCAAGGCTTTCAGAGCTTGAGTCCAAGCTCGAAAAATATGCGAAAGAAGCACAAATATTCGAAAAAAGGCAAGAGGCTGTCTTCAAAAATATGAATGGAGAAGTAGAGAAAATAAGGAGGAGCTTAGAACCACTGAGCAAGAAAAATGAAGGCCAATTGATGAGTGTAAAAGAGGAAGTGGAGGAGCAAGAAAGTGAAGAAGTCATTCCAAACTCAAGTGATGCAGAAAAGTACATAAAGGAGGAGTTCATGGAACCACCAATACAAGAGGCCCTGAATGAAGAAATCACTCCAATAATCACACAGCAACCATGTCTTGACATCCAAGAAGTGAAGGCAATTAACAAAAGCACCAAGAAGAGGATTGTGACCAAGACACCAAGGACAACATTCATGAGAAGGTCAACTGCAAACAATCCTCCCCCTGATCCAGCAAGCAAGATCAATCAAGCCAATTTCACAAGGAAGCTTGCTGAGGAGAGACCAAGACAGGGGGCACTAGCTGAAACTTCTCCTCCTTTGAAATCATTTCTCTTAACAAATTGGAAGAAAAGGAAGAAAGTAAAGAACAGGTAGACAGTAGGTACAATTCTTCTCCTTGCTTTGTTTAAATTTCAATAAATTGGCATATGATTACATTCTAAGTTTGGTGTTGCCCTGCAACAAACTGTTTTCCATTTTCATGGATGATTGCATCAATTTTACATGAAAGTGACACACCAAGATTCTAAGTTTGGTGTGCCACCTATTTTTCTATGCAATTCAATCCAGCAACATCACTTGTCTGCATAATCATATTGCCTTTTACAGTGTTATTTTTCTTCTTAGTTGGATAATTTGTGTTTTCACTTTGTTTCATTTATTTACTTGTTTTTAATGCTTTCCTTCATTAACTGTTTTTGTTAATACATCACCAAGACATCCTTATTCATAACAGACTCTTCATTTGGTGATTGTATTTAACATATAACAGTTTCTTTTGTTTAGTTTTAGTTTAAATAAATTGACATAGGATTGCATTCTAAGTTTGGTGTTGCTATGCAACACAGTTTGCTTCAAATCTTTACTGGATACTTGCATTAATTCCAAGTGAAAGTGTCACACTAAGTTTGGTGTGTGATGAGCGGATAATTTATACGCTTTTTGACATTGTTTTTAGTATGTTTTTAGTAGGATCTAGTTACTTTTAGGGATGTTTTTAATAGATTTTGTGTTAAATTCACATTTCTGGACTTTACTATGAGTTTGTGTGTTTTTCTGTGATTTCAGGTATTTTCTAGCTGAAATTGAGGGACTTGAGCAGAAATCAGATTCAGAGGTTGAAAAAGGACTGCTGATGCTGTTGGATTCTGACCTCCCTGCACTCAAAGTGGATTTTCTGGAGCTACAGAACTTGAAATGGCGCGCTTCCAATTGCGTTGGAAAGTAGACATCCAGGGCTTTCCAGAAATATATAATAGTCCATACTTTGGCCAAGAATTGACGACGTAAACTGGCGTTCAACACCAGCCTTCTGCCCAATTCTGGCGTCCAGCGCCAGAAAAGGATCCAAAACCAGAGTTGAACGCCCAAACTGGCACAAAAACTGGCGTTCAACTCCACAAATGGCCTCTGCACGTGCAACACTTAAGCTCAGCCCAAACACACACCAAGTGGGTCCCGGAAGTGGATTTATACATCAAATACTTACTCATGTAAACCCTAGTAGCTAGTTTATTATAAATAGGACCTCTTACTATTGTATTAGGCATCTTTGGATTACCTTATGATCCTTTGATCACGTTTTGGGGGCTGGCCATCTCGGCCATGCCTGGACCTTCACTTATGTATTTTCATACGGTAGAGTTTCTACACTCCATAGATTAAGGTGTGGAGCTCTGCTGTTCCTCAAAGATTAATGCAAAGTACTACTGTTTTCTATTCAATTCTTCTTATTTCGCTTCTAAGATATCCATTCGCACCCAAGAACGTGATGAAGGTGATGATTATGTGTGACGCTCATCATCCTTCTCCCTTATGAACGCGTGCTTGACAAACACTTCCGTTCTACATGAAATAAGCTAGAATGAGTATCTCTTAGATCTCCTAACCAGAATCTTCGTGGCGTAAGCTAGAATGATGGCGGCATTCAAGAGAATCCGGAAAGTCTAAACCTTGTCTGTGGTATTCCGAGTAGGATTCAATGATTGAATGACTGTGACGAGCTCCTAACTCGCGATTGCAGGGCGTTAGTGACAGACGCAAAAGGATAGTAAATCCTATTCCAGCATGATCGAGAACCGACAGATGAATAGCCGTGCCGTGACAGGGTGCGTGAGCATATTATTCACTGAGAGGATAAGATGAAGCCATTGACAAGGGTGATGCCTCCAGACGATTAGCCGTGCCGTGACAGGGCATTGGATCATTTTCCCGAGAGATGACCGAAAGTAGCCATTGACAGTGGTGATGTATCACATAAAGCCAGCCATGGAAAGAAGTAAGACTGACTGGATGAAGATAGCAGGAAAGCAGATGTTCAGAGGAACGAAAAGCATCTCCATTCGCTTATCTGAAATATCTACCAATGAATCTACATAAGTACCTCTATCCCTTTTATTGTTCATTTTAATCTAATCAAGTATCATGTTTAAATCCGCCTGACTGAGATTTACAAGGTGACCATAGCTTGCTTCATACCAACAATCTCCGTGGGATTCGACCCTTACTCACGTAAGGTATTACTTGGACGACCCAGTGCACTTGCTGGTTAGTTGAACGGAGTTGTGTCCACACATAGAGCCACAATGAGGATTCAATACAATTATATATTGTTAATCTCACACAAGTACAAAGAACATGGAACACAATTTCGTGCACCAAGTTTTTGGCGCCGTTGCCGGGGATTGTTCGAGTTTGGACAACTGACGGTTCATCCTGTTGCTCAGATTAGGTAATTTTCTTTTTGTTTTGTTTTCAAAAATTTTTCAAAAATATTTTCAAAAAAAAAAAATTCTCTTGTTTTCGAAAAAAATAAAAATGTTTTCAAAAATTTATTCAAAATTTTTAAGAATGAATTCTAGTGTTTCATGAAGCATGTGAAGCCTGGCTGGCTGTAAAGCCATGTCTTAATTCATTTGGACTGAGGCTTCCAACCATCACTTTATACGACTGTAGGGCATGTCAGGCATGTCATGTCTAAATCACATGCTGAAGCTTGGCTGGCCATTGGCCATGTCTAGTGTTTTGGACTGGAGCTTTCATTGAAAGCTTGGCTGGCTAGTGAGCCATGTCTAATTCCTGGACTGAAGCTTTAGACTAAGAATGCAAGATTCCTGGAATTCATATTAAAAATTTTGGAATCCTTATTTTTCTTTTTCATATAATTTTCGAAAAAAAAAATCCAAAAAAAAATTAGAAAATCATAAAAATCAAAAATATTTTTGTGTTTCTTGTTTGAGTCTTGAGTCATATCATAAGTTTGGTGTCACTTGCATATGCATCTTGCATTTTTCGAAAATTTCATGCATTTATAGTGTTCTTCATGATCTTCAAGTTGTTCTTGGTAAGTCTTCTTGTTTGATCTTGATGATTTTTTGTTTTGTGTCTTTTCATGTTTATCATATGCATTCTTGAATTCTTAGTGTCTAAACATTAAAGAATTCTAAGTTTGGTGTCTTGCATGTTTTCTTTGCATTAAAAATTTTTCAAAAATATGTTCTTGATGTTCACCATGACATTCAAAGTGTTCTTGGTGTTCATCTTGACATTCATAGCATTCTTGCATGCATTCATTGTTTTGATCTAAAAATTTCATGCATTGCATCATTTTTCTTGTTTTTCTCTCTCATCATAAAAATTCAAAAATAAAAAAAAATATCTTTCCCTTTTTCTCTCATCAAATTCGAAAATTGAGTTGACTTTTTCAAAAATTTTTAAAAATCAAATTGTTTCTCATGAGTCAAATCAAATTTTCAATTTGAAAATCTTATCTTTTTCAAAATCTTTTTCAAAAATCAAATCTTTTTCAAAATTCTTAATTATTTTCGAAAATTCCAAAAATATTTTTCAAAAATCTTTTTCTTATTTTTGTATTAAATTTTCGAAAATAACATAAACAATTAATGTTTTGATTCAAAAATTTCAAGTTTGTTACTTGCTTGTTAAGAAAGATTCAAACTTTAAGTTCTAGAATCATATCTTGTGATTTCTTGTGAATCAAGTCATTAATTGTGATTTTAAAAATCAAATCTTTTTCAAAAACTAATTTCTATCATATCTTTTCAAAAAAATATCTTCTTATCTTATCTTTTTCAAAAATATCTTTTCAAAATATCTTTTCTAACTTCCTAACTTCTTACCTTTTCAAAATTTGTTTCAACTAACTAACTAACTTTTTGTTTGTTTCTTAACTTTTTCAAAACCACCTAACTAACTCTCTCTCTCTCATTTTCGAAAATATCTTCCCTCTTTTTCAAAAATTTCTTTTTAATTAACTAATTATTTTTATTTTTTATTTTTGATTTCAAAAATTTTCAAAAATCATTTTTCAAAAATCACTAACTCCTTTTCAAAAATTTTCGAAAATTCCCTCCCCCATCTCATTCTATTTATTCATTCATATCCTAACATCTCATCTCACATCTCTTCCATCCGTACAGTTGTGCTTCTTCCTTTACATTACATTCTTTGTCTCCCCCTCTTCTCTTCCACTCACAAAGGGATCCCTATACTGTGGTATAAAGGATCTCCATTATTATTATTATTTTTCTGTGCCTTCTTCTTTGTCATATGAGCAGGAGCAAGGATAAGAACATTCTTGTGGAAGCAGATCCAGAACCTGAAAGGACTCTGAAGAGAAAATTAAAAGAAGCTAAAATACAACAATCCAGAGATAACCTTTCAGAAATTTTCGAACAGGAAAAGGAGATGGCAGCCGAAAATAATAATAATGTAAGGAAGATGCTTGGTGACTTTACTGCACCTAATTCCAATTTACATGGAAGAAGCATCTCCATTCCTGCCATTGGAGCAAACAACTTTGAGCTGAAACCTCAATTAGTTTCTCTGATGCAGCAGAACTGCAAGTTTCATAGACTTCCATCTGAAGATCCTTTTCAGTTCTTAACTGAATTCTTGCAGATATGTGATACTGTTAAGACTAATGGAACAGATCCTGAAGTCTACAGGCTCATGCTTTTCCCTTTTGCTGTAAGAGACAGAGCTAGATTATGGTTGGATTCCCAACCCAAAGACAGCCTGAACTCTTGGGATAAGCTGGTCACGGCTTTCTTAGCCAAGTACTTTCCTCCTCAAAAGCTGAGCAAGCTTAGAGCTGATGTTCAAACCTTCAGACAGAAAGAAGGTGAATCTCTCTATGAAGCTTGGGAAAGATACAAACAGTTGACCAAAAAGTGTCCTTCTGACATGCTTTCAGAATGGACCATCCTGGATATATTCTATGATGGTTTATCTGAGCTATCAAAGATGTCACTGGACACCTCTGCAGGTGGATCCATTCACCTAAAGAAAACGCCTGCAGAAGCTCAAGAACTCATTGACATGGTTGCTAATAACCAGTTCATGTACACTTCTGAAAGGAATCCTGTGAATAATGGGACGCCTATGAAGAAGGGAGTTCTTGAAGTTGATACTCTGAATGCCATATTGGCTCAGAACAAAATATTGACTCAGCAAGTCAATATGATTTCTCAGAGTCTGCATGGAATGCAAGCTGCATCCAACAGTACTCAAGAGGCATCTTCTGAAGAAGAAGCCTATGATCCTGAGAACCCTGCAATAGCAGAGGTAAATTACTTAGGTGAACCTTATGGAAACACCTATAACTCAACATGGAGAAATCATCCAAATTTCTCATGGAAGGATCAAAAGCCCCAACAAGGCTTTAATAATGGTGGAAGAAACAGGTTTAGCAATAGCAAGCCTTTTCCATCATCAACTCAGCAACAGACAGAGAACTCTGAACAAAATGCTTCTAATTTAGCAAATCTAGTCTCTAATCTATCTAAGGCCACTGTAAGTTTCATGAATGAAACAAGGTCTTCCATTAGAAATCTGGAAGCACAAGTGGGCCAGCTGAGTAAAAGGATCACTGAAATCCCTCCTAGTACTCTCCCAAGCAATACAGAAGAGAACCCAAAAGGAGAGTGCAAGGCCATTGACATAAGCGCCATGGCCGAACCTGTGAGGAGAGGAGAGGACGTGAATCCCAAGGAGGAAGACCTCCTGGGATGTCCAGTGATCAATAAGGAGCTTCCCTCTGAGGAACCAAAGGACTCTGAGGCTCATCTAGAGACCATAGAGATTCCATTGAACCTCCTTATGCCCTTCATGAGCTCTGATGAGTATTCCTCTTCTGAAGAGAATGAGGATGTCACTGAAGAGCAAACTGTCAAGTTTCTTGGTGCAATCATGAAGCTGAATGCCAAATTGTTTGGCATTGATGCTTGGGAAGTTGAACCTCCCTTGTTCATCAATGAACTAAGTGATCTGGATCAACTGACATTGCCTCAGAAGAGACAGGATCCTGGCAAGTTCATAATACCCTGTACCATAGGCACCATGATCTTTAAGGCTCTGTGTGACCTTGGTTCAGGAATAAACCTCATGCCCCTCTCTGTAATAAAGAAACTGAGAATCTATGGGGTGCAAGCTGCTAAAATCTCACTAGAGATGGCAGACAGCTCAAGAAGACAGGCTTATGGACAAGTAGAAGATGTATTAGTAAAGGTTGAGGGCCTTTACATACCTACTGATTTCATAGTCCTGGATACTGGAAAGGAAGAGGATGAATCCATCATCCTAGGAAGACCTTTCCTGGCCACAGCAAGAGCTGTGATTGATGTTGACAGAGGTGAAATAGTCCTTCAATGGAATGAGAACTCCCTTGTATTCGAAACTCAAGGATCTCCCTCTGCAACCATGGAGAGGAAGCTTGAAAAGCTTCTCTCAAAGCAGAGTCAACCAGAGCCCCCACAGTCAAACTCTAAGTTTGGTGTTGGGAGGCCACAACCAAACTCTAAGTTTGGTGTTGAACTCCCATATCCAAACTCTAAGTTTGGTGTTGGAGAGTCTCAACAAAGCTCTGCACATCTGTGAGGCTCCATGCGAGCCCACTGTCAAGCTATTGACATTAAAGAAGCGCTTGTTGGGAGGCAACCCAATGTTTATCTAATTCTTATTTTTATTGTTTTTCATATTTTCTTAGGTTAATGATCATGTGGAGTCACAAAATAAATATAAAAATTGAAAACGGAATCAAAAACAGCAGAAGAAAAAACACACCCTGGAGGAGCATCTGTCTGGCGTTCAAACGCCAGAACAGAGCATAGTTCTGGCGCTGAACGCCCAGAATGGGAGCATCCTGGCGCTGAACGCCCAGAACAAGCATGGTTCTGGCGTTCAACGCCAGAAATGGCAGCAAAGGGGCGTTGAACGCCCAAAATGGGCACCAACCTGGCGCTGAACGCCCAGAGTTGTGTGCAAGGGCATTTTACATGCCTAAATTGGTGCAGGGATGTAAATGCCTTGACACCTCAGGATCTGTGGACCCCACAGGATCATCTCAGGATCTGTGGACCCCACAGGATCCCCACCTACCTCATCATCTCTCTTCCCATTCAAGATCATCCCTTCTACTTTCCATTTACCACTCACATCCATACACCCACTACCTTCAAAATTTAACATCTCTCTCCCACCCAATCCCACCCATATGGCCGAATACACACTCCCATCTATCTCCTCCATATCCTCTTCTTCTTCTTCTATTCTTTCTTCTTTTGCTCGAGGGCGAGCAACATTCTAAGTTTGGTGTGGTAAAAGCATAGCTTTTTTGTTTTTTCCATAACCATTGATGGCACCTAAGGCCAGAGAAACCTCTAGAAAGAGGAAAGGGAAGACAAAAGCCTCCATCAAGGGTCTATAGCTCAGTGGTAGAACATTTGACTGCAAATCAAGAGATCCCTGAGATACCTCAGGGGATACATTTTCTTCCACACAATTATTGGAAGCAACTAAGGGTGGAACATCAAGAGCACTCCATCATCCTTCATGAAATAAGAGAAGATCTAAAAGCAATGAAGGAGGAGCAGCAAAGACAAGGAAGAGACATAGAAGAGCTCAAGGACATCACTAAGGTGGACTCATTCCTTGTTCTTACTTTCTCTGTTTTTTTTCGTTTTATATGTTAGGTGCTTATCCATGTTTGTGTCTTCATTGCATGATCATTAGTAGTTAGTAACTTTGTCTTAAAGTTATGAATGTCCTATGAATCCATCACTTCTCTTAAATGAAAAATGTTTTAATTCAAAAGAACAAGAAGTACATGAGTTTCAAATTTATCCTTGAACTTAGCTTAATTATATTGATGTGGTGACAATGCTTCTTGTTTTCTGAATGTATGCTTGAACAGTGCATATGTCTTTTGAAGTTGTTGATTAAGAATGTTAAATATGTTGGCTCTTGAAAGAATGATGACTAGGAGACATGTTATTTGATAATCTGAAAAATCATAAAAATGATTCTTGAAGCAAGAAAAAGCAGCAAAGAACAAAGCTTGCAGAAAAAAAAAAAATATAGGCGAAAAAAATAGAAAGAAAAAGAAAAAGCAAGCAGAAAAAGCCAAAGCTCTTAAAACCAAGAGGCAAGAGCAAAAAGCCAATAACCCTTAAAACCAAAAGGCAAGGGCAATTAAAAAGGATCCCAAGGCTTTGAGCATCAGTGGATAGGAGGGCCTAAAGGAATAAAATCCTGGTCTAAGCGGCTAAACCAAGCTGTCCCTAACCATGTGCTTGTGGCGTGAAGGTGTCAAGTGAAAACTTGAGACTGAGCGGTTAAAGTCAAGGTCCAAAGCAAAAAAAAAGTGTGCTTAAGAACCCTGGACACCTCTAATCGAGGACTTTAGCAAAGCTGAGTCACAATCTGAAAAGGTTCACCCAAATTATGCGTCTGTGGCATTTATGTATCCGGTGGTAATACTGGAAAATAAAATGCTTAGGGCCACGGCCAAGACTCATAAAGAAGCTGTGTTCAAGAATCATCATACTGAACTAAGAGAGTCAATAACACTATTCGAAATCTGAAGTTCCTATAGATGCCAATCATTCTGAACCTCAATGGATAAAGTGAGATGCCAAAACTATTCAAGAGGCAAAAAGCTATAAGTCCCGCTCATATGATTGAAGCTCTGTTTCATTGATAGTTTGGAATTTATAGTATATTCTATTCTTTTTATCCTATTTTGATTTTCAGTTGCTTGGGGACAAGCAACAAATCAAGTTTAGTGTTGTGATGAGCGGATAATTTATACGCTTTTTGACATTGTTTTTAGTATGTTTTTAGTAGGATCTAGTTACTTTTAGGGATGTTTTTAATAGATTTTGTGTTAAATTCACATTTCTGGACTTTACTATGAGTTTGTGTGTTTTTCTGTGATTTCAGGTATTTTCTAGCTGAAATTGAGGGACTTGAGCAGAAATCAGATTCAGAGGTTGAAAAAGGACTGCTGATGCTGTTGGATTCTGACCTCCCTGCACTCAAAGTGGATTTTCTGGAGCTACAGAACTCGAAATGGCGCGCTTCCAATTGCGTTGGAAAGTATACATCCAGAGCTTTCCAGCAATATATAATAGTCCATACTTTGGCCAAGAATTGACGACGTAAACTGGCGTTCAACGCCAGCCTTCTGCCCAATTCTGGCGTCCAGCGCCAGAAAAGGATCCAAAACCAGAGTTGAACGCCCAAACTGGCACAAAAACTGGCGTTCAACTCCAAAAATGGCCTCTGCACGTGCAACACTTAAGCTCAGCCCAAACACACACCAAGTGGGCCCCGGAAGTGGATTTATACATCAAATACTTACTCATGTAAACCCTAGTAGCTAGTTTATTATAAATAGGACCTCTTACTATTGTATTAGGCATCTTTGGATTACCTTATGATCCTTTGATCACGTTTTGGGGGCTGGCCATCTCGGCCATGCCTGGACCTTCACTTATGTATTTTCATACGGTAGAGTTTCTACACTCCATAGATTAAGGTGTGGAGCTCTGCTGTTCCTCAAAGATTAATGCAAAGTACTACTGTTTTCTATTCAATTCTTCTTATTTCGCTTCTAAGATATCTATTCGCACCCAAGAACGTGATGAAGGTGATGATTATGTGTGACGCTCATCATCCTTCTCCCTTATGAACGCGTGCCTGACAAACACTTCCGTTCTACATGAAATAAGCTAGAATGAGTATCTCTTAGATCTCCTAACCAGAATCTTCGTGGCGTAAGCTAGAATGATGGCGGCATTCAAGAGAATCCGGAAAGTCTAAACCTTGTCTGTGGTATTCCGAGTAGGATTCAATGATTGAATGACTGTGACGAGCTCCTAACTCGCGATTGCAGGGCGTTAGTGACAGACGCAAAAGGATAGTAAATCCTATTCCAGCATGATCGAGAACCGACAGATGAATAGCCGTGCCGTGACAGGGTGCGTGAGCATATTATTCACTGAGAGGATAAGATGAAGCCATTGACAAGGGTGATGCCTCCAGACGATTAGCCGTGCCGTGACAGGGCATTGGATCATTTTCCCGAGAGATGACCGAAAGTAGCCATTGACAGTGGTGATGTATCACATAAAGCCAGCCATGGAAAGAAGTAAGACTGACTGGATGAAGATAGCAGGAAAGCAGATGTTCAGAGGAACGAAAAGCATCTCCATTCGCTTATCTGAAATATCTACCAATGAATCTACATAAGTACCTCTATCCCTTTTATTGTTCATTTTAATCTAATCAAGTATCATGTTTAAATCCGCCTGACTGAGATTTACAAGGTGACCATAGCTTGCTTCATACCAACAATCTCCGTGGGATTCGACCCTTACTCACGTAAGGTATTACTTGGACGACCCAGTGCACTTGCTGGTTAGTTGAACAGAGTTGTGTCCACACATAGAGCCACAATGAGGATTCAATACAATTATATATTGTTAATCTCACACAAGTACAAAGAACATGGAACACAATTTCGTGCACCAGTGTGCCACTTATCTTTTATGCAAAGTATTATGCTCACCTTCTTAAGCTTGCAATCACAATGTCTCTGTCTCTTGTGCTTTGATTATTATCTTTAATTTTGCTTGCTTGAAACACATGTACTACTAACATTCCTTGTGAAAGACATTCATGATCCATCTTAGCCCCATAGCCACGGTTCTAATAGTTGCTTGAGGATGAGCAAGCATTCTGAGTTTGGTATGGGACGGAGGAGAATGGGAGGAAAATGACAACAATAGAGAAGATGAACTACAAGGTTGTAAAGTTCCTTTTCCTCTCATTTGTTTCAAGCACTATGAACTGCATGATTGTCTTTACCTTCTCTGTATGCATGTGTGTATGAAAAGGCATAGTTTGATTTCTAAATTGCAACATGGTGCTATGTCATTATGATTTCCAACTTGAGTTTTGTGAATTCAAAAGCAACAAAAGTATCATGATCATAAACAAACAAGGCATTAAAGAAGATTTTAGCATGTGCATAAAAGTATTGGTAAGCTAGTATGTTTGATTGTTGCTTAATTGCATTAGATTTTATTTAATTGAAGTTTTCATCTAGGACATTTTGTGAAATCTTTTAAAATCATGAAAACCTTGAAGAAGCAAATGCAAAATAAAGCAAGAAAAGAAAAAGGGAAAGAATGAGAAAGCTGGAGGCTCTGAGTACCAATGGCAATTCATTTGTTAAGTACTTGTGGTGTTTATGTATCAAGCCAAATGCTTGAAAACAAAACACTTAGAAGTCAAGGTTAGGCTCAAAGTGCAAAAGCACTCCCTCAAAGCTCAAGGCTCTGAGCATCAATGATTAGAGAGTCAAGAAAAGAAAAGAAAAATGAGCTTAATGAAGTCCTCTAATCAAATGCTTGTGGTGCTTATGTATCAAGTGGTAATACTTAAAAACAAAGCATTTAGAAGTCGTAGCTTTGTTATCAACTCATGGGGCAAAGCACCCAAAAAGGAGAAGCTAATAAGAAAATCAAAAGCTTGTTTCAAGGAAGAAATATAAGAAAAAGATTTCATAAATTGAGCTAGATGGAAGCATCAATCATTTACATTTCTTTTGTGATTGTAGTATGCTTAGAAAACTAGCTTACCATGAACATTGAGTTGCTATTCTTCTTGCCTTGGATTGTCAATCTTTATTGCATGATTCTTTTCTTGCTTGGGGACAAGCAAGCTTTAAGTTTGGTGTTGTGATGACAAGTCATCCTAGCCTATTTTAGCTAGTCTTTTTCTTTTGTTTTCATTAGAATTATGCACTTTCTTGAGCTACAAGCAAGCTAATTGAGTAGATTTTCATGTTTCCCTTTATTGAACCAACCATATATGAATTTATGCCATTTCATGAGGTTTTATGCTATATTTGTTGCATATTATGAAAGAATGAATATCTCATGATTTTGAGCATAGCTTTGATGAGTTTGGTTGATTAATGATAGGTGAAGAAAGCTTGGAGAAAGGTTGAAGCAAAAAGGAATGGCTAGGAGTGAAGAGAGGACAATGGAATAAGTGAAAATTGAACCAGGAAGCATGAAGTTAGCCCCAACGTTAGCCCCCTAACTTGGAGGCTAACGTTAGGCATGAAGATTACTCCCTGGGCTCCCCACGTTTGAGCCAACGTTAGCCCCCTAACTTGGAGGCTAACGTTGGCACATGAACATTCAAGGAAGAGGCCAACGTTAGCTCCAACGTTAGCCCCCTAACTTGGAGGCTAACGTTGGAACTTGAGAGTTTCTCCCCTGGGCACCAACGTTTGCGCCAACGTTAGCCCCCTAACTTGGAGGCTAACGTTGGCACATGAAAAACATAAGGGAGAAGGGCCAACGTCTGCGCCAACGTTAGCCCCCTAACTTGGAGGCTAACGTTGGCGCCACACACCACAAGGCATACAAGGGGTATACTTCCAACAAGAATAACTTGAGCTACAGAGCTCCAAATGAGGTGATTCAAGAAGTATTGGAAAGTAGGAATCAAGAGCTTTCCAAGCATATATGGCACTGCATGGTGGACACTAAAATTGAGGGAGAAAACTGCCCCGCAATGTGCATAAACGAACATGGTGGCAACCTACAGTGAGGCCAACTGACCTCTGCACCTTCAAAGGAGTATAACTCGAGCTGTAGAGCTCCAAATAATGTGCTCCCAACGGCATTGGAAAGTAGACATCCAGGGCTTTCCAACAATGTATAATAGTATGGGGTGGACAATACATTTGAGCCTCCAGAACTGGCGTTTTCGCCAACGTTTGAGGGCTAACGTTACCTCAAACGCTGCACACCAAAGCCAGCGACCATGCCCTCTTCAAATGATCATAACTTGAGTTGTAGATGTCCAATTGAAGTGATTCCAAGTGGGTTAGAAAGCTGACATTCAGAGCTTTCCAACCATATATGATAGACTATATTGGGCATAAAATTGGCAACATGACAAGAGGACAAAGTTGGCGCCATAAATGTGCATAAGGCATTGCCAACGTTAGGGTCAAAGTTAGACCCCTAACTTTGGCTCAAACTTTAGGTCCAACTTTGGCTAACCTCAAACCCGGTTCAATTGGTTCACTTTGGTTCTTCTTCAAACTCCAAGAGCAATCAACCAAGGCCTTTATCAACCCAATTCCATCAAGAGCAAGGGCCCAAATGATCATCACTCAAAGGCACAAGAAATAGATAAAATAGGAATTTCATTTAATTGTAATTTGTTTTTAATTTCATTTTCATTTCCATTTTGTAAAGCCTATATAAGGCATCATTTTCATATTGGTGAGGAGGCTGGCTCCACTAGGGAACATTAGGAGTTGAGAGCTCTCTCTTAGTTTTCAATTTCGTTTTGAATCTTGGGTTGAGAATTGAAGAAATTCTGTTTCAATCTCACCTTGAGAATTTTCTTGTTTACTTTCTCTGCACAATTGAATTTCCATTCCCGTTTACTACTTCACCTTCTCTTGGCTTCTGCAATTTACTTTTCTTTAATTTCTCTTGCAATTGTTCTTGTTGGATCTAGGAAGGCATTGAGATCTAGACTTGGTTATCTAGTCTCTTGGGTCCTGAGATCTTAATTCCAATTTTACATCCTCTGTTTATTGCTTTTCATGATTATTTACATTTCTGTTTTGGTTCCGAATCAATCAAATCCATCTTTTACTTCTCTGCTTGTTGCAATTTAACTTTTCCTTGTTTAATTTCTGCAAATCCAATTCCCAATTTCCTTTACATTTGATGCAATTTATATTTCTTGTCATTTAAGATTCTTGCAATTTACATTTCTTGCTCTTTAAGTTACTTGCCAATTTACATTCTGCAACTTTAAATTCATTGTCATTTACTTTCTGTTGGTTACAATTTCATACAATTCACATCAATGTTAGCTTGACTAAACCAATCACCCACTAAAGTTGCTTGATCCATCAATCCCTGTGGGATCGACCTCACTCCCGTGAGTTATTATTACTTGATGCGACCCGGTGCACTTGCCGGTTAGATTTGTGTGTTTTGGGAGAGATTCGTTTCTCACCAAAATATCTCATCAATAACCGAATTCAAAAGAAAGGAAAATAAAATAAAATAATTGGAAATTAGAAAATAAGTTTTGAAAACTAAAGAAAAAAAATTTAAAATAAAATAGATTAAAATAAATAAAAAAATTCAAATACTAAAATGGCTAATTAATTAAAAAGATTTGAAAAATTTTGGATATGATTTTCGAAAATTGGAGAGAGAAAAGTGGTTAGGGAGTTTTGAAAAAGATATATCTTAAAATTAAAGATACTTGTAAAAATAAACAACTAAAAGAAAATATTTGAAAAAGATATGATTTTTTTGAAAAAGATTTGAATTTTGAAATTTTAAAACTAAGATAGGATAGAATAAAAAAATTTAAAATAAAAATCTAATGTTTTAAAAGTAAAAATCGAAATTTCAATTAAAATAAAGAGAAAAGATATTTTGAATTTAATGAGGAAAGAGAAAAACAATAAAAAGACACCAAACTTAAAATTTTTAAATCAAAACAAAGAAAACAAACAAGAAAACTTTGAATGTCAAGATGAACACCAAGAACACTTTGAAGATCGAGATGAACATCAAGAACAAATTTTGAAAATTTTTAAGGAAATAAGGACACAGAGGACACCAAACTTAAAAATTTTTATATTTTGGACACTAATAATTCGAAAATGCACAAGAAAAATAAGAAAAGACACAAAACAAGAAGAACTAAAGATCAAACAAGGAAAATAAACAAGAACAACTTGAAGATTAAGAAAGAACTAAGAACATATAATTTGAAAAATTGAAAGAAAAGTAAAATCATGCAATTGACACCAAACTTAAAACATGAAACTAAACTCAAACAGAAGACTAAAACATGAAGTTATTGGTTTTTTTTTTAATTTTTGAAAATAATTTAGAAAAAGAAAATAAAGATTTTAAAATTTTAACCAAAAATAATAATAGAAGACTCAATTTTAGTGACTCCAAACCAAAAAGATAAATTTTTCCTAATCTAAGCAACAAAATAAACCGTCAGTTGTCCAAACTCGAACAATCCCCGGCAACGGCGCCAAAAACTTGGTGCACAAAATTGTGATTACACTTTTCACAACTCCGCACAACTAACCAGCAAGTGCACTGGGTCGTCCAAGTAATACTTTACGTGAGTAAGGGTCGATCCCACGGAGATTGTCGGCTTGAAGCAAGCTATGATTATCTTGTAAATCTTAGTCAGGATATCAATGATAAAAATGATTTTTTTAAGAAAAGTAAATAACATGAAATAAATGTTACTTGTGATTCAGTAATGAGGAACAGGTTGAGGTTCTGGAGATGCTCTGTCACCTGAATCTCTGCTTTTCTACTGTCTTCTTCTCCAAACACGCATGGATTCCTTCAATGGCAAGTTGTATGATCCTTTCGAATGAAAAATACCAAGTACGATCTCTGCACGGCAAATCAACTGTCGGATTTCTCGTCTCGGATGAAAAATACCAAGTACAACTACCGCACGGCTAATCATCTGTCGATTCCCGCTAGCATCGGAATAGGACCCTTGTCCTTTTGCACACTGTCACTACGCCCAACATTCGCAAGTTTGAAGCTCTTCATAGTCATCCCTTCCCAAATCCTACTCGGAATACCACAGACAAGGTTTAGACTTTCTGGATCCCAGGAATGCTGCCAATTGGTTCTAGCCTCTACCACGAAGGTTCTAATCTCACGGACTCGGTCCGTGGATCAGAGACCCAAGAGATACGCACTCAAGCTGTCGCCCAATGACTACGTTGAGCTCAGATAGAACGGGAGTGGTTGTCAGGTACGCATTCATAGAATTGAGAATAATGATGAGTGTCACGGATCATTAGATTCTCTATATTGAAGTACGAATGAGTATCTTAGAATAGAATCAAGCGTGATTGAATAGAAAATAGTAGTAATTGCATTAATCCATTGAAACACAGCAGAGCTCCTCACCCCCCTATGGGGTTTAGAAACTCATGTCGTAGAAGATACAATATGAAGTGTAAAATGTCATGAGGTACCAAATAAACCTCTAAAAGTAGTTTTTATACTAGTCTCGTAACTTAGGTTTATAGAAAATGAGTAACTAAGTGCAGATAGTGCAGAAATCCACTTTTGGGACCCACTTGGTGCGTGTTTGGGCTGAGCTTCCAAGCTTTAACGTGCATATGCCCAAAGTTAGAGTTAAACGCCACCCTGGGTGCCAAAATGGGCGTTTAACGCCAAGAATTATGCCAGTTCTGGCGTTTTATGCTAGAAAGTTTTAGGCTGGATTTTAGCGCCAGTTTGAGCCATCAAATCTTGGGCAAAGTATGGACTATTATATATTTCTGGAAATCCCAGGATGTCTACTTTCCAACGCAATTGAGATCGCACCAATTGGGCTTCTGTAGCTCTAGAAAATCTACTTCGAGTACAGGAGGGTCAGAATCCAACAGCATCTGCAGTCATTTTTCAGCCTCTGAATCAGATTTTTGCTCAGGTCCCTCAATTTCAGCCAGAAAATATCTGAAACTACAGAAAAATACACAAACTCATAGTAAAGTCCAAAAATGTAATTTTTGCATAAAAAATAATAAAAATATAATAAAAAGTAATTAAAACATACTAAAAACTATGTAAAAATAATGCCAAAAAGGGTATAAATTATCCGCTCATCAATTGCCAAGAACCGAGCGAATTGCTCCTCCTTAGGCTCTTCTTGCACATCTATAGAGTGATATTCTTTAGGCTCCTCTCTCTGCAAAGGGGCGTGCAAGGTGACATTTCCAGTCACCTCATGAGCCTTGATATCCTTGAGCTCCTCAGTAGTAGGCTCCTCTTCTAGTTCGGCCTCTGCCTCCACCATGAGCGCCTTGCACTTTTCCTGTGGATTTACTTCCGTGTTACTGGGAAGAGTGTCAGAGGGATGACCTAGTTTCTTCCATAAAACTGTGAGTGGTCTTGGAGAGGTTAGAGACTATAGTAGCCAGGTCAGAAATGCTTTGTTTGGGTGTCTCCATCTGCTATTGAGATGGTTCGAATGGTCTGCTGCTGAACCTGTTCTGGTTCATTCCACCCTGATTGTTATTGAAGCCTTGTTGAGGCTTCTGCTGATCTCTCCACCCAAAGTTGAGGTGGTTCCTCCATCCCTGATTGAAAGTATTCGAATAGGAATTATTGTTATAGTTTCTAGAGGAGTTTCCCATGTAGTTCACCTCCTCCATTGTGGTCCAGGCGTTATCACCAGCGTCCACCTCATAAGCTGTCTCTGGACAGTAAACAACTGAGCTCTGCGCCCCACTCAAGTACTGTGAGATCATGTTGATCTTCTGGGACATGAGCTTATTCTGAGCCAAGATGGCGTCTAAGCTGTCCACCTCCAGGACTCCCCTCTTCTGAGTTGTCCCATTGTTCACAGGGTTCCTTTCAGAAGAGTACATATATTGGTTGTTGGCAAACATGTCTGTGAGTTCCTGCGCCTCTTCAGACGTCTTCTTCAAGTGGAGGGAGCCACCAGCAAAGTAGTCCAATGACATCTTGGACATCTCAGAGAGACCATCAAAGAAGATCTCTAACATGGTCCACTCTTAGATCATGTCATGAGGACATCTCCTGATTAGTTACTTGTATCTTTTCCAAGCTTCATAGAGGGATTCACCCTCTTTCTGTCTGAAGGTCTAAACTTCCACCCTAAGCTTGCTCAGCTTCTGAGGTGGAAAGAACTTAGTCAAGAATCTATTGACCACCTTCTCCCAAGTATCAAGGCTCTCCTTAGGCTGAGAATCCAGCCATAGCCTAGCTCTGTCCCTTACAGCAAAGGGAAAAAGCATGAGCTTGTAGAGCTCTGGATTTACTCCATTAGTCTTGACAGTATCACAGATCTGCAGAAAATCAGAGATGAATTTGTTGGGATCTTCTTGCAGGAGTCCATGAAACTGGCAATTCTATTGTACTAGAGTGACAAGTTGAGGTTTCAGCTCAAAGTTGTTTATTCCAATGGCAGGTATGGAGATGCTGCGCCCATAGAAGTCAGAATTGGGTTCAGTGTAAGATCCAAGCACCTTCTTGCGTCTCCTCCATTGTCTGGGTTAACTGCCATTGTTGTATCTTAAGCTTCTAGCTCAAGAGCTTCCGTGAGATTCCCTCTGGCTATGCTAGCTTGAGCTTGCTGCAAATGTCTTCTTAAGAGTCTCTCATGTTCAGGATCTGGGGTCAACAAGAGCTTCTGTATCCCTATTCCTGCTCGTAAACAAAAAAAGAGACCAAGAATAGCAAAAGAATGGAGTCTCTATGTCAGAGTATGGAGCTCCTTGTTAGAGGCTTGAGTAAAGAGAAAAGAAAACGAAGTTGTCTTTTATTTTAAAAAAATATTTTCAAAAATAGAGAGAGAGAGAGAGAGAGAGAGAGAGAAAGAATTAAGAATTTTTGAAAAAGAAAAGAGAGAAAAAGAAGTAGAAGATTTTCGAAAAAGAAGAGAGAGAAGAGTTAGAAGATTTTGAAAAAGAGGAAAGAGAAACAAGAATTAAAGAGACACCAAACTTTTAAAACTAAAATAAGATAAAACAAACAAACAAGTAACTAACTAGATTTGAAATTAAGGATATGAAAGATTTAAATTTAAAGAAATTCGAAATTTAAAAGAAAAAGTCAAACAAAGAATTTTGAAATTCAAAAATTAGAAAAAATCAAGAGAGAGAGAGAAACAAGATAAGATAAGATTTTAAAATTTTAAAAATTTTAAAATTAAAATCTAAAAGAAAGATAAACTAACAAAATACTAAACTTTTAAAATTTTAAATCAAATTAAAGATAAGATAACAAAATTTTGAAAATCAAAGAAAAAGATAAGATAATGATTTAAAGATAAATAAGATAAACAAGAAAAACAAGATTACTAAACAAGACACCAAACATAAAATTTTGAAACCAATAAAAATATTTTCGAAAATATTATATATATATATATATATATATATTTTTTTTTTTTGAGAAATTTGGAAAAGAAAAAGAATAAAAGACACCAAACGTAAAAGATTTTGAAATCAAACAAAGAAATACCAAGAAAAGTTCAAACACAAAGAAAGAAAAGCAAGAACAATTTTCAAAAATTAAGAAAAGAAAAACCAACAAAAAGCAAAAAAATACTAAACTTAAAATTTGACACAAGACTCAAATAAAAGAAATAGTTGACTAAAGATGAAAAGTTTTTGAAAAATTTTGAAAAAGAAAATAAAAATCAGAATTGAAAGAAAAACTAGTAAAAAAGGTACTTGATCTAAGGAGCAAGACAACCGGTAGTTTGTGAATCACGAACAATCTCCGGTAACGGCGCCAAAAACTTAGTGCGTAATATTAGAACTCACACAATTGAACCGGCAAGTGCACCGGGTTGTCCAAGTCATACCTTAGGTGGGTGAGGTCGATCCCACGAGAATTGTTGGATTGAGCAAGTTGTGGTTATCTTGTAGATCTTAGTCAGGCGAATAGAAAGATAGTGGTTGTTGTAAGCGCATAAAATAAACAATCAGTAAAGAAAAGACGTAGAAACAATGATAAGAAATCGGTTAAGGCCTCGGTGATGCTTATCCTTCTGGATTAATACTTCGCACTGACTAGTTTTAACAATGAGTGATTCATTCAATGGCAAGGCTGTAAGTGATTAAAGCCAAGGTCAGTGGTCATTAATCTCCTCTAATCCACACCAAACGCCAGTGTCAGCGGTCATTCAATCTGAACGAGGGTGAAGCTCATGCAATTCAATATCTGGTGATTCTACTCAAAACACCACAAACAAGGTCAGATCTTCTAGATCGGAGAATGAAGCTCAGGGTTCTAGCCTTAGTGCCACAGAGATCTCAATTACCGATGACTAATGAGATTTTATGTTACTTATCCCAATTAGCCCAGATACTCTATTGGAACCTGTGATGCATTCTCAAGCTGCAGCTCAATACTATCCTATCACGGACTCGCAAGAGCTCATGTAGAATAAGGGGTCATACTTCTGTTCCACCCTAGATTCATAAGGATGAAGAACAAAAATGCATCATAGAATAGAAACACACAAATTTTAAAGTGGAAAAGTAATGATATTAATCCATGGGAATGAGCAGAGCTCCTATCCTTAACTTAGGAGGTTTAGTTGCTCATACTTTACAGAGAAAACAGAAATAGTGTATGATGTATTCGAAGATCCTAAACTTGGGTGATCTTCTCCTATATATACTAATCTAACAAATAGAAATTACAAAAATGAGATAAACTAAGCTAAAAGGTGCAAAAATCTACTTCTGGGCCCACTTGGTGAGTGTTTGGGCTGAGCTTGGCATCCAACTGGGATGAGTGGGCATTGAATGCCCACTAGGGGGTGTCCATGCTGCCTTGTGCTCCTTTAGTGGCATTGAACGCTAGTTTTGGGCGTTCAACGCTAGCCTGGGTCCTTCTTGGGCGTTGAACACCAGAGAGGGGGTAAGTTAGGCGTTCAACGCCCGTTTTTGGCAGTCATTTCCAAAGAAAAATATAGACCATTATATATTGCTGGAAAGCCCTGGAAGTTTGCTTTCCAAAGCCATTGAGAGCACATCAATGGGACCTCTATAGCTCAGGATATGCTCATTAGAATGCATGGAGGTCAGGACTTGATAGCATCTGCTATCCTTTCTTTGCCTCTGAATCAGACTTTGCCAAAACTTGCCAGTTTCGCCCAAAAATCACCTAAAATCATAAGAAAAACACAAAAACTCAAATTAGCATCCAAAAGGTGAATTTTACACTAAAACATATTAAAACTAAATAAAATACTACTAAAAACACTCTAAAATGTACTGAAAAAGGGTATAAGATGTTCCGTCATCAGTGGGTGTATTGACAATTAGGTTAAAAGTCAGTTTAAAGAAAACTAATCCCAACTCCCGTGCAACAATTAATGAAATAAAGGAATGCGATGCACCAGAATCATACAGTACAGTTAAGGAATGAGTGTTGATATAACATAGACCTTGGAGCAAGGAGTTACACTACAAGGTTTATGTTTATTTGTGGCAGTTTTTTTTTTATTTGTGGAGGTTTATAACCCCACCAAATAGTTTGTGGGGGTTTCTAAAATCCCCAAAATTTGAGGTGTCACGAGGTCTTTTGTGGGGGATTTTTAAAAACCTCCACAATCTATTCAGTGGAGGTTTTGTATGTGTTTAGTGGGGGTTTTATATTGAAATTTTGTGGTAGTTTTAAATCACTTTTGTGGCAATTTAAAAGCCCCACAAATTAATTTTTTAATTTAACACAAATTAACTATTTTGTGAGATTTTCAAACCTCCACAAACCTTGTAGTTATTTATTTATTTTTAATTTCGAATCATTCATTAATCTTATTTCATTTACATATTCTCAAATTAAAAATTTATTTTTTAATATCAAAATTTAAAAACTAAATCTTTTATAACACAATTTCTCTATATAAGACATAACTATACATAAAAAAAATTTTCAATGTCAATAGTTCCAAACATAATTCCATATAGTATTGTTTTACATAACTATTACTGTTTTTCTTTAAAAAATAAAGCTAATGGAAACATTACACAGTCTACACAAACTCAAGATTTGGATAAAATCCTTCATTGACACAAGCAAGAGTTCATCCATTTTTCTATAACTTGCCATCTATTTTTTTATGACTGTCATCCATCTCTTAGGAAGAATCTCAGGAGTGCTGCCATCCATTATTTGGATGTAAAAAATACAACATATATTACAGAAAAATAGCATTATGTAATTTATCTCAGACCCTCCACCCTGTCATAATCAGGCTTGGCATTCTCAAGAAAGGCGCTAGTGGCGTGGATAGGAGAATTCTTGAACTCCCTCGAGAGAGAAGCACTAAGATTAGCCATCCGAAGGCTATTGCTGGATATGAAGTCAAGGTGGTACAGAATGGACACGTCATCAGTCAGAACATGACCATGAGGGGCGATGTGCTCAGCAACAAAGGCCACACCATCAAACTCCTTGTCGTTAAGATTAAAGGTCCTAGCAGTCCTCGGCCTCTTAGGAGAAGGCCCAGAGGGAGGAGGAGAAGAGGCAACACCAGAAGACAAAAGGGGCGGATCAGCAGAAAACACCCGAACTTGAGGAGTCGGGATAATCTTCCTCCGTCCTTAAGGGCCCGAGTCCGACTTCTTCGGCGGGAGTTGGGAAGAGCCCTCCCCTAATGTCTTCATAGATAAATTCTGGGTAGCCACCGCCTTCTTAGCCTTATGAAAATCCTTCATCGAATCAGAACTCAACACCATCTCTGAAAAAGGAAACCAGTAAAAAAGTTATACAGCAGATAACGACAAGACCACGACAAAAAAAAAGAAGAAATTTCCAAAAAATAAGTTGGGCACTACATAGCTCAGAACGGAGAAGATCAGAATTCTCTAAAAATCTCTTAGTATCCAGATGAAGAGGCTCCCCTCAGTGCTCCTCCAAAATGCCCACAAAGGCCCTCTCCACCTCATCAAGACTCTCTAAAGGATACTTAAGAACTACAGGGTCCTTCTGTCACCAAAGAGGGAAGGTCAGTTCATTGTTCTCATCTAGAAAGAAGGGGTGAACATCCTCAACAGCCCGATCTTTGAAATAAAAGTTTTTGAAATCGTGGAAGGAATCATCAAAAATAGAAAAGACTTTCTTTCCCTGAGTAGCCCGGATAGAGATCCAAGAAGCCTTCTTCTTGGCCACTTTCGGCTTGGTCATCACAAACAGATAAAGAAAAAGAGAAATGGTAGGTCGGACACCCAGCTCCTAACACAACAATTGAAAAATCTTCATGAAAGCCCAAGAGTTTGGATGAAGCTGGGAAGGAGCCCCGTTACAGTTCCACAGGATATTAGTCTCAAACGCGGTAAAGGGAAAGGTAATACCTAATTTGGTAAAAAAGTAGTCATAAGCGTAAAAGAAGGGACGTTCTGCACGACCTAAGGGAGGGAAACTAACCTTCTTCTCGGGGTCGGGTGACAACAGCTCGTAGTTCTTCTCATCCTCCCTATTCTTGCAGATCCTATGAAACCTCCTAAACTTTTCACAATACTCTGGGTCTGCTAGAGTAACATACATTAACACTATGGAATCTAACCAGTCAGCCATACCAGGAGGGACCTTTGTAGACATCTCAACAATATTTCTACGAGACATAGAAACTACACCTACAAGCCAGAAAATGAAAGAGGCGTCACCACCAAACAACTCGGGCAGAATAAAAAGTAGCGAACAAACAGACAGCAAATGAAAGGGCGCCCCAAGGTTCACAAAAACAAGAGGATCATCATCAAAACCCAGGAACACCCTTTGGAGGAAATGCAGATACAGAAAGGAAGAAATGCAAAATCCCTAGCCCTTTCAGCAAAAAGTTAAGCCCGAAGAAAAACCAAATACCCAAGCGCCAGCATTATTCAAAACAGATAACAAAATGAAAGATCAAAACTTTTCAAGAAATAAAAGCATGCAGCATCACCAGAAGCCAGCACAAAGGAGGATTGCAACTATCAACTAACAAAACGTGGAAGACATAAAACAAGCACCAACCTGCAGCAAGATGAAACAGTGGCAGCGAGCACACAGCAGAGCCACGAACGATCCACACCAACAAACTCTTCGAAGCCTCAGAGAAAGAAGAAAACTGGGGGCAAATCGAAGGAACAAAGGCAAAGGAAAGAAGCTCTTTTTCTAGAAAATGCGAAGGCAAAAAAGAACTAAGAAATTGAAAAGCAAAACCCCTTTGATTTTAAACAAAATACAAAGAGGGAAAAGAAATAGCAATTGGAATAAAAGCCCAATCAATAGGCTTTAAAAGCGCTCGCATGCTCCCAAGGAAATAACGCCCTCGAAAAACGATGCAGCAATTAAGGAGCGAAAGCAAAAATGCTTCCATTTTGAAATGGCATTTAAAGACACGAAAATTGCACAAGAGGGAGCAGGCCGGGTGCATCCGAATAGATGCTTGAACACGACTTCCCCAAAGAGGTCGAAGCTCGGAAGCACAACCTCGTGGAAAGGTCGAATCTAAAGCAGGGGCACTGTTCATACCCAGGACCAAGCTATAGGGTATGGGTTGCATGAAGACAAAAGACCAACCTCTTTAAAGGTTGGCCCATTACAAATGAACACTCTACAAAGAGCTCGGAAGATCACCACAGAGGCCCAAGAAGACCCAGAATGAAAAGACCACCAACTACTAGAAGGCGGTTGGCCAAAGATATGATCTCACTCACAAAAATATAAGATAAGATAACAAACTTATCTAAAAAGAAGATCATCAATCGCTACTATAAATACACTGGAGCACCTAGGTATAACTCATACTCCAATTCTACAAAAAACCTGCCTAAAGCCTGTACTGACTTAAGCATCGGAGTCTCTTGCAGGTACCACCACCCACCGGTGATCAAGGACTGAGCAGCTCCTCCACTGCAAGAAGTTGGACACAGTAGCCATAACCGGATTAGAAGGTCTCGTCCGAGATCGACCACTCCGTTTCAGGTAACCCCCGGAACACTGCCACACAAAGCTTTACGCTTAAGTTCGTAAATCAGAGGTAGTGAAGTATTACGACTTCTAAAAGAAAAGATGTATATAAATATAGTTGAAAGAAAATTATAACTAGGAGCTTTGAAAAAGAAGTTAAACAAAAGCATATCAGAAAATTGCATCACTCACGTCCGGGTAAGCATAAAAGGATAAAAGAATGAAAGGAAAAGAGTAATATACATATAAGGATCAGAGTTCTAAAAATACAATTATCAAGCTCCAGACTCGACCTGCAATGTTAAGGCCAACCAGAGTATCCATACATACATACATACATACATACATACATACATACATACATACATATTCCAAAAGTATCTTAAAAGATAAGATAAATACACTTGTTTCTCCAAGTCAACCTCTAGGAGGGGCAAAATACAAAGTATACAGGGCGAAGAATATAACTACATATATATATATATATATATATATATATATATATATATATATAGCCTAATCACAAAATATTACAGCCAAAACTGAAATCTACGCTTGCACAGGGAATCTCCAAATGCTCAACGAGGTGTCTCTTGACCTGCATCTGAAAAACAATGTATGTGTGGAATGAGAATCTGAGGTTCTCAGCATGGTAAAGGTGTCCACATAGATAATATATAAGGTCTCGGGGAAGCCAGAGACAATCCTAGAACTCTGACAACCCAAATCAAACTTAAACTCCATACTAAACCAGAAATTTTGGTAATCTATCAAAAGAACTGGTATTCCCAGAGATTTTACCAGTTTTAGGAGATAAAACATAATTATCTCCTATAGAGTCTTCTGCAGCAACAGGTTCACACTCAGGTAGCCCAGAATTTTTCTTTTCTTGACTTTGGGCTTCAATGCTGTTGTTCTCCACTTGGTTTCTTGCATCGAATTCTTGTAAAATACTTTGAACCATGTTAGTATCACAAAAGGTAACATATATAGACTCCTCAATTATTCTGATGGAAAATTCTATATGCTTTACTAGTTGTGGAATATCCTACAAATAAGCATTTATATGCTTTTGGATCAAATTTTCCTAAATTTTTTTTATTGTTTAAGACAAAACATTTGCATACAAAGATATGAAGATTATCCAGATTTGATGGGTTTCCTTTCCAAAGTTCATAAGGAGTTTTCTTCAAAAATTTTCTTATGATTGTTCTATTTAAAATATAACAAGTTGTATTAACAGCTTCAGCCCAAAGAAATTTTGATACATCACTTTCACAAAGCATAACCCTTGCCATTTCTTGAATGCTTCTATTTCTTCTTTCAATAACACCATTTTGTTGTGGTGTTCTTAGGCAAGAAAAAATTTGTGATATTCCAAATTCCTCGCAAAATAACTCAAAAGATTAATTTTCAAATTCTTTGTCATGATCACTTCTAATAGAAACAATCTTTAAATCTTTTTCATTTTGAATCCTTTTACTGAAAACTTCAAAAGCTACAAAGGCATCATTTTATGAGCAAGAAATAAAATCCAACCAAATCTTGTGTAGTCATCCACAATCACCAAACCATAATGTTTACCACATAAGCTTTGAGTTCTTGTTGGACCAAATAGATCAATATGTAGCAACTCAAGTGGTCTTTTAGTAGAGATGTCTTCCTTTGATTTAAATGAACCTTTGATGCCAGGGCATTTTGGCCAGTTTCACTGACCTTTTCTTTACTGTTTTTAGGGTAGTTTCCTGCATTTTCTTAGGAAATAAGCTGATTTTGGGTAAATATTCACTTACACCTGGATTCAAGCATACATTCTGCATTTTACATGATTTCATGAGGATTTTGCATGAGTTTAGTGACAAATTGTATGTTGCGTTACCCATGACTTGGACTAGAACTTTGATGCACTCTATTGCCTGATTTCAGGACCAAAGGAAGCAAGGAATGGGAGGTAACTTGCAAAGTTAATGAGAAAAGTGACTGCCAATAACGCTCTCGAAGCCATCATTACCCACGTTAAGAGTCATGTTAACTAAGTTAACGTGGGCTCTAATGTGAAGAAGGAAATTTGAGCCAACGTTAGTGACACTTAACATTATCACTAACGTTGGCCAATACTCATAAGTGGCCACATTAGAGTCCACGTTAACTTAGTTAACGTGGCCTCTAACGTTAAAAGGGGAAAGGAACCAAACGTTAGTGACATTCAACATTGTCACTAACGTTGGCCTCAGTGTACAATGCCACGTTAACTCCCACATTAACTTGGTTAACGTGGGAGCTAATGTGAAGAGGCAAGGGTGGTCGACAACGTTAGTGACACCCAACATTGTCACTAACGTTGGAAGCAACCACACAACCCCAAGGAGCCACGTTGACTTCCACGTTAACTTAGTTAACATGGAGGCTAACGTGAAAGAAGAAGGTGATGGCCAACGTTAGTGACACTCAACATTGTCACTAACGTTGGAAGGAGCCACACAAGCCACTATGAGCCACGTTAACTCCCACGTTAACTTAGTTAAGCTAACGTGGATGAGCAAAAGTTGAGCCAACGTTAGTGACACTCAACATTGTCACTAACGTTGGGGATGGCTAAGCAATGCCACGTTAAAGAGCCACGTTAACTAAGTTAACGTGGGCTCTAACGTGAGACATGGGGGCACATTGGAACGTTAGTGACAATGTTGAGTGTCACTAACGTTCTTGAAGGATGGCAAGCCCACGTTAAAGAGCCACGTTAACTAAGTTAACGTGGGCTCTAACGTAGGAGCAAGGGGGGCTTTTCAACGTTATTGGGAAAGTTAAGCCCCAACAACGTGTGCGAAGGACCTAGAGGCAACGTTAGTGGCAACGTTTGTGTCACTAACGTTGAAGTTAACGTGGCTTTTACTTAGGAACGTTAGTGAGAAAGTTGATTGTCACTAACGTTCTCGAACTCATATTTTCACTAAACATTAACACCCCTAACGCCCTGAGCTAAAGTCTCTGCCCACTTCACACTTTCTCTCTGCAAGTAAAGCCAAGCCCAAATGAAGAAAAGAACTGCTCCAAACTCAAGATCCAAAGGCCCAAGACTTGAAGAGCCAACTAGAAGATGAGAAGAGTAGTATATATAGGAGTAGCTTTGAATTATTTAGGGAGTTCCGGGAGTTGGAAAATAGCATAGAACTACTTCCTGTATTTATTTTCTCTGCACTTCTAGTTTTCATTATGTATTCTCCATCTTTATTTTCATTTTCTAGAGCTATGAACAACTAAACCCCTTTCATTGGGTTAGGGAGCTCTGTTGTAATTTGATGGATCAATACTAGTTTTCATTATTCTTCTTCTATCTTTTCTCTTGATTTTACTTGAAAGCTTTCGATCTTCATCCAATTGGGTAGTGATCTTGGAAAAGAAACTATTCATACTTGGATCTCTTCTGAACCTTGGAAGAGGAATGAAGAGATCAAGCTAGAAATGCTTTCTCATGCTGGACCAAATTGGGTTTGGATGGATATGTGACTATAATCCTCTCAATACTTAATTTGGGAAATGCATGTGGTATAATCAGTGACCATACTTCATCTCTTCTCATGAGCAATTGACCAAGGAATTGGCTATTGATCAAGATTTGAGAGATTTAATTACAAGAAATTGTAATTCAATCATTTAAGATTTCCAAGGAGATCAATGAGTGCATTGATTGAGGAAGAGATGTAAATGAGATTGATCTGGAGAATGCAATATCTCCTAAGCCCAATGAACTCCCCATTTCTGATCTTACCCATTCTCTTTAATTTCTGTCATTTACATTTATGAGCAATTCCCCCATTCCCATTTAAGATTCTGCAATTTACTTTCTGTCATTTACTTTTCCGCATTTAACTTTCTGCAATTCTCAACTCAATTTCTGATTCGCTCAACTAGAACATTCCTCTAATTAAAGTTGCTTGATCAATCAATCCTTGTGGGATTTGACCTCACTCTATTGTGAGTTTTTACTTGACGACAAATGAGACAAGTTTTTCGTGCATCAAGTTTATGGCGCCGTTGACGTGGATTGATTGTGCATCAACAATGATTAGATTGGAGGATAACTAGATTGAGCATTTTATTTTTGTTTGATTTAAATTTCTGTTTGAGTTATTTACTTCTTGCTTTAGTTAATTTCTTCCCTTCCCCCTACTTTTTCTTTGTTATTTACACTTCATCGCACTAACCCACTAACTGTTTGATATATTGCATCACTCACACTAATAGTAATTCTGACAGATATACTTTCTGCACCTATTCTATTTGCTTGTACTTGTTGGTTGTATGACAGGGAGAAGAAGCGGGGCTTCAACTTCCTTTGATTCTGAACTTGAGAGAACCTTCCTTAGACTAAGGAGGGAGGCAAGAGAAAAACGTGTAGTAGGTGTTGAAGAAGAGGAGGAACAATTTGAGGAATACTTTGAACCCAACATGGAAGAAAACACGGAAAACCATCATGAAGAAGAGGCTCACAACCATGGCGGAAGAGGTCGAGCAAATCATGCTGGGGAGGATAGAAGAGTTTTAGGCTCTTACATCAATCCAAACCCAGGAAACTGTGAAAGTAGCATTCAAAAGCCAACCATCCATGCCAACAATTTTGAACTGAAGCCACAGCTCATCACCCTTGTGCAGAACAACTGTTCGTTCGGAGGAAGTGTCCAAGAGGACCCAAATCAACATTTAACCACCTTCCTAAGAATATGTGACACAGTGAAGTCTAATGGTGTTCATCCTGACGCCTATAGACTGCTCTTATTTCCATTCTCACTCAGGGATAAGGCAGCCAAGTGGTTGGAATCTTTTCCAAGGGAAAGCTTGACAACTTAGGAAGACGTGGTGAACAAATTCTTAGCAAGATTTTACCCTCCTCAAAGAATCAATAGGCTGAGAGCTGAGGTCCAAACCTTCAGGCAACAAGATGGTGAGACTCTCTATGAAGCATGAGAAAGGTTTAAAGACCTAACAAGGAGGTGTCCACCTGACATGTTCAACGAATGGGTGCAGCTGCACATTTTCTATGAAGGGCTCTCTTATGAGTCAAAGAAGGCCATAGACCATTCATCCGGAGGATCTTTGAACAAGAAAAAAACCATTGAGGAGGCTATAGATGTCATTGAAACAGTAGCAGAGAACGACTACTTCTATGCTTCCGAGAGAGAAAACACAAGAGGAGTAATAGAGCTAAACAATGTAGATGCTCTGTTGGCCCAAAACAAGCTCATTACCCAACAGCTGGCTGACCTCACCAAGAAGATGGAGAGGAACCAAGTGGCAGCAATCGCCACTTTATCAACGACCCAAGAAGGAGTGAATGAAGAAGCAGAGGGTAGTCAGGAGCAAGCTAACTACATTGGGAATTCACCTAGGCAGAACCATGATCCTTACTCCAAGAATTACAACTCTGGATGGAGGAATCACCCAAACTTTGGGTGGGGAAATCAACAAGACCAAAGCCTTGATCAAAGGCGCCCAAATCCAAACAATGCAGCCCACCAACACTTCACCTCTAGACCATATCAACATCCCAATAACAACACCTCTCCACATTCATATCAAGGCCAGAACAACCCTCCTCAACCTGACCTATCATCATTTGATGAAAGAATCTCAAGGATTGAAAATCTACTTGAAGGCATATGCAAGGATATCCAAGACAACAAGGTATTCAAAGAGGAAGTGCGAGCCAGTTTCAAGAACCAGGGAGACACAATCAAGAGGTTGGAATCTCAAGTAGGATATCTCTCTGAGCAAATTCCCAAACCCACAGATGGATTCCCAAGTGACACAGAGAAGAATCCGAGAGGTGAAACAAAGAAAGTAAGATGGGAAGATTGCAAGATGGTCACTATAAGTGATAAGGAGACTGAGGACAAGCCAAGCAAGCTGTCAGAACAGCTTGAAGATACCTCAACAGAGAAGGAGGAAAAAGAATACCAAGAACCAGAAATATCAAAACAGGAGCTGCTGAGACTCTATGCACCTTTTCCCCAACTGCTCAATGGTGCTGTGGAGAAGAGAATATACTCAAGATTTCTTGACTTGTTTGCATCTTTGCATGTGAACATACCATTCATCAAGACTATCCAACAAATGCCTGCATATATCAAGTATATGAAGGAGCTGCTTCCTAGGAAAAGCTCACTCAAGAAAGGCTAGACTATAGTGATGAACAAGGGGTGCAGTGCCCCTCATTCAACCGCAGTTGCCTACGAAAAGAAAAGATCCAGGGTGTTTTCATGTCCCCTGTGCCATAGGAGAAATAATGTTTGATAGAGCACTCTGCGATTTGGGAGCAAGCATCAACTTAATGCCCTTAGCCCTGGTGAAGAGACTGCAGATCAATGAGATATTGCCCACGGATGTGGTTATCAGGCTAGCTGACAAAACTCAAAAACAAGCAATAGGGGTGGTGGAAAATGTGTTGTTAAAGGTTGGGAAATACTTTCTTCCCACAGACTTTGTCATCTTGGACATGGAAGAGAGTCACACTCACCCAATCATATTGGGAAGACCATTCCTAACTACAGCCAGAGCACTCATAGATGTGGAGCGAGGAGAGCTAATATTGAGGATCCATGATGAACAACTCAGCTTCAATGTCTTCAAACTCTCCCAAGAAGCTGACCAAGAAAATAAAGAACCAAGTACAGATCGTAACGAAATGCTGACAGAGGAAGCAAACATTGAAGCACAACCAGCCCAACTGGAAAAGCCCGTGGTTGATGAACAAGGAAATAAGCAGCTGTCACAGCTCAAGGAAAAGCTGGAGGAGCCTAAACCACCAGAAACATGTGAAGACAACAACAAAATTTCCTTAGAAGAAGAAGCTACAAAGAGCAAGGCAACATCAAAAGGGACAAAGAAGAAAGTACCAAGGGGGTGGAGGAACAAGAAGATCCCTACGGAAGACTTCTCTCCAGGAGATAAAGTGATCTCAGCTTACTTCCCAGATATCCCCCCTAATCTCCCGACTGTACCATCTCAGTTACCTAAGATCTTCACTATTAACAGAGTCCTCTCCTTGGAACATGTGGAGATCATTGATACAACCAATGGATATAAGTCCAAGGCAAGAGGGGAGGACTTGAAGCATTATCAACCTCCCTGATGAAGGAGAAACGTCAAGCTAGTGACGCTAAAGAAGCGCTTCATGGGAGGCAACCCATGTTTTATTAGCTTTTACTATTGAATAAGTCAATATTCATGAATTCCAACCCAAACTTGGTGAAGTCCTTATATTGCAGTATATAGTGAAGAACAAGTTTGGTGTTCAAAGCGTACCAAGAAAGCATGAATGCAACAGAGAGCATGCTAGTCTTGGAGCTTTGAATAAGACTTTTGATCACAGTGCTCCAAACTAAGTTTGGTGTCACCCCATGGTGCCACCAAAATGCATATAAGGATACACAGTTAGTTAGATAGTTGGAGTTCATGAATAAACAATCTAATCTTTTCTTTTCTTTATTAATTATAGCCGTGAAGGCTAAATTGTCTTTTTGATATTATGTCTTACTTTTCTTATTTTATCTTTATAGGAAAAGAAAAGAAGCATTAAAAGGGATGGATTGGATAACTAAACAAAGAAGGATCAGACACCACAAAAGGAGGGGCTACACACTTGTTCTAAAAAGGGAATACATTGGAAAATGTTGCCATGAAACATTGAAAAATGTTGCCATGCAACATTGGAAAAATGGGACCCCTAAAAGACCGAGCAATCTCCATCATAAAGTAATGATCCTTGTCTTTTGTCCATGCATAACCCCAACCGTCCATCAAGTAACCACTCCATCAATCCACACCCTCCATTCTCTCACAACGTCCCTATATATTACCCTTGTTCCGTACCCACCTTCATGGTCATCACCCACTCTTCACAACTCTTCATTTCGGTACAAGAAACTCCTTACTCCATTACAAACATTCCCCCCTCACTCTCTTCATTGCAATAAACCCCTAAACAACCAAAAGTCTCCACAACTTTACCACCTTCACATAGTAACTATCATTCATGGCGTCTTCGAGTTCTAAAAGAAGGAAGGGAAAGGAACCCATGGAGCAGCACCCGTATGACGAAAAGAGATTTAGAAGCTTGCATCATGCATTGCAATACGGGTGGATGGTTGACAAGAAAATCATTTACGAGCTGGGATTTCAAGTGAAGAAAACTTAGTGTCCTGAAATCACAGAGAAGGTAGAAAAGAGAAGATGGGAGCTCCTCACTGACCCTGTCACTAAGGTGAATGCAAATCTCATAAGAGAATTTTATGCAAATGCGGTCTGATATGATAAGAAAGATGAGTCATATACAAGCTTTGTGAGAAGAAAGATGGTGGATTTTGGTCCCATGAGTGTCATGAGGGCACTGAAGCTACGGTCTATACAGTTTGAAGAAGAAAGTTATCACTCAAGATTGGACAACCCCAATTATGACCATATTTTGCGAGACATTTGTGTACCCGAAGCTGACTGGAAAAGGGGTGCGGGAAAGAAACCAAAGTTCATCAAGAGAACAGATCTTATTCCTGAAGCCAAGGGGTGGTTTGAGCTAGTGAGAAGGTCTATTCTCCCAGCTGCAAACAACTCGGAGGTGAATGTCAAGAGAGCCACGATGGTGCATTGTATACTGAAGGGAGGAGAAATCAAGGTTCATGAACTCATAGCTGAAGGCATTAGAAAGATGGCTGAGAAAAGCGACTCAAGAGGAACGTTAGGTTACCCCAGCACTATTTACCGAATATGCAAGAAAGCTGGGGTGGTTTTTAAAGATGAAGACCCCATGTGGATAAAGAAAGGCATCCCAATAACTATACGAAGGATGAATGCTGTAGCCTCCCCCCTGCCTCAACGGAAGCAAAGGAAGAGGACAGCCCCTCAAGTAGTGGAAGGACAAGTCTTAGAGGGGCAAGCACAACAGACCTTGGACATGCACCAATTGCAGGAAGCCATTGATGGCTTGTCTAGACAATATTTGGAAAGCCAAGGAGCACAGAAAGAGCTTCAACTACAGATGATGGGGCAGCAAGAGGAAGCACTCTCAAGATGGATGACTCAGCAAGGTGAGTGGGAAAGGCAAATGATGGAACAGCAACTAAGTCAAGGACAACAATGGGGAGAAACATTCAACAAGATGGAACAAAGGCAAAATGAGCAACAAGAATCCATCCAGAGGCTAATCAACATCCAAGCACATCAAGGGGCACACATACATGAGATGCATCGAAGACAAATAGAACAGGCAGAACTATTGGACAAGCAAAGGGCATTCGCAGAAGGAGTTTACATGAGCGAGACAGGACATCACATAAACACTCAAGCCAGGCTCGGCTACTTAGTAGGACAGCTGCCAATACTGCATCCAGGAATAGCCCGGTATGAAGAAATGAATGATGAATTAGCACGAGAGGAAAGACAAAGGGTGGAAGAGAGTTATGAGTCAGTGAGGAAGGCAGTTGAGGATTAGAAGCAAGCAAGATTGGCACGGATGCGAGGAAATGCAAGAGGAAACAAGGAGGACAAGCAAGGAAAAGAGCATGGACGACCACAAGAGTAAAAGGTGGTGGAGTTCCTTCTTTGTTCCATCTTTCTCTATGTTTTAAATAAGGAAGATCTTGTATGAAATAGAACTTGCTTCCATGTTATGTTTAAACCTTTTTCAATTCTGTCTTTTAAGTTTTTGGTATTGAAGAAAGTCTCTGTGTGCTAGTCTTTATGTTACTACACCATCTCCTTACTTAATTGTATGTTTGTCCCTTTAAATCAAATGAAAAAGAGAATGAGTGTGTTTTAAAAAGACCAGAGTGGAGTTCATAATATGGAAATGCATTCATGAGTTTTTTGGTCTGATCATAAGTTAGCTAAGTTGGTTCAACCATAAGGTGGGAAGACAACTATCTGTCATGAATATTATACTTGAGACACACCCCATGAGACTAGATAAATAAGAAAATCCTAATAAGAAAAAGGGAAAGAACAATCAAAGTTGAGGAATAAAAGAAAAAGACTAAGCAATAAGGCTAGGCACCAATGGTTTTAAATCTTGAAGCATGTGTCTGTGGTGTTCCTGTGTGAGGGATCTACTTGGATGAATAAGCTCTTAGGGGTGCCTTATCACTTGGTAACTTGGGTTAACTAACTCGGGATTATCAGCTAAAAGTTCACTATCAAGAGTAACCCTCACCACAGAACATTTAGTAACCCAAAGAGGTGCTGGACACCAAGGCCTCAAGAAAAGAAAATGAATAAACTATATGCCTGTGGTGTGTATGTATGGGGGAGAGACTTGAGGGAGTAAGTCCTTAGGAGTGTCTCAACACCTAGCACCTTGAACCAACTAGTTCGGGAGTGTTGGCTGAAAGCTTATCTTAAAAAGTTGCCCCTTTACAGAACACTTAGCCTGAAGAACACCAATAAGCCCTGAAATGACAATAAAAGGATCAATGAATAAAAGTCTCATGGGATGTAAGCAAAGTGAGTATTGTAGGGCATGATAAAGGTCTGAAAGCCATGAATGAACCTAAGTTGCTATGCATGAAACCACCATAAAATCAGTGACATGACTTCTACAAGAATGACTCATTTCTCTTGGCATTTCATTCATCATTCTCTTGTTCCAGTACTTGCTTAGGGACAAGCAAGCTTTAAGTTTGGTGTTGTGATGCCAGGGCATTTTGGCCAGTTTCACTGACCTTTTCTTTACTGTTTTTAGGGTAGTTTCCTGCATTTTCTTAGGAAATAAGCTAGTTTTGGGTAGATATTCACTTACACCTGGATTCAAGCATACATTGTGCATTTTACATGATTTCATGAGGATTTTGCATGAGTTTAGTGACAAATTGTATGTTGCATTACCCATGACTTGGACTAGAACTTTGATGCACTCTATTGCCTGATTTCAGGACCAAAGGAAGCAAGGAATGGGAGGTAACTTGCAAAGTTAATGAGAAAAGTGACTGCCAATAACGCTCTCGAAGCCATCATTACCCACGTTAAGAGTCACGTTAACTAAGTTAACGTGGGCTCTAATGTGAAGAAGGAAATTTGAGCCAACGTTAGTGACACTTAACATTATCACTAATGTTGGCCAATACTCATAAGTGGCCACGTTAGAGTCCACGTTAACTTAGTTAACGTGGCCTCTAACGTTAAAAGGGGAAAGGAACCAAACGTTAGTGACATTCAACATTGTCACTAACGTTGGCCGAAGTGCACAATGCCACGTTAACTCCCACGTTAACTTGGTTAATGTGGGAGCTAACGTGAAGAGGCAAGGGTGGTCGACAACGTTAGTGACACCCAACATTGTCACTAACGTTGGAAGCAACCACACAACCCCAAGGAGCCACGTTGACTTCCACGTTAACTTAGTTAATGTGGAGGCTAACGTGAAAGAAGAAGGTGATGGCCAACGTTAGTGACACTCAACATTGTCACTAACGTTGGAAGGAGCCACACAAGCCACTATGAGCCACGTTAACTCCCACGTTAACTTAGTTAACATGGAAGCTAACGTGGATGAGCAAAAGATGAGCCAACGTTAGTGACACTCAACATTGTCACTAACGTTGGGGATGGCTAAGCAATGCCACGTTAACTAATTTAACGTGGGCTCTAACGTGAGACATGGGGGCACATTGGAACGTTAGTGATAATGTTGAGTGTCACTAACGTTCTCGAAGGATGGCAAGCCCACGTTAAAGAGCCACGTTAACTAAGTTAACATGGGCTCTAACGTAGGAGCAAGGGGGGCTTTTCAATATTATTGGGAAAGTTAAGCCCCAATAACGTGTGCGAAGGACCTAGAGGCAACATTAGTGGCAACGTTTGTGCCATTAACGTTGAAGTTAACGTGGCTTTTACTTAGGAACGTTAGTGAGAAAGTTGATTGTCACTAACGTTCTCGAACTCATATTTTCACTAAACGTTAACACCCCTAACGCCCTGAGCTAAAGTCTCTGCCCACTTCACACTTTCTCTCTGCAAGTAAAGCCAAGCCCAAATGAAGAAAAGAACTACTTCAAACTCAAGATCCAAAGGCCCAAGACTTGAAGAGCCAACTAGAAGATGAGAAGAGTAGTATATATAGGAGTAGCTTTGAATTATTTTGGGAGTTCCGGGAGTTGGAAAATAGCATAGAACTACTTCCTGTATTTATTTTCTCTGCACTTCTAGTTTTCATTATGTATTCTCCATCTTTATTTTCATTTTCTAGAGCTATGAACAACTAAACCCCTTTCATTGGGTTAGGGAGCTCTGTTGTAATTTGATGGATCAATACTAGTTTTCATTATTCTTCTTCTATCTTTTCTCTTGATTTTACTTGAAAGCTTTCGATCTTCATCCAATTGGGTAGTGATCTTGGAAAAGAAACTATTCATACTTGGATCTCTTCTGAACCTTGGAAGAGGAATGAAGAGATCAAGCTAGAAATGCTTTCTCATGCTGGACCAAATTGGGTTTGGATGGATATGTGACTATAATCCTCTCAATACTTGATTTGGGAAATGCATGTGGTATAATCAGTGACCATACTTCATCTCTTCTCATGAGCAATTGACCAAGGAATTGGCTATTGATCAAGATTTGAGAGATTCAATTACAAGAAATTGTAATTCAATCACTTAAGATTGCCAAGGAGATCAATGAGTGCATTGATTGAGGAAGAAATGTAAATGAGATTGATCCGAAGAATGCAATATCTCCTAAGCCCAATGAACTCCCCATTTCTGATCTTACCCATTCTCTTTAATTTCTGTCATTTACATTTATGAGCAATTCCCCCATTCCTATTTAAGATTCTGTAATTTACTTTCTTTCATTTACTTGCCCGCATTTAACTTTCTGCAATTCTCAACTCAATTTCTGATTCGCTCAACTAGAACATTCCTCTAATTAAAGTTTCTTGATCAATCAATCCTTGTGGGATTCGACCTCACTCTATTGTGAGTTTTTACTTGACGACAAATTCGGTACACTTGCCGAAGTAAATTTGTTATGAGACAAGTTTTCCGTGCATCAACCTTTCATTCGTTTTCCCATTTGACATGCATCACAAGTGATATCTTTGTCAAATTTTATCAAAGGAAGACCTTTTACTGAACCCCTTTTAACAAGCTTGTTTATTTGAAACATGCTTGTATGGCCCAATCTTTTGTTTATTTAGTTCATCAAGAGTGAGGCCATACACATTATCACAACGATTTGTAATAAACAATACCTCATTTGACTTTTCACTCACTACACGATATTCTAATCTTTTGAATATCACAAAGTAACCCAAATCACATAATTGACTAATACTCAAAAGATTATGCCTCAATCTATTAACCAAAAAGACATCATCAATAAAGGTAGACTGATTTTTTTCTACTTTTCCAACAGCTATGATTTTACCTTTACCATCATCTCCAAAGGTTTCAAATCCTCCATCATACGTGTTGAGTTTGATGAAGAATGTTGACCTTCCCATCATGTGCCTAGAGCATTCGCTATCCAAGTACCATATGTCTTTCTTCTTCTTGGATGCTAGGCAAATCTGCATACACTCTTAAGTAACCTTAGGTATCCAAATCAATTTGGATCCTTTGAAGTTAATCCATCTTAGTTGTCCAAGTGCATTAAAATCACAAAAAATATTGTAAGTTTGGTTTCCTACTGATGCACCACTATTTCGTGGTACATTTTATGCTTAATTGAGTGGATTTTATCCACTAAACTCACACTTATTCATATAATTCGCATGTTTTACATTTTCCTTCCTAATTCTGTGCTTTGATTAAAAACATGCTTCTTTGGCCTTAAATTACTATTTTTAATTCTCTCTTATCACCATTCGATGCTGTGATATGTATGTCAAGTGTTTTCATGGTTTATAGAGCAGGAATGGCTTAGAGGATGGAAAGGAAGCATGCAAAAGTGGAAGGAATACAAGAAATGGAAGGAATTGCTAAGCTGTCATGCCTGACCTCTTCGTACTAAATCGATCATAACTTAAGCTACAGAGGTCCGAATGAGGCGGTACTAGTTGCGTTGGAAAGCTAACATCCAGGTCTTCGAAATGATATGTAATTTGCCATAGTTGCCATGCTGTTAGGCAATACGCACGCGTGATGTACACGTACGTGTGACACACACAGAACACCATCGACGCGTACACGTGACGTACGCGTACGCGTGACATGCGTCACGTGCAGAAATAGAAGAAGACGCTGGGGGCAATTTTGGACTGGTTTTGGACCCAATTTTTGGACCAGAAAACATAGATTAGAGACTGCAGAGTGGGGGAATCATTGATTCATTCAGACAACTTTCATTCACATAATTTTAGGTTTTAGGATTCTTAGGTTTAGCTATTTTCAATTTCAGATTTCTATTTTGCTTTAATTTAGTTCTCTTCTACTCTTATTTGTTCTAGTCCTTTAGTTTATCTATCTTCTCTTGATGACTTGTTTATTTATCCAATTTGGTTTATGAACTCCATGTTAGATTCAATTTCTTATTAATGCAATTTGAGATATTTCATATTTATGATTGCTTTTTTCTATTTATGTTATTGATGCTTACAATTAGTTGTTTGGATTTTATTGTCTCTTATTAATTTCTATGCTTTTATGTTATACCCTCTAAGTGTTTGATAAAATGCTTGATTGGATTTTAAGTTAGATTTTTATATTCTTGGCTTTGGTTGGGTAATTGGAGACTCTTGAGTTATCAAACTCCTTTGTTGATTGATATTTGAAAGTAGCTAGTTGATTTGGATCCCTCTAAAGCTAGTCTTCCCTTAGGAGTTGACTAGGACTTGAGAAATCAAATTGATTCATCCACTTGACTTTCCTTCATAGTTAGAGGTTAACTAAGAGGGAGCAATGGACAATTAATGTCACAATTGATAAGGATAGCTAGAATAGGACTTCTAATTCTCATACCTTGCCAAGAGCTTTCTTAATTGTTAGTTTATTTTCTTATCATTTACATTCCTTGTTCAACCTTTCAAAAACCCAAAAGGATACTTTTCCATAACCAATAGTGACATATTTCCCTGCAATTCCTTGAGAGATGACCCGAGGTTTAAATACTTCGATTTAATTTTATTAGGTTTATTTTAGTGACAACCAAATTTTTGTATGAAAGGATTATTGTTGTTTTAGAAACTATACTTGCAACGGGAATTTATTGTGTATTCTTTACTAGCAAGAATCCGTTCATCAAATAGCGCCGTTGCCGGGGAATTGCAAACGTGTACCTTATTATTTGTTATTGTGAATATTGTGAATAATTTTGCTTTTTCATTTCTTTGTTAGTTGTTTCTAGTTTTAGGAGTTTATTTTCATTAGTTCTTATTAGTTTTTGTTTTTATTTTCTCTTGATACTATGAATTCTCACCCCTTTGGCTATGAGTTTGGTTACAATCATGTTGTAGGGAATGGAAGCTACAATGCGAACATGCATCAATGTTGGGACAATCAAAGATGGGAGGAGCCACAAGGATTTGATCAACCCTCTTGGCAACAACCCCCTCCAATGCACTATGACCAACAACCATTTTATGATGCATACCAAGACAATAGCTATGGTGGACCTTTTTGCGACAACCAACCTCCACCAAATTACTATGGTCAAGAGCCATTCCAGGGTACGCATCAAGACAATGGATATGGTGGACCTCCTTGTAGTTACCAACAAGCCCCACCATGTCAATCTAGTAGATGTGGTAGTCCTTATTGTACATGTCAACAATCCCCACCATATGCCTATGAACCCCCTCCTCAACATAGCTTTGAACCACCATACTCACAAGCCCCTTACTACCAAACACCCTCATATGATTCTAACCCTTATCCACCATACCAACCACCTTATGAGCCATATGAACCATATATGGAACCACCCCAATTCCAACCCAATTACTCCCAAGAACCACCGCCTCCATATACACCATGTCCATATCCATCAACCCAAGTGCCATATGATCATAATCATGCAATCCGAGCGGAACAAAAATCAAAGGATCGTCTCAAGGAAACAATGGATCGATTTCAAGCAACCATTCATCAATTGGAGCGAGTGGTATGCCGAAGAGCAAACGAAGCTCTTATAGCTAAAGAATCTCAACTTGAGAACAAGGAACTGAAGTGTGTTGTGCAACAAGTGGAAAAGATGGAGAGTGATGAACCACCACATCCTTATTATGATGAACCACCCTCTTATCACAAATCTTTCCTCCCAAATAATGAGCCCTCATATCCACCTCAATCTTCAATGCATGACACTCTTGGTGTTCTTCTTCAAGGGCAAAAAGAGATAAAAAGGGAAGTACTAAAATTCATGACTGCCTTAACCGAGGTAGTAAATCGATTAGCTTCCCAACATTTGGACACTAAAAGTACTTCCATGGCTACATATGGAGAATCAATAGAAGAGCCTAGCATGAAGCAGACACTAGAAACTCCGGTGGACAATGAGGAACGTGGCTTTGTATTAGAACAAGTGGAAGAAGCCGTAATAGTTACAGAGGAAGAAGTGGTTGAAGACTTAGGAGATGCCGAACCTTCATGGGAATCTAGAGTTTCAGAGTATTCCTCCAAGAAGATTGAAATTGATGTCAAGGAGGCTGGCGCACAACCTCCATGGCATATTCCTTATGAAGACTTGGATGGGATAGATCAAGAAGCAAGTTCCCTTGGTAATGAGGATCATGAATCAAGTCCTCCTAGTGATGAATCTACATCTGCAAATGAACTCTTTGAATATGAAGACTCTTCTCTAATTGAGTCTGAAAATGATGTAGAAGCGGAAGTCCTTCAGAAAGGGTGGACGGGAGTTGAGTACGCTTTGTGAAGAACGTTGGAGACTTCTCCACCTAGGTGGCCATCTACTCCTTCATTTGAGTGGGTAAGACTTATCTCTATTCGCTTTACTATCCCACTTGAATATCGTATTCTTGAAATGAATGGCCAACTTAGGAGGCTTTGTGGCATTAAGCCTAAGAGAAGGATGTTTAGTGGTTGGAGTTGCAAATCAAGGCTCATCAAGGTTGATACTTCAAGAACTAGATGCAAGGGTGGAACTTGTGAACATTTGGTTGGATCTAAGAGAAGAGTTTGGTATTGCATTGAGAATTCGGATTGCTTGCCACCCGGTTGCGACAATGGTAATCCACTTCAAGACGGGTGTAGAGACAAGATTTGGGATCCGGGCATACAAGATGATCAATTTTGGGAGCTCAAAGCATGTGAAGAACTCCATCAAAGCTTGGGGAATTTACTTGGAATAGATAGAGCTTATTGGAAGTCCAAGCGTTGGTGGCAGTTTCAAGATGAGTTCAAGCACAAGCCACCATGCCAAGGAGCCCATCAAATGTCCAACTTAAGGACAATAACTAAAAGTGCTAGGTGGGAGACAACCCACTATGGTATGATCTTTCACTTTTATTCTTAGTTTTATTTTATTTTATTCTTATCAGTGTTCATCCATAATTTCTGCATCATCACCTGCATTCTGCATTAAAAAAAAAATGCGAACGACCCGTAAGCGTCGATGACGCGGACGCGTCCCATGCAAGTTTGCAGTATTAATAAATGGGGCATAGAGTTGTGCTGGAATGAGCAGGAGGGGTGCCTGGTGCACAAGCCAACCCACGCATACGCGTGCTGCACGCGAATGCGTCCCCTGCGTTTTTGCCAATACACGCATAAGTGTCCCTGACGCGTACGCGTGGGATTGCCAATCAGCGTGAAAGAGTGCTTGAACAGAGAGTTGTGATGCCATGGCACTGGAATCACGCGAGTAGTCACGTGTACACGTGACCGACGCTCACGCGTCAGTGTTCAGGTTTGGCCACCCACACGTACGCATGGGCGACGCGTACACGTCGCATGGCTAATTCAGTTTTCACGCTTACGCGTGATGGATGCGCACGCGTCGCGTCCCGTTTTTCATTCCCTTCTCCTTTATTCTATCCTTTCTCCTTCTGTCCTCCTCCTTTCTTACTTTTTTTCTTCTTCATTTCTTTAACCTCTCACCCTTACTCTCTTTCATTCTATTTTCTTTATTGCATTTGCATACCTTCACTCATTGCATTTTAATTTTGTGCATGTTTTCTTTTTCTTTTCTCAATCTGATACATTTTTTGGTGTTAAATGTTCTTCCTCAACCGTTGTATCTTTTCTGGTATTATTTTGGTACTTAGTGACTTGTTTTACACTGTTGGGTGATATTATTTATCTGTCAATGCCAATCTTTTATGATACCTGTATTCCTTTTGCATTGACATGAATTTATATCGTCTCTCATTACCTACTATCTCTTCCCCATTGTTGCAATTTTTGCACTATTGATATGCCATTCACTTCTATTATTTTCTCACATACATGTTGTAGCTACCAGGTAGTTGAGACCCTCACTATTTGGCATTCACCCACCCATACTTTAATTGTTTTTTTATCTTTATTTCTGGGTTACTTCTCTTCCTTTTTGATGAATGGATTTTTGACGGTTTAGAAGTTCACAAATGAAATCTCATCGAAGTATAGTTTCTAAACCATTAAATTGGCATGCATTAGGATGACAATTGTACCTATGAGTATCCGGAGGTTGTTGCCAATAGGAGTGATCAATTCCTTAAGGCTCCTCCCATCTTTGTTGGTTCCATCCTTGATACATGTGGTCATTGAAGTTCCCATTTCCTACAACATAATTAGTACCAAACTCATAGCTAAAGCGAGAATTCATGATAGCAAAAGAAAAGGAAAATAAAATCAACTAAGAAACAAAGAAAACCAAATCCTAAAACTAGCAAGAACTAACCAAGGTAAACATATTCACAATATTCACATATATACAATAACCAATAACATAACACCATTGCAAGTTCCCCGGCAACGACGCCATTTTGATGAATGAATTTTTGGCGGTTTAGAATTTCACAAATGAAATCTAGTCGAAGTATAGTTTCTAAACCAACACTAATCCCTTCATACAAATATTTGTTTGTCACGAGTAAAAACCCCTAATTATTCTAATAACCGAAGTATTCAAATCTCGGGTTGTCTCTCAAAGGAATTGCAGGGTAGTATTCTTGTTATTGGTCATGAACATGTATATTTTGGGGTTTTGATTAGGAAACAAGAAAAGTAAATGATAAAGGAAATCAATTGACAAAGAGGTCTTGGCAAGGTTTGGTGGTCAAGGATCTCTATCCTTATCACTAACCACAGTATGATAATTGCAAGGATAAATCCCACTAAGTCATCCTCTAACAAGTAAAGGAAAGTCAAATGAGCTATATCAATCCAAGTCCATAAGTCCTAGCTATTCACTAATTGTATTAATGAGATTCAATGGCTATCAACTATCAATCACTTGGACATTAGTAACTCAAGAATTCCTAAGTTACCTTCCCAAGCCAAGAACATAAAATTCTACTCTAACATCCTCTCAAGCATTTTGACAAACACTTGGAAGGTATAAAAGAAAAGCATAGTAAATTGGCAACAAGAATGAAATCTAACAACAATTATTATAAAGAATTAACAACAACAATAAAAAAGAACATTATTGACATGAATTACCTCAAATTGAATTGAAAGAAAATAAAAGGAACAAGAGTGGATCAACAACAAGTATGGAAACAAAGTAGAAGAAATTACAAAAAAAGAATAGAAGAATGATGAATGTAACAACAAAGAATTGAGAAGTAGAAGTAGAAGAGAACATGAATTAAAAACTAAATCTAAGCTTATTATCCTAAACCTAATCCTAATCCTAGAGAGAAGTGAGAGCTTCTCTCTCTAAAACTAACTAAAACTAATCCTAATGAGGAAGAGTTATGTCAAAGATGCATTCTCCTTCAATCCTTGGCCCTTTAAAGCATTTTGGTGCCAAAGTTAGTTGCAAACTGGACCCCACAGCCTCTGAAAATTTGTTGGGCACGTTTTCACTTTAAAATCATGTGTCAGCATCGACGCGTACGCGTACAGCACGCGTGCGCATCCCTTGATTTTTCGCTATCCACGCGTGCGCGTACATTGCGCGTGCGCGTCTATGATCTCATCCAATTCTTTGGCTTTTCCATGTGTTCTCCATTTTGCATGCTTTCCTCTTCACTCCTTTGATCCATTCTTAGCCTTTTCAACCTGAAATTATTATCAAACACATCAAGGCATCTAGTGGAATCAAAGGTGAATCAAAATTATCAAATTAAAGGTCTAAAAGCATGTTTTCACATTTAAGCACAAATCAAGGGAGAATCACAAAATCATGCTATTTCATTGAATAAATGTGAGAAAAAGTTGATAAAATACTCTGAATTTATCACAAGATAAACCCTAAAAATGGGGTTTATCAACCTCCCCACACTTAAGTCATAGCATGTCCTCATGCTATACCAAGAATGAAGTAAAAGGTATGGCATTTATTCAATGCAACTAAACTATATGCAACCTATCTAAATGCAACTACCTACATGAATGCGAATGCTTGGTCAAAACAAATTAACCTCCAAGAGATATATGCAAGCACAAGGGCTAAAGTAATGAAATTCAAAATCCAACCCACAATTGTATTGAATAATCAAGAATGATTTACAAACTTGCATGAATAAATATAATTATGGTGGAAACATGTAAGTGAGGAATCGAACCCTCACCTGATGTGTATCCGCTCTAGTCACTCAAGTGTTTAGGGGTTGATTCGCTCAATTCTCCCCTAATCATGCTTTCCAAGATTTGTTCTTCATCTAAAAATTAACAATTATTCAATGCATGCATACAATTATCATGAGGTCTTTCTTAAGGTTGTAATGGGGTTAGGGTCAAGGTATGGTCATATATGGTTAAGTGGACTAGAATTTGAATCTTTGATTAGCCTAGACTTTCCCACCTAACCTATGATAACCTATACAATTAAGTTCTAATCTAACTACCCATTTTTCACTTTTTCACATACTCATGCATTTTCTTTACATTTCACAACACTTATGCATTGATTCTTATTGACTTTACTTTGGGGCATTTTGTCCCCTTTTTATTTCTTTTCTCTTTTTTTTCTTTCTTTCTTTCTCTATATAATTTTTTTCTTTTTTTCTATATATATATATATTTTTCTTTTTTTATCTTTTGTTTTTATCTTTTTTCTTTTATTTTTCTCATTTTTCTTTCAAGAGTACCAATGCATAAGGTCTAACATTTTATTAATACATGAGCATGTACCCAATTTCTAAATATATAAAATACAAAGCATCTTTTTATCCCAACCAATGCTCCCAAATCTCCCCAAACTTGAATAATAAACACTCTCACTAGCCTAAGCCAACCAAAGATCCAAACAAGGGACTTTTATTGTTTTTTACTTTAGGCTTGTAATGTGCTAAAATAAAGAACAATTGGGTTAAGCATAGGCTCAAAATTGGCTAACAATGGAAGGTAAAAGGTAGGCTTTCTGGGTAAGTGAGCTAATGAAACAATGGCCTCAATCATATAAATGCATGAATACAAGGGATAATGGACATAAAGAATGAAACAAATCAAGGATCACAATCATGGAAAGAGAAAAATTCACACAAGAAGGGAAATAAGTGGTTATAAGATGTAACCACATCATTAGGCTCAAATCTCACAGGCTTGTGTTCTTAGCTCAAAACATGTTTCACAAAATATATATGACTCAAGCAAGTTCCACAAAAATTTCTCAATCAATTAGGGTGGTGCCCTATAGATAAATTCCTTGGAAAATTTGTTGTTTTAACTAAGCTTATCCTAAATGCAATGTTGTGATTTAGAAATCTTAAAATTCCCTTAGTTTATCCCTTCTTTTTCCAAATCAAACCAAACTTCTTATGCAAAAAGGGTAAACTTAGGTTTCAACAATCCAAAATATTTTTCTAATCACAACCAAAGAGCCAAAATAACTACATAAAGCAAAAATACACTAAAATATGAAATATCTAGAATGCAAGGTGCAAAATGCAACAAACTAAAGAGTATCTCAAAATAACAAATATCTACAATAATCCAAAAGTGCGATAAAAATAAAGTGCAAAGTATTAAAATAATACAAAATAAAAGATAAATGTCCAAACTTATCATCCAAAATAACAACTCCACCGACGATGACCTCCCCACACTTAGAATGGAGCATCATCCTCGATGCTACTGCTCGGGCTCATGGTGAGGATCAACTGTCGCAGCTGGCTGGGTCTCAGGCTGTGGCTCCTCAGGTGGCTGTTGTACCTCCGGGATGGCCTGTGTCTATGGTGGTGCCTCTGTCTGAGCTGGCTCTGCCTCATGCTCCTCGGCATGCTCCTCCTCTGATGCGGAAGAAGGGTCGGGAAGAGGGGGCAACTCAACGCCCAATGCCACGAACATTTGATCCATTCTGTCCAGACGTCACATAATGCGGCGCTCACTGCGCTCCATAAAGCAGAACAGATGCTGGACTAGATGGTAAGTCGGCTGAGGTGCTGGCGGTGGGATCGGTGCTGTTGGGGCTGCGGGTCCTGCTGCTGAGGATGAAGTGTCGTGTGTCACGACTGCTCTGGCTCTAGAGCGACGCCGAGATGGGGGCTTTTCGTGCACCCGCTCTCCCCACAAAATTACATTCCTCCTTTTCGTGGACCGGGGGTGGTGTCTCATCATCCGCCTCCCACATAGCGCCGGCTAGCTGAATCATCGTGGTGACCAAGGTGGGAAAGGGAAGTAAGCCATGGACATGTGCCCACCACATGTATCGCCTGATCAATCGAGGGAAGTATACCTCCTTCCCCTCCATAACGCATCCGATCAGGATGAGCATGTCCATCGGAATCTCAGTGAAGTGGGTGGTCGGCATGACGTAATGGGCAAAGATCTGCTGCCACATCTTGGCCTCCCTAGAAAGATGAGTAAACAGCATCTCCTTGGACTTCCTGTTGTCAGCGTCCATCACCCAACGGGCATCCGGGGTGGCAATAACGTCCCTCAGAGCATCATAGTCAAAAGTCATACAATGTATGGCCACCTACGTCTGCTCAATGGCATCTGTGCCACCGGTCCTAGGCAGACAGCCGAGTCTATCCTGAATAGCTGCTTCCGTAACCAATATCTGACCGCCTCACAGGTGAACCGACTCAAGGGTGTGTCTAAAGAAGTTACAATAAAATTCCTTCACCCATGAGGAGTTCACCCTACCTAGCTCCCTATCAATAAAGCCCATGCTCATCCCCTGAATACGGGTCATAATGGCTCGTCTCACGTCAGTCGGGAGGACCAGTTTCTTCTCTATATTCAGATTCTTCTTCCGGTATGTCGGAAAGCGGAGCTCACAATAGAGGTTAGGGAACTTGTGTGTTTTAGTAGGAGGCATTTGTTGGTTATCTTTGTCCTCCTCATTAAGAGGGTTCTTAGCATAGTCATGGTAAGGAGACAGAGTGGAGGGCTGAGGTTTCTTGCGCTTCCTTGAGGTAACCTTGGACTTTCCTATATCGGCCATCCTGAAAGCAGATAAGATAGGATATTTACAATTAAGCCACGTAGAGGAAAAACAAATCAAGGCATGACATATTCATGAAGTGAGTTAAAAAGAAATGAAAACTTGGAATGCAGCCAAACAAAATACAGAATTCAACTCCAATGATGCAAACCAAGAAGTCATGCAGCAATGATAGAATGCTTGTTGTTAAGCAGCCATAGTCATCATGCCCTAAAGAATGTGTGTGTTAGTGAGAAAACCAAGAAGAGAGTTAGAATGGTGACAAGGTCAAAGTTAGAAAACTAAGTCATGTGTTAGTGGCATGACAATCATGTGGCTCAAACAAGAGAAGCTCAAATGAGTACATAAAACAAGCATGCTCACAATCATGAGGATGATGCAGTCATTGATGATGAAATATGAAATATTGCACAAAAGCATATAAATGGGAAGCAAATCATCAATCAATGTCATGGTCACTAAATGGGCAATAATTGGTAAAGAAAGAGTGAAATATGCACTTTGTGTAACTAAAACAAGTTAAGAACCAATTTGATTTAAAAGTGTCACACAAGTGAAATGCACCAATCATTGCAAAGGACTGAACCATATTAAAAAAAAATGCAAGTCAAGATCAAATGGTGAGCTTAGCATGAGTCAGAAAGCATTTGAGTTAACTTGAAAAGTGAAGGCATATGGAGGTTCAATGCATATCACGGGAAGCAAAATGGACAAGAAAATGCACCAAAATAACCTAAGAATTAGACTTGGTGTAAGTCGAGTAAACTCAATTCCAAAAGTGCCAAGTTCAATTTTAGGTAGCAAGTTTAAAACCAAAACAATTTCTAAAAATTTGGGCAATATTTCGGCAGTAAATTGGACATTCTCGGAAAGCAAACAGCAATTTAAAATAAAGTTCAGCATGGCAGCAATGAGAATCAGCATAATAGCACCATAATTCACACAAAATACCACACCAGCATCATTCAACAAACAAGTAGCATTCAGAAAGTAAACAAGAACGGAGCAATTATCAGACCTAGAATCTTCTAACCACATCCTATCTACCTAACAGCATGCATTTCTAAACTAACCTATAAAATGAATCATCTAACTAACTAAAATAACAACAGTAAAAATGAATAAAAGAAAATAGGGAAACAGAGCAGAAGGCAGGAGCATGGTGAACCTGGAATGGAGAGCAGACAGAATGGAAAAGAGATGGAAGTGGATGACTACAACAACGCCGCCCAGAAATGGTGGCGGTGGTGGACCTCGTGGTGGCACAGGGAGTTGAGGGAGCAGGAGTGCCGAAAACAGAGCAAGGGGTAGAGGGACGTGGGTTCTGTGCTGATAGAAAGAGGGGGGTGACTGAGGAAGAAGAGAATGGTTAGTGGTGACTGTGGTGGGTGAGCAAGTCACCGGCTGCAGTGGGGGCAGGCGGCGGAGCCGGGCCACAGGAGAAGAGGGTTATGGCTGAGAGTGAGAGAAGCGAGGCAGAGAGGAAGAAGGAAGGAATGAGGCTAAGGCAGTCTGCGACGACGGTAATGTGGTCGCCGGACAGTGATGGTTGTGAAGGTTGAGGGTGGTTCAGGAAGTTGAGGGAGAAGAGAGGGTGAATGGAACGTTGGAAGAGAGAGGGGGGGGGGAAAACGTGACTGGCAAGGGTTTCTTGCGTGGATGGGGTATTAGGGATTTTGAATCCACGCATACGCGTCTTGTACGCGTCCGCGTGGATGGTGAAGAACATGATAGACGCGTAAGTGCAATGTGCGCGCAGGCGGAGGTGGAAAGGGTGCGCTTCGACGCGTACGCATATCGTGCGCGTCCACGTCGGCAGAGGCTTGCGCGAGAAGCATAATGCTTGTGCCACAGTCGCGCAACTCTCAGGTGGGAGTATGGATTTTGTGTCAACCCATCCACGCGTACGCGTGCATGCCCTTGTGCCCCACGCTCAATGTTCGCGCTGTGTTCACCTAACTCTCTGGATCATGTATGGATCTGTATTCACTCATCGACGCATACGCGTACAGCATGCGTACGCATCCTTGTTGTTTTTTTTTATTGAAACACTAAAAACAGCTAAAAGTCTCCCTAACATTACCTTCAACTCTAAATCGACCAAAAATGTAAAATTAATAAAAATTTCCAAAGGCAACCAAACATAACTTGCACCCTAAGAAATTACAATCAAAACATTAAGAGAAGACTACAATGAAGAGGAAAACTACCTACAATGACAACTCAAATCACTTATTAATCAAATCTACAAGAGGAAATGGAAAGAGTTTACCATGGTTGGGTGTCTCCCATCTAGCACTTTTATTTTAGGTCCTTAAGTTGGACATTTTGGAAAGCTCTTTGTCATGGTGGCTTGTGTTTGTACTCATCTTTGAATCTCCAAGGATCTTTGCTCCGCATTTGGTTGACAGGAATTCCAACCGTTTTTACCAAGCTTGGGTGAAGTTCGACCCAGGATATGCGGTCCTAAAGTTGGTCTTCAAAGTATGATCCGGGGTCCCATATCTTATTTTAACAAGCCAAGTCATCCTTCTAGACCCACACAAATTTGCAGTCTTCCAATCATGGTCCCTATGCTTTAGAGCTTTGACCCTAATGAGCGTAATTCCAAACTTCCAACCACTACACAACTCCCTCTTACTATGGACTTCGCAAAGAGCTCTAAGTTGCCCATCCGTTTCGATCAAGCCATATTCAAGTGAGAAAGTGAAGCTTAAAGGTAAGAATTTTACCCACTTGAATGTTGTGTTGGAGGATGGCTTGGGGAGGGGAACCTCCCCACACTTAAACGATGCGAGGTCTACTTTTTTAGGCTCTTCCTTAGTTATTTCCACCTCTTGACAACTTCTTTCAATTTCTTCTTGCTTGTCAACTTCTTCAACAAGGATACCAATATTACCTGGTTTGGAGTTGTCTTCAATAACTTCAATTTCTTGTTCCATGGGAGGTGATTCAATTTTGGATAAAAAATCATTGATGATTGAATTCATCTCTTGATCAACCTCTTCATATTCTTCAATTTGGATATGCTCCGGAGGTTGTTGAGATTTTCATGGTGATTTCGCATCTCCTAAATCTTCAACCACATTTTCCTTTTCTTCAATGATTATTGGTTTCTCCAATTGTTCCAATACAAAACCCAACTCCTCCTTCTCCACCGGATTGTGCAATCTTTTCTTTATGCTTTGCTCTTCTTTGGATCCTTCACATGTGGATATGGAAGTACCTTGAGTGTACATGCATTGGTAGGCTAAGGTGTGCACTACCTTAGTCAAGTTAGTCACAAACTCTAGTGTGTTCCTTTGCATATCCGCTTGTTCTTGAAGTAACAACGCGAATGAATCATCTATTGGGGCTTGGTGTGCATAAGAGGGTTCATTATTTTGGAGAAAGGGTTCATAGTAGGAAGGTGGTTCTTCTTGGTAAGGGTATAGAGATGGTGTGTATTGAGGTGGTTCTTGGTGGTAATGGTTGCAAGGATATGGTATGGGTGATTGGTCATATGATGGATATGGATCATAGGAAGATGTTTGGCAAAAAGAGGCTTGTGAGTATGGTTGAGGCTCATGTTGAGGATATGGCTCATAGGCATATGATGATGGTAATTGATTTCCACAAAAAGATTCACCATAGCCATTAAATAGGCATGCATTAGGATGATAATTGTACCTATGAGTATCCGGAGGTTGTTGCCAATATGAGTGATCAATTCCTTGAGGCTCCTCCCATCTTTGTTGGTTCCATCCTTGATACATGTGGTCATTGAAGTTCCCATTTCCTATAACACAATTAGTACCAAACTCATAGCCAAAGCGAGAATTCATGATAGCAAAAGAAAAGGCAAATAAAATCAACTAAAAAACAAAGAAAACCAAATCCTAAAACTAGCAAGAACTAACCAAGTCAAACATATTCACAATATTCACATATATACAATAACCAATAACATAACACCATTGCAAGTTCCCCGGCAACGGCACCATTTTAATGAATGGATTTTTGATGGTTTAGAATTTCACAGATGAAATCTCATCGAAGTATAGTTTCTAAACCAACACTAATCCCTTCATACAAAAATTTGTTTGTCACAAGTACAAATCCCTAATTATTCTAATAACCGAAGTATTCAAACCTCGGGTTGTCTCTCAAAGGAATTGCAGGGTAGTGTTCTTGTTATTGGTCATGAACATGTATATTTTGGGGTTTTGATTAGGAAACAAGAAAAGTAAATGATAAAGGAAATCAATTGACAAAGAGGTCTTAGCAAGGTTTGGTGGTCAAGGATCTCTATCCTTATCACTAACCACAGTATGATAATTGCAAGGATCAATCCCACTAAGTCATCCTCTAACAAGTAAAGGAAAGTCAAATGAGCTATATCAATCCAAGTCCATAAGTCCTAGCTATTCACTAATTGTATTAATGAGAGTCAATGGCTATCAACTATCAATCACTTGGACATTCGTAACTCAAGAATTCCTAGGTTACCTTCCCAAGCGAAGAATATAAAATTCTACTCTAACATCCTCTCAAGCATTTTGACAAACACTTGGAAGGCATAAAAGAAAAGCATAGTAAATTGGCAACAAGAATGAATTCTAACAACAATTATTACAAAGAATTAACAACAACAATCAAAAAGAATATTATTGACATGAATTACCTCAAATTGAATTGAAAGAAAATAAAAAGAACAAGAGTGGATCAACAACAAGTATGGAAACAAAGTAGAAGAAATTACAACAAAAGAATAGAAGAATGATGAATGTAACAACAAAGAATTGAGAAGTAGAAGTAGTAGAGAACATGAATTAAAAACTAAATCTAAGCTTATTATCCTAAACCTAATCCTAATCCTAGAGAGAAGTGAGAGCTTTTCTCTCTAAAACTAACTAAAACTAATTCTAATGAGCAAGAGATATGTCAAAGATGCATTCCCCTTCAATCCTTGGCCCTTTAAAGCATTTTGGACCCCACAGCCTCTGAAAATTTGCTGGGCACATTTTCACTTTAAAATCACGTGTCAGCATCGACGCGTACGCGTACAGCATGCGTGCGCGTCCTTTGAGTTTTCGTGATCCACGCGTGCGCGTACATTGCGCGTGCGCGTCCATGAGCTCATCCAATTCTTTGGCTTTTCCATGTGTTCTCCATTTTGCATGCTTTCTTCTTCACTCCTTTGATCCATTCCTAGCCTTTTCAACCTGAAATTACTAGCAAACACATCAAGGCATCTAGTAGAATCAAAGGTGAATCAAAATTATCAAATTAAAGGTCTAAAAGCATGTTTTCACATTTAAGCACAAATCAAGGGAGAATCACAAAACCATGCTATTTCATTGAATAAATGTGAGAAAAGGTTGATAAAATACTCTAAATTCATCACAAGATAAACCCTGAAAATGGTCTTTATCACTTTTCCTCTTCCTTTAGGATGGCTACCGAAAAGGGAAAAGAAAAGCTTCTTAATGGGACGACAAACAAGTCCATCTGCACAGTCTTTGGAGAAAAGCATCAGTTATAGCAGGCCGTCCACTTGCACATCTTAGCATGCACCGAGGACGGTGCAATCTTTAAGTGTGGGGAGGTCGATACCGACTTCCATGGGTTAGTTATTTCCTATTTTCAACACCAATGTTTATTTTTCCTTGTTAAATTAGTTGTTGCATTTGCATTTTTGTTTGATTTTGTGCATGTTCTTCTACCACTACTTGGTTGGAGTGATAAGTTCTTTTTCAAGACCCTATTTTATAATATTTCACTAATTCAAATTAAAACTTTTTTGTTAAACTTGTTTGAAGATTGTAATTCGGAACATGGTTTAGAGCTAAGAATACACAACCTATGAGATTTTGAGCTTAATTATATGGTTACATTATCTAACCATGATTTTTATTCTTGTGTGTTTTCTTCTCTATGATTGCAATCTATGGTTTGTTCCATTCTATATGTCCATTGTTTAGTGTATATTCATGCATACATATGATTGAGGCCATCATTTGCTATTAGCTCACTTATCCCAAATAGCCTACCATTTACCTTTGTTTGCCACTTTGAGCCTTTTAATCCCCATTTGTTCTATATTTTACCACATCACTAGCCTTGAGCGGAAAAATAATTAATTACCTGATTTGAATATTTGGTTAGCTTAAGATAGTGTGTTAACTAAGTGTGGAGAATTGTGGGAACCTGGGTTAATAGGAATGTGCTATGTTTCTACTTTATTTGAATATTGGAAATTTGGGTGCATACTCATGTGAGACCAGAAAAGGACCCATGTGCATTGATATGTTATGTTTGCTTTAATGTTCATAAAAAAATAAAAAAATAAAAATAAAAATATAGTACAATGCAAATAAATATATAAATAGGAGATGAAATCACCCCAATGTTAAGTTTAATAAAAGATCAATGCATATGTGGTGAAATTAAAGTTAACTTGATACATGAGTATGTGAAATATACAAAAGTGAAATTATGGGTAGCTAGGCATGATTTTAGAATTACATAAAGTGTGTGTGTGTGTGTTAGGTAAGAGCTTGGGTTAGTCAAAGATTCATATTATAACTCACTTGGCCATACATATATCCTCACCCTTACCTTAGCCCCATTACAACCTTGAAAAGACCTCATGACGTTTGCATTTGTACACTAAATATTTGTTGATTGGTTAGATGAAGAACAAAGTTTTAGAAAGCATGACTAGAGAAGAGCAGAGTGGTTAACCCTAGACCCCTGAGAGACTAGAGTGCATATACACTTCCAGTGAGGGTTCAATGCTTGATTCTATGATTCCCTACTTTCATGAGCTATCTTCCTACAAGTTTACTTGTCTTTCATTGTATGATTTGAATTAGTGGAATCTGATTTATGTTTGTCTTGAAGAACTTGTTTACTTTTAACCAAGTAGATAGAAACATCTTAGCATATAGTTTCATTCATATAGATAGGTTGCATTTCATAAGTTTTCCCATTCCTCTTCACTCCTTTATAGCTTCTCTTGAGCATAGCATGAGGACATGCTAATGTTTAAGTGTGGGGAGATTTGATGCACCACTATTTCGTGGTACATTTTATGCTTAATTGAGTGGATTTTATCCACTAAACTCACACTTATTCATATCATTCGCATGTTTTACATTTTCCTTTCTAATTCTGTGCTTTGATTGAAAATATGCTTCTTTGGCCTTAAATTACTAATTTTAATTCTCTCTTATTACCATTCGATGCCTGATATGTGTGTTAAGTGTTTCCAGGGTTTATAGGGCAGGAATGACTTAGAGGATGGAAAGGAAGCATGCAAAAGTGGAAGAAATACAAGAAATGGAAGGAATTGCTAAGCTGTCAAGCCTAACCTCTTCGTACTAAATTGATCATAACTTGAGCTACAGAGGTCCGAATGAGGCGGTTCCAGTCGTTGGAAAGCTAACATCCGGTGCTTCGAAATGATATTCAATTTGCCATAATTTCCTGATGCCAGGATATTTTGGTCAATTTTACTGACCTTTTTCTTTACTCTTTTAGGATAGTTTCATGCATTTTCTTAGTAAATAAGCAAGTTTTGGGTAAATATACACTTACATCTTGATTCAAGCAAACATTGTGAACTTTACATGATTTCATGAGAATTATGCATGAATTGAATGACAATATGGATAATGCATGATCTCATGACTTGAAACAAAGCTTTGATGCACCTTGTTGGTTTGATTTCAGGACAAAGGAAGCATAGAAGAGCCACGTTAGGAGCCACGTTAGTTATAATAACGTGACCACCAACGTGGAAAGGGAGAAAGCTTGCAACGTTAGTGGAAAAGTTACCACCAATAATACCCTCGAATGCCATCATAGCCCACGTTAGTTGCCACGTTAGTTACACTAACATGGTAACAAACGTGGAAGAAAGGGATCACCACTAACGCCACACTAAGCCACGTTAAGAACCACGTTAATTCAATTAACGTGGACTCTAACGTGGAGTAAAGAGGGATCGCAAGCGTTAGTGACACTCACCTTTGTCACTAACGCTAGGCCAAGCTTGTATTGCCTACGTTATTGGTCATGTTAAGACCACTAACGTGAAGGGTAACGTGGAGCAATGAATTATAGGCCAACGTTAGTGACACTCACCTTTCTCACTAACGTTGGAGATGGCAAGCATACCCACGTTAGTGGCCACGTTAGTTACACTAACGTGGAGAACTAACATGGGAAAGAGGGGCACTTTGAAACGTTAGTGACAAAGGTGATTGTCACTAACGCTCTCGAAGCTTAGGCATGCCCACGTTAAGGGCCACGTTAGTGTACCACTAACGTAGAAGAAAGGGATAAGAAGTAACGTTATTGGTAAAAGTGAGTGCCAATAATGTTTGCGAAGGACTAAGAGGCCACGTTAGTGGTCACGTTAGTACCACTAATGTTGAAGTTAACGTCGATCATTTAGTTTGGAACGTTAGTGACAAAGTTATCGTCACTAACACTCTCGAACCCAAATTTACACTTAACGTTAACGCCATTAACGTCCTAACTAACTTCCCATCATGCCTAACTCACACTTTCTTTGCAAGCAAAGCTGAGCCCACTAGAGACTGTAATTGCGTCAACTGAAGATCAAAGGTCCATATCCAAGACTTGAAGAGCTAACTAGAAGATCTGAAGAGTAGTATATATAGGGATAGTTTTGAATTGAAATAGAGGTCGGGAACTTGAGAACTATACTCTGTATATTTTACTTTCTCTGTAACTTCTAGTTTATTTTTCAGAATGTACTTTTCATTTTTGCTTTCCATTTCTAGAGCTATGAACAATTAAACCCTTTTTCATTGGGTTAGGGAGCTCTGTTGTAATTTGATGGATCAATAATAGTTTTCATTATTCTTCTTCTTTCTTTTCTCTTGATTTTACTAGAAAGCTTTCGTTCTTTATCCAATTGGTTTGCTATCTTGGAAGAGAAGCTCTCTATAATTGGATCTCCTCTGAACCTTGGAAGAGGAATGAGGAGATCATGCTAGAAATACTTTCTCATGCTGGACCAAATTGGGGTTTGGATGGATATAGTGACATATAATCCTACCAATAGTTTGATTTGGGAATGCATGTGGTATAATCAGTGACTATACTTCATCTCTTTCCATGAGCAATTAAATCAAGGAATTGGCCAATTGTTCAAGCTTAGAAAGATTGGGTTGCCAAGGAATTGGGATCCAATCACTTAAGATTGCCAAGGAGATCAATGAATGCATTGATTGAGGAAGAGATGAAAATGAACTTGATCCGGTGAATGCAACATCTCCTAAGCCCAATGAATCCCCATTTCTGATCTTACCCATTCTCTTTATTTACTGCCATTTACTTTTCTGCTCATCTTCCCAAATCCCCATTTAAGATTCCGTGATTTACTTTATGCCATTTATTTCCAGCATTTACATTTTCTGTTCTTTACTTTCTCGCCATTTAATTTTCTGCAATTCCTCAACTCAATTTTTGCTTAGCTCAACTAGAACATTCCTCTAATTAAAGTTGCTTGACCAATCAATCCCTGTGGGATTCGACCTCACTCTATTGTGAGTTTTTACTTGATGACAATTCGGTATACTTGCTGAGGGAAATTTGTTGAGATACAAGTTTTCGTGCATCAAGTTTATGGCGCCGTTGCCGGGGATTGATTTTGTATCAACAATGATTAAGTTAGAGGATAACCAGATTGAGCATTTTTCTTTTGTTTTGTTTAATTCCATTTGAGTGATTTACTTTCAGTTTTAGTTATTTTCTTTCCTTTATCCCTTACCCGTTTGTTGTGTTTTTCGTCATTGTTTACAAGTCAGTTAACTAACCCACTAACTGTTTGATATATTGTACCACTCACACTAACAGCCATTCTAACAAGAGTAATTTCCATTCAATTTCTTCTTGCTCTTTTTACTTTGTTGGTTGTATGACAGGTAGAAGAAGCGGGGCTTCAACTTCCTTTGATTCTGAACCTGAGAGGACCTTCCTTAGATTAAGGAGGGAAGCAAGAGGAAAGAGAGTCGTTGGTGCTGAGGAAGAGGAGGAGTATTTTGAAACAACTATGGAGGAGAATATGGAGAACCACCATGAAGAAGAAGCTCACAACCATGCCAGAGAAAGTCCAGTGAATCATGCTGGGCAAGAGAGAAGAGTTCTAGGCTTTTATATCAATCCAAACCCAGGAAACTGTGGAAGTAGCATCCAAAAGCCAACCATACATGCCAATAACTTTGAACTAAAACCCCAGCTCATCACCCTGGTCCAGAACAACTGTGCATTCGGAGGAAGTGCCCAAAAAGACCCCAATCAACATGTCACCACCTTCCTAAGGATATGTGATACTGTGAAGTCTAATGGTGTTCATCCTGACACCTATAGACTGCTTCTGTTTCCCTTCTCACTCAAGGATAAAGCATCTAAATGGCTGGAATCCTTCCCGAAGTAGAGTCTGACAACCTGGGAAGATGTGGTAAACAAATTCTTGGCAAGATTCTATCCTCCTCAAAGAATCAACAGGTTGAGAGCTGAGGTACAAACCTTCAGGCAACAAGATGGTGAAACTCTCTATGAAGCATGGGAGAGGTTCAAGGACTTAACAAGAAGGTGTCTGCCAGACATGTTCAATGAATGGGTGCAGTTACACATTTTCTATGAGGGTCTTTCTTATAAATCAAAGAAGGCAGTAGACCACTCATCCGGGGAATCTCTGAACAAGAAGAAAACCATTGAAGAAGCCATAGATGTCATCAAGACTGTAGCTTAGAATGACTACTTCTATGCTTCTAAAAGGGGCAACACTAGAGGAGTAATGGAGTTGAATAGCATGGACGCGCTGCTAGCTCAAAACAAGATGATCACCAAGCAGCTGGCTGACCTTAACAAGAAGATGGAAAGGAACCAAGTGGCAGCATTCACCACCTCATCAGCAGCTCAAGAAGGAGCAAATACAGAGGAAGAGGGTGACCAGAAACAAGCCAACTACATTGGGAACTCACCTAGGCAGACCCATGATCCATACTCCAAAACTTATAATCCTGGTTGGAAGAACTACCCAAATTTTGGGTGGGGAATTCAACAAGATCAAGGCCAAGATCAGAGACATCACAACCCCAACCACAATGCAACTCACCAATATTCCACACAAAGATCATATCAGCACCCACCCAACAATACCTCTCAACATCCATACCAAAACCAAAATGGCCATTCTCATCCCTCCAATCTCAACCCACCATCACCATCCGAAGATAGGCTCTCAAGGATTGAGACTCTACTTGAAGGCATATGCAAGGAAATCCAAGACAACAAGGTGTTTAAGGAGGAGGTGCGAGCCAATATCAAAAACCAGGGAGACACCATCAAGAGGCTGGAATTTCAAGTGGGATACCTCTCTGAGAAGATGCCTAAACCTACTGATAGTTTCCCAAGTGACACAGAGAAAAACCCGAGAGGTGAAGCAAAGAAAGTGAGATGGGAAGAATGCAAGATGGTCACTATAAGTGATAAGGGGACTGAGAAAGAACTGAACAAACCCTTAAAACACTCTTCAAATATTCCAGCAGAGAAGCAAGGAGAGATTGATCAAGAAACCAACCCAACACAGAGGAAGGAGTTAAGGGAGAAGGAGATTCTATACCCATATGCACATTTTCCCCATAGACTCAAGAGTGGTGTAGAAAGGAAAGTGTATTCCAAGTTCCTCGACATGTTTGCATCTCTCCATGTAAACATACCATTCATCAAGGCTCTCCAACAAATGCCCACATACATTAAGTGTATGAAAGAGCTGCTGACCACGAAAAGTTCACTCAAAAGAGGGCAAACAATAGTGATGAATAAGGAGTGCAGTGCTCTCATTCAACCAGAGTTGCCTACAAAAAGGAAGGATCCAGGGAGTTTTCACATCCCCTATACTATAGGAGAAATAAGAATTGATAAAGGACTCTGTGACCTGGGAGCAAGCATCAACTTAATGCCTTTATCCCTCATGAAGAAGCTTCAGATCAATGAGCTAATACCCACAGATGTAATCATCAAATTGGCTGACAAAACTCAAAAACAAGCTATAGGAGTGATTGAAAATGTGTTGGTAAAGGTTGGGAACTACTTCCTCCCCGCAGACTTTGTTATCTTGGAGATGGAAGAGAGTCACCTCCATCCAATCATATTGGGAAGACCATTCCTGGCCACAGCCAGGGCACTTATAGATGTGGAGCGAGGAGAGCTAATATTGAGGATACATGATGAACAACTTACCTTCAATGTCTTCAAACCCTCACAAGAAGCAGATCAAGAAAATAAGGAATCAAGGGAGGATCACAATGAGGCAATGGTGGAAGAAACAAGCACTGAAGCACAAACAATACCCCTGGGAATCCCTTTGGTTGACGAACAATACAATCAGAAGGCACAACAGCTAAAGGAAACCCAAGAGGAGCTAAACCCACCAGAGTCATATGAGACCAGCAACAAAATCTCCCTGGGAAAAGAAGCCACAAGGAGCAGGAGAGCATTAAAAGAAACAAGGAAGAAAGCACTAAGGGGATGGAAGAACAAGAAGATCCCTACAGAAGATTTTTCTCCAGGGGATAAAGTAATCTCTGCTCATTTCCCAGCTATTCCACCTCATCTACCCACCATTCCATCTTAGCTACCTAAAGTCTATACCATCAGCATAATTCTATCCTTGGAACATGTGGAGATTCTTAATGAAGCCAACGGAGATAGATTCATTGCGAGAGGGGAAGATTTGAAGCATTACCAACCACCCTGACAAAGGCAAAACGTCAAGCTAATGACGCTAAAGAAGCACTTCATGGGAGACAACCCATGTTTTATATGTTTTATATCCTTTCAATTTCTTTTTAGGATGTTTAAAGTAGTTAATAAAGCAAGGTTCATGAATTCCAAATCAACTTTGACAAACACTTAAATGAATCCTTATATGTAACATATAGTGAACAACAAGTTTGGTGTTCAAGACACACTAAGAGAATATACATATCATGTTAATCTTAGAGCCTAAATCAACTCTTTTTACACTACATGGTCACAAACTAAGTTGGTGTCACCAATGTTGCATACATGAACTCTAAAGAAATTCAGTTGGTTTGCATTCATGAATATCACTTAGTTATTCAAAAACAAAAATTTTAAAAAGTAGTTATTCCACTTTCTAATTTTGCTGCAACTATCAAAACTCATTAATTTCATTCCTTTTATCTTGTAGGAGAAATGAAGGGAAGATTGGAAAGAATTGATGGGACAAATGAAGGAGGGGGTTCGGCCACTTCACAAAAGGGGTCTATACACATGTCTTCAAAGGGGAATGCATTGGGAAATGTTGCCATGCAACATTAGAATAATGATACTCTTGGAAACCAAACCACTCACATCATAAAAGTGGTGATCCTGGTGCTCATTTCATGCAAAACCCCAACCGTCCTCCATTGGTTCTTACCATCAATCCACACCCTTCAATCACCCATCATCTTCCTATATAAATAACCCCCACTCTATACCCCCTCCATATTCAAATGCCCTTTTATTTCATTCTTTTATCTTTCGAACACACACAGCCAACACTTCTTCCTTTATCCAAACACAATCCCATAACTACACCTTATCTTAACCCGACCGAATTCCATCATCAATCTATAATTCTCAACACCTTCATGTTCTAACTTCTACTCATGGCATCATCAAGCTCCAAGAGGCGAAAGAAAAAGGGACCGGTGGAGAGCATCCCTTTTGATGAAGGGAGGTTCAAGACCGCCTTCCATGAGCTTCAATTTAAACGGATAAAGCACAAGAAAATATTTCCAGAATTGACATTCCAGTTCAACAATGATGAGTGCCCACAGATTAGAGAGAAGATTGAACAAAAGGGTTGGCAAGAGCTCACGAACCCAGACACAAAGATAAATACAAATCTCATTAAGGAGTTCTACGCCAATGTGGCCAGAGAAGATACCACCAAGGCCCCTACCTTCAGTAGCTATGTGAGAGGAACAGAGGTGGACTTCAGTCCCAATGCCATCATGAGGACTTTTCATCTGAGATCACAACCCTCTGACAAGCCAAGTTATCAAGCAAGAATAAGTAATGGCCCCGATAATGATGAGCTTGAAGAAATTATGAACGATATGTGTGTCATAGGATCAGATTGGGAAAGGTATTCGGATAAGAGGCTATGGTTCATTAGAAGAGGAGATCTCATCCCGGAAGCCAAGGGATGGTTTGAGCTCGTGAGAAGATCTATCCTTCCAGCCTCAAACAATTCTGAGGTCAACATTGCTCGAGCTACTATGGTACATTGTATTATGAGGGGTAGAGACATCAATGTACATGAAATTATAGCTGAGGAGATCCAAGAAGCAGTCGAAAAGATTGATCCAAGTGCTCGGCTTTGGTACCCCAGTACCATCCTGAGACTATGTATGAAAGCCAAGGTAGTCTTCGAAGATAGCAATCCAAATTAGATAAACCCTGGAAGGTTAGTTACGCTTCAGCGTATAACATATGTAGCACCTGCTCAACAACAGAAAAGGCCTCAGATAAGGAAATGAACATCACAAGAAGAACCTCATCAAGAAGAACCTCAACAAACAGAATACCAGCAAGAAGAGCAATATGATCCAACCAACATAAATCTGGTTCACATTCAAGGAGCCATTGAGGATTTGGCAAGGAGATATATGGAAGGACAAGAGCAACAACTACACTTTCAATCCCAAAAGATGGATCGTCAGGAAGAACTACTTGCTAATTGGATGAATCAAAAAGGGGAGTGGCAGAAATAACAAATAGAGCAGCAACAGGAACACTACTCCCAACTCACTCAAGCCATCAATCAAGTGACTGAAAGGCAAGAGCATCAAGATAAAAACCTTCAAGAACTCAACCAACGTCAACTAACTCAGATGAAAGCATTCAACGAGTTCAGCGTGCTTAATGAAGGACGGCAACTACACAGGGAAGAATTCAACATAAACACTCAGACCAAGTTGACCTATGTGGCTGGGCATATGCATAACTTGCACTCTGTAATCCCAAGGTATGATACAGTCCAAAAAGACCTAACAGAACAAGAAGAAGGGAAGGTGAAACAACAGAAGGAAACGTTGAAGAAGAAGATGGAAGATGCTGGCTTCTGGAAAAGTTGGTCGGAAAGCGCAAAGAAAATGGGAGCTCAAGCACTCAAGAAGGACATAAAGAGGACAAACAAGAAAGAGAGCATAGGCACCCTCATGAGTAAAAGGTGGCGGAGTTCCTTTTCATTTTCTTTCTTTCAATGTCTAAATAAGGAAAATCATGTATGAAATAGAACATGCTTCCATAGTAGCTTAGGAATTTTCAATTCTGTCTTTAAGATTTCTTTGCTTTTGTCATATGTGTGCTAGTTTAAGTTCCCTACTTTCAATTTCACCCTGCTTAAATGTATGCTTGTCCTTTAAGTTAAATAAAAGAAAATGTTATGAAAAACCAGAGCGAGGTTTATCTTGTGGAGTAAGTTCTTAATGTTTGTGGTGTAGTAATTGGTTAGCTAAGTTGGTTTGCCAACAAGGAATACAGGCAACTACATATTCTGAATCCTATGCTTGAAGCATATTCTATGAGACTAGTTCAATAACAAGGTCCTAATAAGAAAAAGAAAAAGAACAGTGAGAATTGGAAAAAGAAAGAAAAAGAATAAGAAATAAAGCTAGGCACCAAGGGTTTAAATCTTGAGGGATATGTCTGTGGTGTTCCTGTACCAAGGATCTGCTTGGATGAATAAGTTCTTAGGAGTGCTTCATCACTCGGTAACTTGGGTTAACTAACCCGGGATTATCAACTGAAAATCCACTATCAAGAGCAACCTTGCTACAGAACACTTAGTAATCCAAAGAGGTGCTGGACACCAAGGCCTCAAGGAAAGAAAATAACAAACCATATGCCTGTGGTGTGCATGTATGGGGGAGAGAGACTTGAGGGAGTAAGTCCTTAGGGGTGTTTCAACACCTAGCACCTTGAACCAACTGGTTCGGGAGTGTTGGCTGAAAGCTTATTTTAAAGAGTCGCCCCCTTACAGAGCACTTAGCATAAGAAATGCAATAAACCCTGAAAAGAAGGGGGATATCAAGGAATAAGGATCTCATAGGATGCAATCAAGCAAGTATTCAAAAGCATAATAGGGACCTGAAAACCAGTAAAGGAATGAACCTAAATTGCTATGCATGAAACCCCATGAACCCAAGAACTTTACTTCTGTAATAAGAACTTGTTTCTCTTGTTCTTTCATTCATCATTCTTATGCTTCAGTACTTGCTTAGGAATAAGCAAGCTTTAAGTTTGGTGTTGCGATGCCAGGGTATTTTGGCCAGTTTTACTGAGCTTTTTCTTTACTCTTTTAGGATAGTTTCATGCATTTTCTTAGTAAATAAGCAAGTTTTGGGTAAATATACACTTACATCTTGATTCAAGCAAACATTGTGAACTTTACATAATTTCATGAGAATTATGCATGAATTGAATGATAATATGGATGATGCATGATCTCATGACTTGAAACAAAGCTTTGATGCACCTTGTTGGTTTGATTTCAGGAAAAAGAAAGCATAGAAGAGCCACGTTAGGAGCCATGTTGGTTACACTAACGTGACCACTAACGTGGAAAGGGAGCAAGCTTGCAACGTTAGTGGAAAAAGTTACCACCAATAACGCCCTTGAATGCCATCATAGCCCACGTTAGTTGCCACATTAGTTACACTAACGTGGTAACTAACGTGGAAAAAAGGGGAGCTCCAACGTTGGTGGTGAAAGTGATCACCACTAACGCCACACTAAGCCACGTTAAGAGCCATGTTAATCCAATTAACGTGGACTCTAACGTGGAGTAAAGAGGGATCGCAAGCGTTAGTGACACTCACCTATGTCACTAACGCTAGGCCAAGCTTGTATTGCCTATGTTAGTGGTCACGTTAAGACCACAAACGTGAAGGATAACGTGGAGCAATGAATTATAGGCCAACGTTAGTGACACTCACCTTTGTCACTAATATTGGAGATGGCAAGCATACCCACGTTAGTGGCCACGTTAGTGGCCACGTTAGTTACACTAACGTGGAGAACTAACGTGGGAAAGAGGGGCACTTTGAAATGTTAGTGACAAAGGTGATTGTCACTAACGCTCTCGAAGCTTAGGCATGCCCATGTTAAGGGCCACATTAGTTACACTAACGTGGACCATTAACGTGGAAGAAAGGGATAAGAAGCAACGTTATTGGTAAAAGTGAGTGCCAATAACGTTTGCGAAGGACTAAGAGGCCACGTTAGTACCACTAACGTTGAAGTTAACGTGGATCATTTAGTTTGGAACGTTAGTGACAAAGTTATCGTCACTAACGCTCTCGAACCCAAATTTACACTTAACGTTAACGCCACTAACGTCCTAGCTAACTTCCCATCATGCCTAACTCACACTTTCTTTGCAAGCAAAGCTGAGCCCACTAGAGACTGTAACTGCTTCAACTGAAGATCAAAGGCCCATATCCAAGACTTGAAGAGCTAACTAGAGGATATAAAGAGTAGTATATATAGGGATAGTTTTGAATTAAAATAGAGATCGGGAACTTGAGAACTATACTCTATATATTTTACTTTCTCTGCAACTTCTAGTTTATTTTTCAGAATGTACTTTTTATTTTTGCTTTCCATTTCCAGAGCTATGAACAACTAAACACCTTTTCATTGGGTTAGGGAGCTCTGTTGTAATTTGATGGATCAATAATAGTTTTCATTATTCTTCTTCTTTCTTTTCTCTTGATTTTACTAGAAAGCTTTCGTTCTTCATCCAATTGGTTTGCTATCTTGGAAGAGAAGCTCTCCATAATTGGATCTCCTCTGAACCTTGGAAGAGGAATGAGGAGATCATGCTAAAAATACTTTCTCATGCTGGACCAAATTGGGGTTTGGATGGATATAGTGACATATAATCCTACCAACACTTTGATTTGGGAATGCATGTGGTATAATCAGTGACCATAATTCATCTCTTCCCATGAGCAATTAAATCAAGGAATTGGGCAACTGTTCAAGCTTAGAGAGATTGGGTTGCCAAGGAATTGGGATCTGATGCCAAGGCATCTTAGGCTAGTTTCACTAGCATTTTTCTGTTAGTTTTAGTTGTTTTATGCATTTTCTTGAGCTTAAAGTAACCAAGAATGGTTAAATGAATAACAAAGCAATGAACCATCCAAACAGTATGATTTTGATGCAAATTCCATGAGTTTTTAGTTATATTACTTGAATGCTATGAATGGAAGATTTCTCATGAAATTTTGCAAGACTTTGATGCAATTGTTTGGATGATTTCAGGGAAGAAGAGGCTAGGCAAGGAAGCAACAAAATCAATAAAGGAAGCTTGAATATCACATGTGGAGTTTAAGTTCCAGTTTAAGCTTAAACTGGAACTTAAACTACCAAGCCAAATAATGCTAGAAATGGCGTTTAAGTTCCAGTTTAAGCCTAAACTGGAGCTTAAACGCCAGAATCATGAAGGCTAAGAAATGCTGGAACTGGCGTTTAACCTCCAGTTTAACCTTAAACTGGAAGTTAAACGCCAGAATGAGAATTTCACCAAGGGAGCATTTCCACGTTTAAGCTCCAGTTTAAGGTTAAACTGGAGCTTAAACGTGTTCGACACAATTTCTCACCAGGAAGCATTTCCACGTTTAACCTCCAGTTTAACCTTAAACTGGAGGTTAAACGCCAGAAGTAAGAAAGGCACCAGGAGCATTTCCACGTTTAAGCTCCAGTTTAACCTTAAACTGGAGCTTAAACGTGTTCGACTATTTCTCTCCTCCAGGGTTGCTTTCTCATTTCCACGTTTAAGCTTCAGTTTAACCTTAAACTGAAGCTTAAACGTGTTCGACCCAATTGCTCCTCCAGGGTTGCTTTCTTCATTTCCACGTTTAAGCTTCAGTTTAACCTTAAACTGAAGCTTAAACGTGTTCGACATTTCACACTCCTGGGTTGCTTTCTTCCATTTCCACGTTTAAGTTTCAGTTTAACCTTAAACTGAAACTTAAACTTCAACTTAAACGCCACTTTTTGAAAGGGGTTTCTGGGCCAAATATATTGAAGTTTAAGTTAGCATTTGAGCACAAACATTAACTTAAACGTATTATGGTATGAAACCCAATTGAATATCATGGTTTATGGGATTGGGCCTGAAGAATTGATGAGTCTGGAGCTTCAATTTGTTGAGTCTTGTGTCATTACTTGTGTATCACTAAGTTTGCTCAATGAATGTTACATAATTGGATCACAGCCTCATCAGGATTATGGACCATAAACCCAAAGCAAAAGGAAATCAGGGAAAGGCCTCAAAGCCCAAGAAACACAACAGAAGCTCAATTTAGAAAGTGTATAAATAGGATAGAATTTAAGTTAGTTTAGGAACTTTTTACACGGGGAACTTTGGATGATTTTCTTTTAGTTTTGTAATTGAATTCAGAGCTATGACTCACTAAACCCCTTTCATTGGGTTAGGGAGCTCTATTGTAATTCAATGAATCAATAATAGTTTTATCTTCTTCTTCAATCTTTTCTCTTGAATTTTGTTAGAAAGCTTCTCGATTTAATTCCATTGGGTAGTTGTCTTGGGAAAGAAACTACCCATAATTGGAATCCTTCGGAACCTTGGGAAAGGAATGGAGGATTCATGCTAGAGAAGCTTTCTCACAGAGAATTGGATTGGGGTTTGGATGGATATTGTGACATGTAATCCTACCAAATTGTGGTTCATGAAACTGTGTGGTATAATCAGTGATCGAGCATCATCTCTTCTTATGAACATTTAAACCAATGGATTGGGAATTTGTTTGTTTTTAGAGAGAATTGGTGAGCCAAGGGATTGGGATCCAATCATATAAGATTGCCAAGCAAAATTCAATGAATGCATTGGTTGAGGAAGGGATAAAAGTTGTTTTGATTCGGAGATCTCAATATCTCCTAACACCCAATGAACTCCCCATTTCTGATTTACCACTTTCTCTTTACATTCTGCAATTAAATTCATGCAATCACCCCCATCCCTTTCAATTTCAGCAATTTAGCTTCTCGCTCTTTAATTCATGCAATTTTACATTCCGCAATTCTCATCTAAATCTTGATTCCGCTCAACTAGAACATACTTCTAATCCGAATTTCTCACTCAACCAATCCTTGTGGGATTCGACCTCACTCTATTGTGAGTTTTTACTTGACGATAACCGGTGCACTTGCCGGAAGGAATTTTGCCGATCGTGCAATTTCCTACATCGTAGCATAACAAGTTTATGCGCATCAAGTTTATGGCGCCGTTGCCGGGGATTGGTTTTCGATTGACAATTCTCAAATTGGAAGTTAACTAGATTGAGCATTTTTTTTGTTTTGATAATTTAGTTCAAGTTACTTGTTGAATTTTAACTTCTGCACTCTGTTACTTGTTTTCTTTCTTTATGCCTTTAAATTCAAGCAACTAACTCACTGACTCACTAACTATTTGAATTAATTCCTCAACTGCTCTAACCATACTCTTCCATTAACCAAGAGTATTTCACTTGTTTGGTGCCTGTGCTGTGTTCTTGTATGACAGGTAGGAGAGGAGAGACATCAACTCCTCCATATACCGAACCAGAGAGGACCCTTCATAGACTTAGAAGGGAAGCAAGAGGGAAGAGAGTACTGAGAGAAGAGGAATCTGAAGGAGAATCTGAGGACAATTTTGAGGAAGCTTTAGATCTCAACATGGATAGAGAAGTTCACAACCATGAGAGGGCTGATGGAAACAATGCCATTCCTGAGAGGAGGGTTCTTGGTTCATACATAAACCCAACCTCTGGGAATTGTGGTAGCAGCATTCAGAAACCACCCATTCAGGCCAACAATTTTGAACTCAAACCACAGCTAATATCACTTGTGGAGGATCATTGTTCATTTGGTGGGAGTGCTAATGAAGATCCAAACCAACATCTCACAAAATTCCTGAGAATTTGCGACACTGTGAAGTCCAATGGAGTCCAGGAAGATACCTATAAACTGCTCTTGTTCCCATTTTCACTTAGGGACAAGGCAGCTAAGTGGCTGGAATCATTCCCAAAGGGGAGCCTAACAACCTGGGATGAGGTGGAAAGCAAGTTTCTGGCACGTTTCTACCCCCCACAAAAGGTCAATAGGCTTCGATCTGAGGTTCAGACTTTTAGACAACAAGATGGTGAAACTCTCTACGAGGCATGGGAGAGATTCAAGGATTTGACAAGGAAATGCCCACCAGACATGTTCCATGACTGGGTGCAATTGCATATTTTCTATGATGGACTTTCTTATGAATCAAGGAAGGCTGTAGACCATTCATCAGGAGGTTCATTGAACAGGAAAAAGACTGTGGAAGAAGCCATTGAAGTGATTGAGACAGTGGCTGAGAATGAGTACTACTATGCTTCAGAGAGACACAACACTAAGGGAGTCATGGAGCTGAACCATGTTGATACAATTTTAGCCCAAAACAAGGTGTTTGCCAAGCAACTAGCAGAGCTCACCAGGAAATTAGAAACAAAGCAAGTGGCTGCAATACACACACAAGATCAAGAGGAAGTAAGCACTGAAGGAGGTGATTGGGAAGAGGCCAATTATGTAGGAAATCAACAAAGGCAACCATATGATCCACATTCCAACACTTACAACCCAGGCTGGAAAAATCACCCAAACTTTGGGTGGGGAAACCAGCAAAACCAACATAACAAGTCCACATACCAAAACTCCAACAAAAGATCATACCAAGCCACACAAAACACTTACTCCCAACCATCATATCATGGCCAAAATAATCAACCTACCCAACCTAATCCGAACCAACAATTTCAAGATCAATTAAACAGGATAGAAGGAATGCTGGCAAACATGGGTCAGGACATAAGTGAGTTGAAAAGCTTTAGGGATGATGTGAGATCTACCTTAAGGAACCATGGTGAAAAACTCAAGAGGATGGAGTCTCAAGTAGGAGAGCTATCTCAACAGGCCCCCAAGTCAACTGCAGTGTTCCCTAGTGACACAGAAAAGAATCCTAAAGGGGAACAAAAGGGAGTGAGATGGGAAGAATGCAAGGTCATCACCATATTGAAGGAAGTCTCAGAAGAAGAAGGAATCAGACCCTCAGAACAGGAGCCAGAAATCTTGAAGGAAGGTGTGGAAGAAGCTAAGCAGGAAAGTGAAAATGAGCAAGCCAAGGAACTGCAAAAAGGCATGCTGGAAACATACCAACCAAAAGCACCATTTCCTCAGAGGTTAGGAGGAGGAGAAAAAGGGAAAACCTATTCAAGGTTTTTAGAGACATTTAAGTCTCTCCATATCAATATTCCCTTTCTTGAGATTCTCCAGCAGATGCCTACACATATCAAGTATTTAAAGGAATTGCTGAGCAAGAAAAGAGTTTTGAAGGGAGGACAAACTGTAATAATGAACAAAGAATGCAGTGCCCTCATCAAGAAGGACATAGTCTCTAAGAAAACAGACCCAGGAAGTTTTCATATCCCCTGCATCATAGGAGAAACAAAAATTGACAGAGGATTCTGTGATCTAGGAGCTAGCATAAATGTGATGCCTCTGACTCTTATGAAGAGGCTACAACTGAATGAGGTGAGATCCACTGATGTAATCATACAACTGGCTGACAAAACTCAGAAGCAAGCTGAAGGGGTAGTTGAAAATGTGCTGGTGAAAGTGGGAAATTATTTCTTCCCCACAGACTTTGTCATTTTGGACATGGAGGAAAGCTACCTACAACCTATCATTCTGGGAAGGCCATTTCTAGCCACTGCTAGAGCGCTCATAGATGTAGAACAAGGAGAGCTAATCTTGAGAATACATGATGAACAGCTCATTTTCAATGTTTTCAAACCTGCATCTGAGCCTGAACCAGAACCTGAAAAGCCTAAGGATGATAGTAGCCATCTGTGTTTAGAGGAAAGCAATCCAGCAGCTGAAACTCTGAAACAGTCCTTGGAAGGCAAACAAGAATTGCAAGAGTTAAAGCCACAAGAATCAATAAAAACAGATCAAAAGGATCCTCCTGGCATAAGGGTCAATGAAGAAATCCTCAAGAGAAAGGGAAGAATTGTAAAGAAATTGCCAAGAGGGTGGAGAAACAAGAAAATTCCCACTGAAGGTTTCTCTCCGGGAGATAAAGTGATATCAAGTCATTATCTGCCAATCCCACCGGGCCTCAAAACCATTCCTTCCCAGCTCCCTCAAGTGTTCACAATCAGGAAAGTTCTTTCTATGGAACATTTGGAAATCATGAAGGAATCAAATGGGGACGTTTTCATAGTGAGAGGAGAGGACATCAAGCACTACAATCCACCCTAACAAGGGGCAACCGTCAAGCTAGTGACGTTAAAGAAGCGCTTCATGGGAGGCAACCCATGTTTTAGTATCCTTACTCTTTATTGTTTTGCTTTGCATCTAATAAAGCATGGTTTCTTATGCATGAACTTGAATCCTCAGGACAACTGTTGAAAAAGTGCACTAAACATTGCATGTAAAATACAATTGGTCTCTAAGTTTGGTGTGCCTGAAGGCACCCCAAATTTTATTCAAATTGTATTCAATCTTTCATTCAAAGTGCACAACCAAACATTAAGTTTGGTGTTCCTCTTTGAACACAGTTAATGAAAAGCAAGAAGTTCCTCTGGATTTAGAAATTCATGACAAGTATACCATTTGCATGTTTTAATACTTTGATTTCAATTACTTTAGGTAGTAAAATTGTTTAGGATCAAAGAGCCAAAGTGACTATGATTTATTAGAATTATGGACATTCATTAAGGACAACCAACATGGATTTCATGTCATCAGGAGACATTACCAAACACTAAGTTTGGTGTCCAGTAATAAGTGTGCATAACTACAAGAGTCACGGCTATAAGCTCAGGAAGTCAATCATTGATTTACAATTCAAAAAGAAGGAAAAACATGTACAAGTACTATTCATTATTCACATGGACCGAAAAAAATGATATCAAAGTTGTTTGTTTGTGCAGGTACAAAAGGAAGGATAAGAATGGATGAAAAAGACAAAGGAAGTACAAGTGGTCAAAGAGAGACAAGAAGCAAGAAGAAACAGGACCCCAAGAGTCAAGAAGAACCAAGCAACAAATGAGAGGTGGTCTTGTTCCTTAATAATCAAATAATAGTTTGTGAAGTGTCTTTATGAGCTTTCTTTCATTTTAAGTCATTTAAGTTTTATGTGAAATTTCTAGTATGTTTGTCTGTTTATTACTTTGAATAAAGTGAATGCCTAGATGTTTGGATATAACTTCACCTTCTTAAACAAATGCTTGCCATGCTTGTTCTGTTTCCAAAAATAAAAGAAAAGTTTGAACAAAAGTAACTTGGCTCAATTAGTGACAAATCAAGTAGAATTAAGTGGTGGTATGCATGCTTGATTGTTTAGTCAGATCACTGGAAATAGAGTGTAGAATTATCATTTTTTGTGTAGAAATTCAAAACTGTCTATGGATCTTGACGAATAAATGTCTTTGGCCACGAAAAAGAAAGAAAAAGAAGAAGAAAAAGCCACTGAAAAAGGGCAACCAAAAAAAGCAAAAAAAATTGAGAAAATAAGCTAGGCACCAATGGTTTGAACTTCTGAGACAAATGGCTGTGGTGTTTATGTATTAAGGATATGCTTGGATGAATAGGTTCTGAGGAGTGTTTCAACACTTGGTAACTTGGGTTAACTAACCCGGGATTATCAACCAAAAGTCCATTATCAAGAGCAACCTAAATACAAAACATTTAGTCACACAAAGAGGTGCTGGGCACCAATGTCTCAAGAAGAAATGTGAACTAAAATGCCTGGAGTGGATATGTGTAGTGCAGTGATAAGAAAAAGAAAATGCCAAAGGCTTGTGCAACACATGACACTAAGCAAACAAGGAGCAAAGGAGCTCTAAGAAAAAGAAAAAAAAAAACAAAGAAGAGAAAAGTGCCAAGGACATAAGAGTAACAAGAGGCCATAGCAGTGTTTGATGGATGCAATGAAAAAGTGATAATCTTACCTGATAAGAATGAAAAAGTGATACTGCAACTTTCTGCATAAAACCCTTCTGATGAACTTCAAGTGCTTACTAATGTAGCCAATTTAATTGCTTTCTGTTTCATACTTTCTTCTCAAATAACTCAGGACTTGCTTAGGGACAAGCAAGTATTAAGTTTGGTGTTGTGATGCCAAGGCATCTTAGGCTAGTTTCACTAGCATTTTTCTGTTAGTTTTAGTTGTTTTATGCATTTTCTTGAGCTTAAAGTAACCAAGAATGGTTAAATGAATAACAAAGCAATGAACCATCCAAACAGTATGATTTTGATGCAAATTCCATGAGTTTTTAGTTATATTACTTGAATGCTATGAATGGAAGATTTCTCATGAAATTTTGCAAGACTTTGATGCAATTGTTTGGATGATTTCAGGGAAGAAGAGGCTAGGCAAGGAAGCAACAAAATCAATAAAGGAAGCTTGAATATCACATGTGGAGTTTAAGTTCCAGTTTAAGCTTAAACTGGAACTTAAACTACCAAGCCATATAATGCTGGAAATGGCGTTTAAGTTCCAGTTTAAGCCTAAACTGGAGCTTAAACGCCAGAATCATGAAGGCTAAGAAATGCTGGAACTGGCGTTTAACCTCCAGTTTAACCTTAAACTGGAAGTTAAACGCCAGAATGAGAATTTCACCAAGGGAGCATTTCCACGTTTAAGCTCCAGTTTAAGGTTAAACTGGAGCTTAAACGTGTTCGACACAATTTCTCACCAGGAAGCATTTCCACGTTTAACCTCCAGTTTAACCTTAAACTGGAGGTTAAACGCCAGAAGTAAGAAAGGCACCAGGAGCATTTCCACGTTTAAGCTCCAGTTTAACCTTAAACTGGAGCTTAAACGTGTTCGACTATTTCTCTCCTCCAGGGTTGCTTTCTCATTTCCACGTTTAAGCTTCAGTTTAACCTTAAACTGAAGCTTAAACGTGTTCGACCCAATTGCTCCTCCAGGGTTGCTTTCTTCATTTCCACGTTTAAGCTTCAGTTTAACCTTAAACTGAAGCTTAAACGTGTTCGACATTTCACACTCCTGGGTTGCTTTCTTCCATTTCCACGTTTAAGTTTTAGTTTAACCTTAAACTGAAACTTAAACTTCAACTTAAACGCCACTTTTTGAAAGGGGTTTCTGGGCCAAATATATTGAAGTTTAAGTTAGCATTTGAGCACAAACATTAACTTAAACGTATTATGGTATGAAACCCAATTGAATATCATGGTTTATGGGATTGGGCCTGAAGAATTGATGAGTCTGGAGCTTCAATTTGTTGAGTCTTGTGTCATTACTTGTGTATCACTAAGTTTGCTCAATGAATGTTACAGAATTGGATCACAGCCTCATCAGGATTATGGACCATAAACCCAAAGCAAAAGGAAATCAGGGAAAGGCCTCAAAGCCCAAGAAACACAACAGAAGCTCAATTTAGAAAGTGTATAAATAGGATAGAATTTAAGTTAGTTTAGGAACTTTTTACACGGGGAACTTTGGATGATTTTCTTTTAGTTTTGTAATTGAATTCAGAGCTATGACTCACTAAACCCCTTTCATTGGGTTAGGGAGCTCTATTGTAATTCAATGAATCAATAATAGTTTTATCTTCTTCTTCAATCTTTTCTCTTGAATTTTGTTAGAAAGCTTCTCGATCTAATTCCATTGGGTAGTTGTCTTGGGAAAGAAACTACCCATAATTGGAATCCTTCGGAACCTTGGGAAAGGAATGGAGGATTCATGCTAGAGAAGCTTTCTCACAGTGAATTGGATTGGGGTTTGGATGGATATTGTGACATGTAATCCTACCAAATTGTGGTTCATGAAACTGTGTGGTATAATCAGTGATCGAGCATCATCTCTTCTTATGAACATTTAAACCAATGGATTGGGAATTTGTTTGTTTTTAGAGAGAATTGGTGAGCCAAGGGATTGGGATCCAATCATATAAGATTGCCAAGCAAAATTCAATGAATGCATTGGTTGAGGAAGGGATAAAAGTTGTTTTGATTCGGAGATCTCAATATCTCCTAACACCCAATGAACTCCCCATTTCTGATTTACCACTTTCTCTTTACATTCTGCAATTAAATTCATGCAATCACCCCCATCCCTTTTAATTTCAGCAATTTAGCTTCTCGCTCTTTAATTCATGCAATTTTACATTCCGCAATTCTCATCTAAATCTTGATTCCGCTCAACTAGAACATACTTCTAATCCGAATTGCTCACTCAACCAATCCTTGTGGGATTCGACCTCACTCTATTGTGAGTTTTTACTTGACGATAACCGGTGCACTTGCCGGAAGGAATTTTACCGATCGTGCAATTTCCTACATCATAGCATAACAAGTTTATGCGCATCAGGATCCAATCACTTAAGATTTCCAAGGAAATCAATGAATGCATTGATTGAGGAAGAGATGAAAATGAACTTGATCCAGAGAATGCAACATCTCCTAAGCCCAATGAATCCCCCATTGCTGATCTTACCCATTCTCTTTATTTGCTGCCATTTACTTTTCTGCTCATCTTCCCAAATCCCCATTTAAGATTCTGCGATTTACTTTATGCTATTTACATTCTGCCATTTATTTCCAGCATTTACATTTTCTGTTATTTACTTTCCCGCCATTTAATTTTCTGTAATTTCTCAACTCAATTTCTGCTTAGCTCAACTAGAACATTCCTCTAATAAAAGTTGCTTGATCAATCAATCCCTGTGGGATTCGACCTCACTCTATGGTGAGTTTTTACTTAAAGACAATTCGGTATACTTGCCGAGGGAAATTTGTTGAGAGACAAGTTTCCGTGCATCATTGCCATGCTGTTAGGCGACGCGCACGCGTGATGTACGCGTACACGTGACACGCGCAAAACACCATCGACGCGTACGCGTGACGTACGCGTACGCGTGACATACGTCACGTGCAGAAATAGCAAAAGACGCTGGGGGCGATTTTGGGCTGGTTTTGGACCCAGTTTTTGGCCCAGAAAACACATATTAGAGGCTACAGAGTGGGGGAATCATTGATTCATTCAGACAACTTTCATTCATTTAATTTTATGTGCCTCTCTCTAGGTTTTAGGATTCTTAGGTTTAGCTATTTCCAATTTTAGATTTTTACTTTGCTTTAATTTATTTCTCTTCTACTTTTATTTGTTCTAGTCCTTTAGTTTATCTATCTTCTCTTGATAACTTGTTTATTTATCCAATTTAGTTTATGAACTCCATGTTAGATTCAATTTCTTATTAATGCAATTTGAAGTATTTCATATTTATGATTGCTTTCTTCTATTTATGTTATTGATGCTTACAATTGGTTGTTTGGATTTTATTGTCTCTTATTAATTTCTATGCTTTTATGTTATGCCCTCCAAGTGTTTGATAAAATGTTTGATTGGATTTTAAGTTAGATTTTTATATTCTTGGCTTTGGTTGAGTAATTGGAGACTCTTGAGTTATCAAACTCCTTTGTTGATTGATATTTGAAAGTTGCTAGTTGATTTGGATCTCTCTAAAGCTAGTCTTCCCTTAGGAGTTGACTAGGACTTGAGGAATCAAATTGATTCATCCACTTGACTTTTCTTCATAGTTAAAGGTTAACTAAGTGGGAGCAATGGACAATTGATGTCACAATTGATAAGGATAGCTAGGATAGGAATTCTAATTCTCATATCTTGCTAAGAGCTTTCTTAATTATTAGTTTATTTTCTTATCATTTACATTCCTTGTTCATCCTTTCAAAAATCCAAAAAGATACTTTTCCAAAACCAATAGTGACATACTTTCCTGAAATTCTTTGAGAGACGACCCGAGTTTTAAATACTTCGATTTAATTTTATTGGGTTTGTTTTAGTGACAACCAAATTTTTGTATGAAAGAATTATTGTTGGTTTAGAAACTATACTTGCAATGGAAATTTATTGTGAATTCTTTACTAGCAAGAATCCGTTCATCACCTACTCTTCTTTTGTCAATAAAGAATTAGGAGTAAGAGTGAATAGGTTTTTTACAATTAAAACAATGAATTCTGTGTGCATGTTGCTGAAATTGATTAAAGCTTTAATGTTGATAACGATTAAGAGGGTAAAATTTTCTGGTTCTTGAAAAATGTGCATTTTTTTTATAAATTCACTTTTAGTATTAGCACCCCTTTTTGCAAAAGGTTTCAAACTAGAATTTTTGAAAGCATATGGGCTTCTTGAATAAGAGGCTCTTTTGTAAAATTGTGGCTGTTTGAAAGCAACCTCATTATTTGAGAAGTGTCCCTGACCAGAATTGTTTGGAACTGGTTCGATTTTAGAGGATGATGCAGTTTCATCAAAATAAGGCTGTTGAAACGAGGCATCATTGTTAGAAAAATATCCAAGAATAGATTTCTCAAAAGAGATTTTTGTTTTTGAAGAAGAGGCCATGAATTTTGCAATTGGTTTTTCAAAAAATGTATCCTCTTTTGTCACATAGCCCAAACAATGGTTTTCAAACAATAGTTTTTGACTTGCAAGTAATTTGTCCAAATTACTTGAACTATGAGCAAACTTTGCTAAGTCACTATTCAACCTTTTAATCATTTCATTTAATCTTTCATTTTCAGCAACAAATTCTTGAGAAGGATCATTAAATTGTGCTTTCCTTTAAGCTTTTCGATTTTAGATTTCAAAAATTGATTTTCTTCAATGAGATCGATAGCACATTTGGTTTTCTTCACTTTTTCTTTCAAAAATTATTTTCAGCTTTCAACATTTCATTTTCAATTTTGTATTTATTATATTTATTCAGTAATTTCTCAGAGTAGTGGGTGAGATCATCAACAATAACATGTAAATCATCCATAGATAAGTCATAGTAATTTACCTCATCCAATTGATCTTCACCAGCCATGAAGCAAACTTGAGCTTCGTATTTGGAGTCCTCTTCCTCATCCGAATCGTTCTCTAGATCCTCCCAAGAGGCCATGAGCACTATCTTCTTTTCTTTCTTCCCTTTTCCCTCCTTCTTGAGCTTTGGGCAGTTGTACTTAAAATGTTCAGCCTACTTGCAGTTGTGACATATCACTTTGCTCAAATCCTTCTTGTATTCTTTTGATCTCGAGCCCTTGTACCTGCCTTTGTTCCTCATTAGCCTCCTTAGCTTCCTAGCAAAAAATATAAGTTCGTCGTCTGAAAAACTATCACTAGACTTATTCTCATTTGGTTCTACTTTTGATTTTAGGGCTATTCTCTTTTTTTTTAGTCTTGGCTTGTGTGTGTGGTTTTATAAGCAAGAAATTTCCCTCTTAGCTCATCAAAGGTTATAGGACTCAGGTTATTAATCTCGGCTAGGACAGTGTCTTTTGTTTTCCATTCTTTTGTGAGGCCTTTAAGGACTTTTCGCACTAGAGTTTGTTCAATGTGTGGTAAGCCCATAGTATCAAGGCTATTGATGATGATTGAGAATCTCTCAAATATCTCATCAATTCTTTTTTCATCCTTCATGGTAAACATCTCATACTCTTTTTGCAGCATATTAATCCTTGTTTCTTTGACTTGTTCGGTACCTTCGTGTGTGACCTGGAGTTTCTCCCAGATTCTTTGGCGGTCTTGCATCTAGACACCTTTTGGTACTCCTCGAAACTAATGGCATAGTACAGCAAGTTTATAGCTTTAGCATTCAGTTCCACATTCTTTTTGTCATCATTATTCCATTCGACTTCCTCCTTTGGAGTCACCACTCCATTAGCATTAGTCTTTGTTGGGATTTTAGGACTATTCACCACCATCTTCCATATGTTATAGTCTATTGATTGAATGAAGATCCGGATCCTTTCTTTCCAGTAAGCTAAGTTCTTCCTGTTGAAGAAATGAGGCATGTTGTTTGACTAACCCTCTATTAGTGTGTAGGCCACTATTGGCTTTTCCCTCAAGTGTTTCTCTCAGCCTTTTTCACTCTATGACATTTTTTAAATGCCTCTCTTTCTTGCCTTTTACCTCTCAAAGAAAACTAAGAAAGATCTACATTGAAACTGAATTACAAATAATTAACAATGACGGAGATGATGATTCACAGCCTTGACTCTATGTACTAAACCCAACATCTAAACTCATGACCTTGTTCTTCATCTTGGAAGAGTGCTTCCGTTAGTGTATATGCAATGCTTCCAAGACTTCAAACTTAGTAGTGAGAATTCACTCTTTGCTCAATTCGGGTTCTCTCCCCTTGCTTTCCAAACAGAATCAATTTTTCTTTTTGTACCTTGTTCTGAGATAAGATTAGGGAACTACCATCCGAATAAGCTTTGCTGGTTGGGTATGAAACTATGTTACAAGTGTGGCGCACCGGGACATTTGGTTAGAGATTGTCCACACTGAGGAACACATGAGGCAAAGTCAATCACAACAGCAGGGTTGAGGTAATTGTAGAGCCGGTAACCAAACCTTAACTTATTTTCATACTATAGAATATCGCCATTTATGTTGAAAAGGTTTTAAAGCTTAGAATGATTTTTAAATTTGGTTTGGAGCTTTGGTTTAAATGATTTGGTTTTGAAACTAGGATTCGAACATTTTGATTAAATGATACGGTTTAAAAAGGAAAGTGTGTTCTATGATTTTGTTAACTTGTGAATTTGGTTTGTAATTTAACTTATCGAAAGGGATTCGAATTGAAAGGTCCTGATTTAAGGATTTCAATGAATCTAAGAAAATCATGCTTTAAAGTGATTGATTTACAAATAAATGATTTTTGATTCTTTTGAGAAGGTTTTAACAATGGACTCAACTAGATTGAACTTGTTTTAAAGGCTTTGAAAAATATTACAAAATCGGCATTTGGTTTAAGAAAAATTTTCGGATTCTTAATGACGATAATTAGAGTGACGCAGCGGAAGACGACAGAGAACATTGACACGGTAGGATGATAATGAATGAGATGCTTTGGCAACTTGTTGGGTTGATAACGTTGATAGTAGAATGCTTTGTGGAGAATATACAGATATATATCGTGTGATTCGAATTTTCGAGGGCGAAAATTTTATTAGGAGGGGAGAATGTTAGAACCAGAGTTTTTCGCATAAAACCGTTTTATAAAATAATTTTAGTGCCCTGAATAGATTCAAAATTTAGAAGTTTTAATTTAAAAATATAAAGGTGAAAATTGATTTCAATGAATTTTTCTGAGTTGGAAAATGTATCTTTTTCAAAAAGTTTTTGTAAAGATGCGTACTGGCGCTTAAGCTGGCAATACCGGCTCTAGTCTGTCCAGTACCATATATCTTGGAAAATAAGATTCTGAATGTTGATTAATTATTTTGAAAGGATAAAAATAATTTAGAATCGAAAACCGGGCACTAATCTTAAAGGTTTTGGCCCGAAGTGGGCCAAACGGACCTAAAACGCTAACGGATTGGACTGGGCCCAAAGCCCAACATATATAAGTGAGTAAATGAGCCAAAGAAGCTCATTTCAGTATAGAGAGAGAGAGAGAGAGAGAAAGAGAGAGAGAGAGAGAGAGAGAGAAAGAGAGAGAGTTCGGATAGGGTGAAGAGAGGAGAAGAGGGATGACACTATTCACCTCCTCCTTCTTTTGGCCATAACTTGAGCTACGGAACTCCGATTGATGATCCGTTTGGGGCCATGGGAAGCTCTCGTCGAGCTCTTCAATTATATTTAAGAAAACTTGGTAAGAAATCGCATCTCAATCTCCAGTTTCCAGCCCTAGAATTCTACTTTTTTGGGGTTATAGTTTTGAGTAGATTTTGTGGTTTTGCTTGTTTAGGTGATCTCTAATAGCAGGTAATTATTGGATTTTACCCCTAATCCCATTGGGTAAGGTAAATTTTCACTAAACCCTTGTGTTTAGTTGTTTTGTGTATCTTAGGTTTTGATTTTGATATATATATGATATTAGTTTGAGCTTTGGTGGCTTGTTGGTAAGTTGAAAGCTTGTTGGACTCCAATCTTGGTGCGGTGTGCATTTTGGGGAGCGGCTAAGGTATGGTTTCGGTCTCCTCTTTGTAATATGTAATATCACTGGACACTTAGGCTAGTTGACTTTAAGATAGGTTGAAGGATGTGATTGTATAATTAATTATATATAAATGTATGCTTGATGATGGATTGAATGTAGGATGAATGAGTTTGAATGTGATGATATATATATATATATATATATATATATATATATATATATATATATATATATATATATTGTTAGATGATGTTTATTGATGAGTGTGTTGATGGGTGTTGAGATTTGAAGATGGATGTTGATGATGATTTTGATTGTTGGTTATTATGGTTGATGATGATTATTGAGAATTATTGGTGTTGATGAGTTGTATGATGGATTTGGTTAATGTTATATATTGTTTAGTGATGATTACTGGAATTGATGAGGATTTGTTTTGATTGTTAAGGTTGTTGTTGGTTGGTGATGATTATGAGTGTGGATTTATGATTGAATTGGGAATTATGGATTTTGGTAAAAATTGGTTTTTAGTAAACTTTGATGGGTCATAACTTGTGTCTCAGTTTTCAAAATTTGTTGAAACTTATATAGAATTAAAGTTCATTGAAAAGTCTTCAAATTGATATAAAGTTTGTAAATTTTGGATTTTTGTAGAGGAAGTTATGATCATTCAAAATTTGGTGTCAAAATTTGAAATTCTGCAATGTTGCAAAATTTTGTGATTTCTGGTTTGTGTGCGCACGTACACCCCTGTGATTTTTTGAACCTGTGCACACACACAGCCTTGTGCGTGCACATAAGCAATGAAGTTTTACAACCTGTGCGCACGCACAGCCTTATGCGCACGCACACGTTGGAAGGTGCACTCTGTTGAGGGCGCTCGCACGCCTTGTGCGAGCGAACAGAGTTTGGAAAGTTTTGCACTTGTGCGTATGCACACCTCTACGCGTACGCACACGTTTTGAAAATCTCTCTGGGCGTGTGCACGCTCACCCCTGTGTGTACGCACACGCCCTGTTTTTCAACTTAAACTTTGTTTTTGACTATTTCACCTTCCCAACGAGCTTGTAAACTTCTGTGACACCTATTTAAGACTCTTTGGCTTATTTTTCGGGTACCAAAACAATGGAAAGGTCCTAGGAGATTTACGTTGGGTTTTACTTTGAAAAGTTAGAGAATGGAGGTTTAGGTTTCTAATGTATTGATGATAAGTTGGGTTGAGAGAGAAGGAAGAGTAGTGAACTTGGTGTTTACTGACAACGAATTGAGGAACTGATGAACTAGTGAGTTCGGAATGGGAAGTTATGAATTGATGATGGTTGTGATGAGTTGAAAACTTGGAAATGAATGATTATGGTTGATGGAGTGAGTATGAGTGGAAGTGTGCTATGAGGAGTGGCCTCTGAGATTGAATCCATGATTACGATATGCATTATTCTCCGTCGTAGGGGTTGTGGCAGTCTCCTGCCTATGTTCGGATGTGAGGCTGAAGCTGGGCTTCTCACTCAAATTTATCGCTCAAGAGGAAGGTGGTAGGGCACCCTCTCTCGGAACGTTTCCCTCTGAAAGGAGAAGGTGGTAGGGCACTCATCCCTCGGAAATTTTCCTCCTGAGCATGGGTTTCTCTCTGGTTGCAAGGTGGTAGGACACTAACCCACAGAATCATGTGGCATCCAAAGGAAGGTGGTAGGGCACTCTCCCTCGGAACGTTTCCCTCTGAAAGGAGAAGGTGGTAGGGCATTTATCCCTCGGAATTGCTCCTCCTAAGTATGCACAACAAAGAGACTAATCCGGGGTTGCTGTCCAGATTTTCTGTTGGGTTTGGCACAATAACCGATATGTGATATTATAGCCAATAGGATAGACATTCATTATATGCATCTTCTATATGTTTTCTTGCTTTGATTACTTGGGTTTTCCTAATTGTATAATATTCCTACTTGCTTCTTGAATTACTTGTTATATATATGAATACTACCTGTGTTTTCCTTGCTTGCATTATTTGTGTTTGTCTGGTGCTGAGGAGGTTAGGTAGGCGGTGGCGATGGGATCACACGGAAGTTGCGGTTTAAGTTATTTATTTCGTTAAGTTTGGATATCTATTTGGTATGAAGCTCTAGGATTGCCTCTGGCATCCCGGGGTCTTACATCTTACATTACTGGGTACTGTTACTATACTGAGAACCCCCGGTTCTCATTCCGTACGTTGTTGCTGTTTTTCATATGAAGGTCGCAACCCACCTCAGTGAGTTGCTTGATGGTAGCAGAGCGGAGGATCTTATTCTATTTTGTTGTCATTTTAGTTATTTTGATTAGTATTCTCACTTTTGTATTTACTTTTGCCTTAGAGGCTTATCTTGTGAGTGATACTTTGTATAAGCTATTTTACTTTCAAACCTCTTTATGTCAGTATTTAACTAGTCGGCCCAAACTCCGCGGGCTGTGGCTAGTATCTTATAATTATTATACTCGTATATAACTACATATATCTCGTTACCTTACATAGTGGATCTTATCTTTTACACTTGTAGCTTCCTATGAACGTTCGCGCTTTGTAATTTCGTATTTGAGTTTATTTCCTTCATCGGGCTTCTAGAATTATTATTCCTTTTATATATATAATTATGTATGAGCCTTAGAATTGTCGTAACCCTTGATTAACCTTTGCATTACGGCATGAGGTAAGGCTTAGGGTAATTAGGGTGTTAAAACTTATGAGTGTCTCTGTCTCTATTCTAAGTGCTGCACATGATCACAAATGTTAAAAAGCAAGGGAAAAACTATAATATAAAATCCAACTAAAATAGATGTAAAGAAATTGAAAATACTATATAATGGTTAGGTTGCTGGTGCACGAAATTGTGATTCCTGGTAATGGCACCAAAAACTTGGTGCTCTAATCTTAATTCATAATTTGTCACAACTTCGATACAACTAACCAGCAAGTGCACTGGGTCGTCCAAGTAATAAAACCTTACGTGAGTAAGGGTCGATCCCACGGAGATTGTTGGTATGAAGCAAGCTATGGTCATCTTGTTAATCTCAGTCAGGCGGATATCAAATGGTTATGGAGTTTTCGAATAATAATAATAAATAAACAGAAAATAAAGATAGAAATACTTATGTAATTCATTGGTGAGAATTTCAGATAAGCGTATAGAGATGCTTTCGTTCCTCTGAATCTCTGCTTTCCCGCTGTCTTCATCCAATCAGTCTTACTCCTTTCCATGGCAAGCTTTCTGTAAGGGCATCACCGTTGTCAATGGCTACATCCCATCCTCTCTGTGAAAATGGTCCAAATGCTCTGTCACGGCATGGCTAATCATCTGGAGGTTCTCGATCATACTGGAATAGGATTTACTATCCTTTTGCGTCTGTCACTACGCCCAGCACTCGCGAGTTTGAAGTTCGTCACAGCCATCCCTTCCCAGATCCTACTCAGAATACCACAGACAAGGTTTAGACTTTCCGGATCTCAGTAATGGCCATCCATGGGTTCTAACTTATACCACGAAGATACTAATAACTCGGACTCGGTCCCCTGTATTAGATATCTAAGAGATACTCATTCTAGCTTGGTTGCATGTAGAACAGAAGTGTTTGTCAGGCACGCGTTCATAAGTGAGAATAATGATGAGCGTCACATAATCATCACATTCATCATGTTCTTGGGTGCGAATGGATATCTTATAAGCGGAATAAGTTGAATTGAATAGAAAATAGTAGTACTTTGCATTAAATCATGAGGAACAGCAGAGCTCCACACCTTAATCTATGGAGTGCAGAAACTCTACCGTTTGAAAATACATAAGTGATAATGGTCCAGGCATGGCCGAATGGCCAGCCCCCATGAAAGTCTAAGATCGCATAAAACTTATCAAAGGTCCTTAATACAATAGTAAAAAGTCCTATTTATACTAAACTAGTTACTAGGGTTTACAGAAGTAAGTAATTGATGCATAAATCCACTTCCGGGGCCCACTTGGTGTGTGCTTGGGCTGAGCTTGAAGTTTACACGTGGAGAGGTTATTCTTGGAGTTGAATGCCAGTTTGTAACGTGTTTCTAGCGTTCAACTCTGGTTTGTGACGTGTTTCTGGCGTTTAACTCCAGACTGCAGCGTAGAACTGGCGTTCAACGCCCTTTTGCGTCATCTAAACTCGGCCAAAGTATGGACTATTATATATTTCTGGAAAGCCCTGGATGTCTACTTTCCAACGCCGTTGAGAGCGCACCATTTGGAGTTCTGTAGCTCCAGAAAAGTCACTTTGAGTGCAGGGAGGTCAGAATCCAACAGCATCAACAGTCCTTCTTCAACCTCTGAATCTGATTTTTGCTCAAGTCCCTCAATTTCAGCCAGAAAATACCTGAAATCACAGAAAAATACACAAACTCATAGTAAAGTCCAGAAATGTGAATTTAACATAAAAACTAATGAAAACATCCCTAAAAGTAACTAGATCCTACTAAAAACATACTAAAAATAATGCCAAAAAGCGTATAAATTATCCGCTCATCACAACACCAAACTTAAATTATTGCTTGTCCCCAAGCAACTGAAAATAAAATAGGATAAAAAGAAGAGAATATACTATAAATTCCAAAATATCAATGAAACATAGCTCCAATCAGATGAGCGGGACTTGTAGCTTTTTGCCTCTTGAATAGTTTTGGCATCTCACTTTATCCATTGAGGTTCAGAATGATTGGCATCTATAGGAACTCAGAGTTCAGATAGTGTTATTGATTCTCCTAGTTCAGTATGTTGATTCTTGAACACATCTACTTTATGTGTCTTGGTCGTGGCCCTAAGCACTTTGTTTTCCAATATTACCACCGGATACATAAATGCCACAGACACATAATTGGGTGAACCTTTTCAGATTGTGACTCAGCTTTGCTAAAGTCCCCAATTAGAGGTGTCCAGAGTTCTTAAGCACACTCTTCTTTTGCTTTGGACCTTGACTTTAACCGCTCAGTCTCAAGTTTTCACTTGACACCTTCACGCCACAAGCACATGGTTAGGGACAGCTTGGTTTAGCTGCTTAGGCCAGGATTTTATTCCTTTAGGCACTCCTATCCACTGATGCTCAAAGCCTTGGGATCCTTTTTATTTACCCTTGCCTTTTGGTTTTAAGGGCTATTGGCTTTTTGCTCTTGCCTTTTGGTTTTAAGAGCTTTTGGCTTTTTCTGCTTGCTTTTTCTTTTTCTTTTTTTTTCGCTATATTTTTTTCTTTTTTTTTTCTGCAAGCTTTTGTATTCACTGCTTTTTCTTGCTTCAAGAATCATTTTTATGATTTTTTAGATTATCAAATAACATGTCTCCTTGTCATCATTCTTTCAAGAGCCAACATATTTAACATTCTTAAACAACAACTTCAAAAGACATATGCACTGTTCAAGCATTCATTCAGAAAACCAAAAGTATTGTCACCACATCAATATAATTAAACTAAGTTCAAGGATAAATTTGAAACTCATGTACTTCTTGTTCTTTTGAATTAAAAACATTTTTCATTTAAGAGAGGTGATGGATTCATATTCACTACTTTAAGGCATAGACACTTAGACACTAATGATCATGTAATAAAGACACAAACATAGATAAACATTTAACATAAGAAAACAAAAAACAGAAAATTTGAGAACAAGGAATGAGTCCACCTTAGTGATGGTGGCGTTTCCTTCTTGAGGAACCAATGATGTCCTTGAGCGCTTCTATGTCTCTTCCTTGTCTTTGTTGCTCTTCCCTCATAGCTCTTTGATCTTCTCTAATTTCATGGAGGATGATTGAGTGCTCTTGATGTTCCACCCTTAGTTATCCCATGTTGGAACTTAGTTCTCCTAGGGAGGTGTTGATTTGCTCCCAAAAGTTCTGTGGAGGAAAGTGCATCCCTTGAGGCATCTCAGGGATTTCTTGATGATGAGCTTCCTCACATGTTTCTTGAGCTCCATGAGTGGGCTCTCTTGTTTGCTCCATCCTTTTCTTAGTGATGGGCTTCTCTTCCTAAATAGGAATGTCTCCTTCTATGAAAGCTCCAGCTGAGTAACATAAATGGCAAATAAGATGAGGGAAAGCTAGCCTTGCCAAGGGGGAGGGCTTTTCGGCTATTTTGTAGAGTTCAAGGGAGATGACTTCATGAACTTCTACTTCCTCTCCAATCATGATGCTATGAATCATGATGGCTCGATCCACAGTAACTTCAGATCGGTTGCTAGTGGGAATGATGGAGCGTTGGATGAACTCCAACCATCCTCTAGCCACAGGCTTGAGGTCCAGTCTTCTAAGTTGAACCGGTTTGCCTTTTAAGTCAATCTTCCATTGAGCTCCTTCCACACATATGTCCATGAGGACTTGGTCCAACCTTTGATCAAAGTTGACCCTTCTAGTGTAAGGGCGTGCATTTTCTTGCATCATAGGCAAGTTAAACGCCAACCTCACATTTTCCGGACTAAAATCTAAGTATTTCCCTCGAACCATGGTGAGATAATTCTTTGGGTTCGGGTTCTTACTTTGATCATGGTTCCTAGTGATCCATGCATTAGCATAGAACTCTTGAACCATTAGAATTCAGACTTGTTGGATGGGTTTTGTTAGAACTTCCCAACCTCTTCTTTGGATTTCATGTCGGATTTTCGGATACTCATTTCTCTTGAGTTTGAAAGGGACCTCAGGGATCACCTTCTTCTTGGTCACAACCTCATAGAAGTGGTCTTGATGGGCTTTGGAGATGAATCTTTCCATCTCCCATGACTCGAAGGTGGAAGCTTTTGTCTTTCCTTTCCCTTTTCTAGAGGATTCTCCGGTCTTAGGTGCCATCAATGGTAATGGAAAAACAAAAAGCTTTATGCTTTTACCACACTAAACTTAGAATATTGCTCGCCCTCGAGCAAGAGAAGAAATAAAAGAAGAAGAAGAAGAAGAAGAAATAGAGGGAGAGTGAGGGGGTGTTTTGGCCAAGAAGAGGAGGAGGGGGTTGTGTTGTGTGAAATTGAAGAAGAATGGAGGGGTTTATATAGTGAAGGGAGAGGGGTTAGGTTCGGCCATTTAGGGTGGGTTTGGGTGGGAAAGTGATTTTGAATTTTGAAGGTAGGTGGGGTGTATGAAGTAGGTTTATGGGGACGAGTGGGTGGATGTGAGTGGTGAATAGGTAATAGGGAAGAGAGCTTGAGGTGATTGGTGAAGGGTTTTGGGGAAGGGTGTTTATTGGGAAGAGAGGATGGACATTGAGAAGAGGGAAGAGTATGAGTGGAGGTAGGTGGGGATCCTGTGGGGTCCACAGATGCTGAGATGATCCTGTGGGGTCCACAGATCCTGAGGTGTCAAGGAATTGCATCCCTGCACCAATTAGGCATGTAAAATGCCTTTGCATGCAATTCTGGCATTTAAACGCCGAATTGATGCTTGTTCTGGGCGTTCAGCGCCCAGATGCAGCATGTTTCTGGCGTTGAACGCCAGTTCTATGCTTGTTTCTAGCGTTCAGCGCCAACTTTCCTCAGTGTGCATTCCTGGCATCTGAACGCCAGGATGTTGCTTATTTCTGGCGTTCAACGCCAGATCCATGCTCTACTCTGGCATTGAACGACAGCCAGATGCTCTTTACTAGCATTTAAACGCCAGTAAGTCCTTCCTCCAGGGTGTGATTTTTCTTCTGCTATTTTTGATTCTGTTTTTAATTTTTTTGATTTATTTTGTGACTCCACATGATCATGAACCTAATAAAACATGAAAGAACAAGAAAAATAAAAATAAAATTAGATAAATAAAAATTGGGTTGCCTCCCAACAAGCGCTTCTTTAATGTCAATAGCTTGACAGTGGGCTCTCATGGAGCCTCACAGATGTTCAGAGTATTGTTGAGACTCCCCAACACCAAACTTAGAGTTTGGCTGAGGCCTCCCAACACCAAACTTAGAGTTTGACTGTGGGGGCTTTAGTTGACTCTGTACTGAGAGAAGCTTACTATGCCTCTTCTCCATGTTTACAGAAGGATGACCTTGATTTGTAAACACAAGGGAGTCCTCATTCAATTGAAGGACTAGTTCACCTCTGTTAACATCAATCACAGCTCTTGCTGTGGCTAGGAAGGGTCTTCCAAGGATGATGGATTCATCCTCATCTTTCCCAGTATCTAGGATTATGAAATCAGTAGGGATGTAAAGGCCTTCAACCTTTACTAATATGTCCTCTACTTGTCCATAAGCCTATTTTCTGGAATTGTCTGCCATCTCTAATGAGATTTTAGCAGCTTGTACCTCAAAGATTCCCAGTTTCTCCATTACAGAGAGTGGCATGAGGTTTATTCCTGACCCAAGGTCACATAGAGCCTTCTCAAAGGTCATGGTGCCTATGGTACAAGGTATTAGGAACTTTCCAGGATCCTGTTTCTTCTGAGGCAATCTCAGTTGATCCAATGCATTTAGTTCATTGGTGAACAGGGGAGGTTCATCTCCCCAAGTCTCATTACCAAATAAATTGGCATTCAGCTTCATGATTGCACCAAGGAACTTGGCAACTTGCTCTTTAGTAACATCCTCATTCTCTTCTGAAGAGGAATACTCATCAGAGCTCATGAAGGGTGTAAGGAGGTTTAATGGAATCTCTATGGTCTCTAGATGAGCCTCAGAGTCCTTTGGTGAAAACTCCTTGTTGATCACTGGACGTCCCAGAAGGTCTTCCTCCTTGGGATTCACGTCCTCCCCTTCCTCTCTAGGTTCCGCCATGTTGACTATGTCAATGGCCTTGCACTCTCCTTTTGGATTTTCTTCTGTATTGCTTGGGAGAGCACTAGGAGAGGTTTCAGTGATCTTCTTACTCAGCTGGCCCACTTGTGCCTCCAAATTTCTAATGGAGGACCTTGTTTCATTCATGAAACTCAGAGTGGCCTTAGATAAATCAGAGACTAAATTTGCTAAATTAGAGGTATTTTGTTCAGAGTTCTCTGTCTACTGCTGAGTGGTTGATGGAAAAGGCTTGCTATTGTTAAACCTGTTTCTTCCACCATTATTAAAGCCTTGTTGAGGCTTTTGATCCTTCCATGAGAGATTTGGGTGATTTCTCCATGAGGGATTATAGGTGTTTCCATATAGTTCACCCATGTAATTTACCTCTGCTATTGCAGGGTTCTCAGGATCATAAGCTTCTTCTTCAGAAGATGCCTCTTGAGTACTGTTGGCTGCAGCTTGCATTCCATTCAGACTCTGAGAAATCATATTGACTTGCTGAGTCAATATTTTATTCTTAGCCAATATGGCATTCAGAGTATCAATTTCAAGAACTCCCTTCTTCTGAGGCGTCCCATTACTTACAGGATTCCTCTCAGAAGTGTACATGAACTGGTTATTAGAAACCATGTCAATGAGTTCTTGAGCTTCTGCAGGCATTTTCTTTAGGTGAATGGATCCACCTGCAGAAGTATCCAATGATATTTTAGCTAATTCAGACAGACCATCATAGAATATATCCAGGATGGTCCATTCTGAAAGCATGTCAAAATGACACTTTTTGGTCAGTTCCTTGTATCTCTCCCAAGCTTCATAGAGGGATTCACCTTCTTTCTGTCTGAAGGTTTGAACATCCACTCTAAGCTTGCTCAGCTTTTGAGGAGGAAAGAACTTGGCTAAGAAAGCCTTGACCAGCTTATCCCAAGAGTTCAGGCTATTTTTAGGTTGAGAATCCAACCATATTCTAGCTCTGTCTCTCACAGCAAAAGGGAAAAGCATGAGCCTGTAGACTTCAGGATCTACTCCATTAGTCTTAACAGTATCACATATCTGCATGAATTCAGTACTGAAAAGGATCTTCAGATGGAAGTCCATGAAACTTGCAGTTTTGTTGCATCAGAGAAACTAATTGAGGTTTAAGCTCAAAGTTGTTTGCTCCAATGGCAGGGATGGAGATGCTTCTTCCATGTAAATTGGAATTAGGTGCAGTAAAGTCACCAAGCATCCTCCTTGCATTATTATTATTATTTTTGGCTGCCATCTCCTCTTCCTATTCGAAAATTCCTATAAGGTTGTCTCTGGATTGTTGTATTTTAACTTCTCTTAGTTTCCTTTTCAGAGTCCTTTCAGGTTCAGGATCTGTTGCAACAAGAATGTTCTTGTCCTTGCTCCTGCTCATATGACAAAGAAGGGAATAACAAAAAATATGGAATCCTCTATGTCACAGTATAGAGATTCCTTTTTGTGAGTAGAAGAAGAAAAGAATGTAATGTAAGGAAAGAGAAGGGAGGAGAATCCAAACACAAGGATGAGGAGAGCATAGATATGAGATGAAGAGAAGTGTTAGTAGGTAATTAAATAAATAGAAGAAGATGAGAGAGAGGGAATTTCGAAAATTAATTTTGAAAAAGAGTTAATGATTTTCGAAAATTAAGATAAAATTAAAATTAAAATTAAAAATTGAAACAATTAATTAATTAAAAAGAATTTTTGAAAAAGAGGGAGGTATTTTCGAAAATTAGAGAGGGATAGTTAGTTAGGTAGTTTTGAAAAAGATAAGAAACAAACAAAAAGTTAATTAGTTAGTTGAAACAAATTTTGAAAATCAATTTTTAAAAGATAAGAAGATAAGAAGTTAGAAAAGATATTTTTAAAAAAAAAGATAAGATAAAAAGATATTTTTGAAAAGATATGATTGAAATTAGTTTTGAAAAAGATTTGATTTTTAAAATCACAATTAATGACTTGACTCACAAATAATCACAAGATATGATTCTAGAACTTAAAGTTTGAATCTTTCTTAACAAGCAAGTAACAAACTTGAAATTTTTGAATCAAAACATTAATTTTTGATGATATTTTCGAAAATTATAAAATAAAATTAAGAAAAATATTTTTGAAAAATATTTTTAAAATTTTTGAAAATAAATAAGAGAAATGAAAAAGATTTGATTTTTGAAAAAGATAAGATTTTTTTAAATTGAAAATTTTATTTGACTCATAAAAACAACTAGATTTTTAAAAATTTTTGAAAAAGTCAATCCAAATTTTCAAAATTTATGAGTAAAAAAGGGAAAGATATTTTTTTGAATTTTGAATTTTTAATGATGAAAGAGAAAAACATGAAAATGATGCAACGCATGAAAATTTTGGATCTAAACATGTGATGCATGCAAGAACACCATGAATGTCAAGATGAACACCAAGAACACTTTGAATGTCAAGATGAACATCAAGAACTTATTTTTGAAAAATTTTCAAGAAAAGAAAACATGCAAGACACCAAACTTAGAAATTTTTCATGTATAGACACTATGAATGCAAGAATGCATATGAAAAACAAGAAAAGACACAAAACAAGAAAATATGAAGATCAAACAAGAAGACTGGCCAAGAACAACTTGAAGATCATGAAGAATACTATGAATGCATGAATTTTCGAAAAATGCATTAAATTTTTTTAGGAAAAAAATGCAATTGACACCAAACTTAAAAATTGACTCAAGACTCAAACAAGAAACACAAAATTTTTTTTTATTTTTATGATTTTATAAAAAATTTTTTGTATTTTTCGAAAATTATTTGAAAAAGAAAAATAACGATTTCAAAATTTTTAATATGAATTCCAGGAATCTTGTACTCTTTAGTCTAAAGCTCCAATCTGAGGATTAGACATGGCTTAATAGCCAGCCAAGCTTTAGTATGCTATTACATGCATTGAAGTGATTAGTTGAATCCTCAGTCCAAAGGAATTTAGACATGGCTTTACAGCCAGCCAGGATTCAACAAATCATCATGAAACACTATAATTCATTCTTAAAAATTCTGAAATAATTTTCGAAAACAAAAAGAAAAAAAAATTTTTGAATATTAATTGGGAAAAACGAAAAAGAAGAAAATATTTTTGAAAAATTTTTGAAAATTAAAATAAGAAGAAAATTACCCAATCTGAGCAACACGATGAACCGTCAGTTGTCCAAACTCGAACAATCCCCGGCAACGGCGCTAAAAACTTGGTGCACGAAATTGTGATCCCTGGTAATGGCTCCAAAAACTTGGTGCTCTAATCTTAATTCATAATTTGTCACAACTTCGATACAACTAACCAGCAAGTGCACTGGGTCGTCCAAGTAATAAAACCTTACGTGAGTAAGGGTCGATCCCACGGAGATTGTTGGTATGAAGCAAGCTATGGTCATCTTTTTAATCTCAGTCAGGCGGATATCAAATGGTTATGGAGTTTTCGAATAATAATAATAAATAAACAGAAAATAAAGATAGAAATACTTATGTAATTCATTGGTGAGAATTTCAGATAAGCATATAGAGATGCTTTCGTTCCTCTGAATCTCTGCTTTCCCGCTGTCTTCATCCAATCAGTCTTACTCCTTTCCATGGCAAGCTTTCTGTAAGGGCATCACCGTTGTCAATGGCTACATCCCATCCTCTCTGTGAAAATGGTCCAAATGCTCTGTCACGGCATGGCTAATCATCTGGAGGTTCTCGATCATACTGGAATAGGATTTACTATCCTTTTGCGCCTGTCACTACGCCCAGCACTCGCGAGTTTGAAGTTCGTCACAGCCATCCCTTCCCAGATCCTACTCAGAATACCACAGACAAGGTTTAGACTTTCCAAATCTCAGGAATGGCCATCCATGGGTTCTAACTTATACCACGAAGATACTAATAACTCGGACTCGGTCCCCTGTATTAGATATCTAAGAGATACTCATTCTAGCTTGGTTGCATGTAGAACGGAAATGTTTGTCAGGCACGCGTTCATAAGTGAGAATGATGATGAGCGTCACATAATCATCACATTCATCATGTTCTTGGGTGCGAATGGATATCTTAGAAGCGGAATAAGTTGAATTGAATAGAAAATAGTAGTACTTTGCATTAAATCATGAGGAACAGCAGAGCTCCACACCTTAATCTATGGAGTGCAGAAACTCTATCGTTTGAAAATACATAAGTGATAATGGTCCAGGCATGGCCAAATGGCCAGCCCCCATGAAAGTCTAAGATCGCATAAAACTGATCAAAGGTCCTTAATACAATAGTAAAAAGTCCTATTTATACTAAACTAGTTACTAGGGTTTACAGAAGTAAGTAATTGATGCATAAATCCACTTCTGGGGCCCACTTAGTGTGTGCTTGGGCTGAGCTTGAAGTTTACACGTGGAGAGGTCATTCTTGGAGTTGAACGCCAGTTTGTAACGTGTTTCTGGCGTTCAACTCTGGTTTGTGACGTGTTTCTGGCGTTTAACTCCAGACTGCAGCGTAGAACTGGCGTTCAACGCCCTTTTGCGTCATCTAAACTCGGCCAAATTATGGACTATTATATATTTCTGGAAAGCCCTGGATGTCCACTTTCCAACGCAATTGGAAGCGCGCCATTTTGAGTTCTGTAGCTCCAGAAAAGTCACTTTGAGTGCAGGGAGGTCAGAATCCAACAGCATCAGCAGTCCTTCTTCTACCTCTGAATCTGATTTTTGCTCAAGTCCCTCAATTTCAGCCAGAAAATACATGAAATCACAGAAAAACATACAAACTCGTAGTAACTAGTTTGATATAAAAACTAATGAAAACATCCCTAAAAGTAACTAGATCCTACTAAAAACATACTAAAAATAATGCCAAAAAGCGTATAAATTATCCGCTCATCATTTGCCTACCAACAAGCCCTTCTTTACCATCATTAGCTTGACAGACAGCTCCTTTTATGGAGATTGATAGGGGCTCAAATCTTCACCCCTCATGATGAACTTCCTTCCTATGCTCCCATGAATGAGCTCCACATGCTTTAGAGACAGGATCATGTTCACTGTGTGTGGAATGATAGGACTCTTAGTAAAGACAATTCTCATGCTAGGTGAGAGGCCTTTAGTGGGAATCTTTTTCTTCTGCCAGCCCTTGGGTACCTTCATTTTAGTGCCTTCCTCTCAGTGCTTGATGATGGTTGCCCAACACCAAACTTAGAGTTGGTGCCTGGGGGCTCTGTAAAACTCTGCACTGAGAGAGAGGGCTAAAACACTAAGTGTTGCACAATGGTACCTCCTTTATCTGAAGGAGACTGAGGGTTGGAGATCTTGAACAAGATATAATCCTCATGTAGCCTCAGGACTAGCTCTCCTTTTTTCCACATCAATCAAAGCCTTCACAGTAGTAAGGAAAGGCCTTCCAAGGATGATGGAGTCATCTCTGTCTTCCCCAGTGTCAAGGATCATAAAATTCACAAGGCGGTAAAGGTAATAAACCTTTACAAGGACATCTTCCACCATGCCATCTGCCCTTTTCAGGGACTTGTCAGCCATCTCCAATGAGATCTTGGTAGGCTACACGTCTTAAATTCCCAGCCAGAGGTCGTATAATGCCTTCTCAAAGGTGATAGTCCCTATAGTACAGGGAATCCGAAAGCTTCTGGGATCCAGCAACTTCTGAGGGAGCTTCTTTTAGACTAAGGCACTCCACTCCTTGGTTAGCACCACAATCTTATCTCCCCTCAAAGCCTTCTTTTCAGAGATCATGCTCTTTAAATGCGCCATGGAAGGAGATATCTTCTCGAACGCCTCTGCATAAGAGGAATTGGTTTTCAGCTTCCTGAGGATTGCCAAGAACCGAGCAAATTGCTCCTCCTTAGGCTCTTCTTGCACGTCTGAAGAGGGATATTCTTCAGGCTCCTTTCTCTGCAAAAGGGCGTGCAAGGTGACGTTTCCAGTCTCCTCATGAGCCCTGATATCCTTGAGCTCCTCAGTAGTAGGCTCCTCTTCTAGTTCAGCCTCTACCTCCACCATGAGCGGCTTGTACTCTTCCTGCGGATTTACTTCCGTGTTACTGGGAAGAGTGTTGGAGGGGATCTCTAGGATCCTCTTGCTCAGCTGACCTATATGTATCTCCAAGTTCCTGATGGATGACCTAGTTTCTGCCATAAAACAGTAAGTGGTCTTGGAAAGGTTAGAGACTATAGTAGCCAAGTCAGAGAGGCTTTGTTTGGGTGTCTCCATCTGCTGTTGAGATGGTTCGAATGGTCTGCTGCTGAACCTGTTCTAGTTCATTCTACCCTAATAGTTATTGAAGCCTTGTTGAGGCTTCTACTGATCTCTCCACCCAAAGTTGGGGTGGTTCCTCGAATAGGGATTGTTGTTGGAGTTTCTAGAGGAGTTTCCCATGTAGTTCACCTCCTCTATTGTGGTCCAGGCGTTATCACCAGCGTCCACCTCATAAGCTGTCTCTGGACAGAAAACAGCTAAGCTCTGCGCCCCACTCAAGTGCTGAGAGATCATGTTGATCTGCTGGGACATGAGCTTATTCTGAGCCAAGATGGCGTCTAAGGTGTCCACCTCTAGGACTCCTCTCTTCTGAGCTGCCCCATTGTTCACAGGGATCCTTTCAGAAGTGTACATATATTGGTTGTTGGCAACCATGTCTATGAGTTCCTGCGCCTCTTTAGACGTCTTCTTCAAGTGGAGGGAGCCACCAGCAAAGTAGTCCAATGACATCTTGGACATCTCAGAGAGACCATCATAGAAGATCTCTTACATGGTCCACTCTTAGATCATGTTAGGAGGACAACTCCTGATTAGTTGCTTGTATCTTTCCCAAGCTTCATAGAGGGATTCACCCTCTTTCTGTCTGAAGGTCTAAACTTCCACCCTAATCTTGCTCAGCTTCTTAGGTGGAAAGACCTTAGTCAAGAATCCATTGACCACCTTCTCCCAAGTATCTAAGCTTTCCTTAGGCTGAGAATCCAGCCATAGCCTTGCTCTGTCCCTTACAGCAAAGGGAAAAAGCATGAGCTTGTAGACCTCTGGATTTACTCCATTAGTATTGACAGTGTCACAGATCTGCAAAAAATCAGAGATGAATTTATTGGGATCTTCCTGCAGGAGTCCATGAAACTGGAAATTCTGTTGTACTAGAGTGACAAATTGAGGTTTCAGCTCAAAGTTGTTTGTTCCAATAGCAGGTATGGAGATATTGCACCCATAGAAGTCAGAATTGGGTGCAGTGTAAGATCCAAGGACCTTTCTTGTGTCTCCTCCATTGTCTGGGTTAGCTGCCATTGTTGTATCTTAAGCTTCTAGCTCAAGAGCTTCCGTGAGATTCCCTCTGGCTCTGGTAGCTTGAGCTTGCTGCAAATGTCTTCTTAAGAGTCTCTCATGTTCAGGATCAGGGGTCAACAAGAGCTTCTATATCCCTATTCTTGCTCATAAATAAAAAAAAGAGACCAAGAATAGCAAAAGAATGGAGTCTCTATGTCAGAGTATAGAGTTCTTGTTAGAGGCTTAAGTAAGGAGAAAAGAAAAGGAATGTGTCTTTTATTTTAAAAAAATATTTTTGAAAATAGAGAGAGAGAGAGAGAGAGAGAGAGAGAGAATTGAGAATTTTTGAAAAAGAGAAGAGAGAAAAAGAGGTAGAAGATTTTCGAAAAAGAAGAGAGAGAAAAGAGTTAGAAGGTTTTGAAAAAGAGGAAAGAGAAACAAGAATTAAAGAGACACCAAACTTTTAAAACTAAAATAAGATAAAACAAACAAACAAGTAACTAACTAGATTTGAAATTAAAGATATGAAAGATTTGAATTTAAAAGAAAAAGTCAAACAAAGAATTTTGAAATTCAAAAATTAGAAAAAGTCAAGAGAGACAGAGAAACAAGATAAGATTTTAAAATTTTAAAGATTTTAAAATTAAAATTTAAAAGAAAGATAAACTAACAAAATACTAAACTTTTAAAATTTTAAATCAAATTAAAGATAAGATAACAAAATTTTGAAAATCAAAGAAAAATATAAGACAAAGATTTAAAGATAAATAAGATAAACAAGAAAAACAAGATTACTAAACAAGACACCAAACTTAAAATTTTGAAACCAATAAAAATATTTTTGAAAATATATTATATATTTTTTTTTGAGAAATTTGGAAAAGAAAAATAATAAAAGACACCAAACTTAAAAGATTTTGAAATCAAACAAAGAAATACCAAGAAAAGTTCAAACACAAAGAAAGAAAAGCAAGAACAATTTTCGAAAATTAAGAAAAGAAAAACAAAAAAAAAACCAAAAAGGACACTAAACTTAAAATTTGACACAAGACTCAAATAAAAGAAAAAGATGACTAAAGATGAAAAGTTTTTGAAAAATTTTGAAAAAAAAATAAAAAACACAATTGAAAGAAAAACTAGTAAAAGGTACCTGATCTAAGGAGCAAGACAACCGGTAGTTTGTGAATCACGAACAATCCCCGACAACGGCGCCAAAAACTTGGTGCGCGAAATTAGAACTCACACAACTGAACTGGCAAGTGCACCGGGTCATCCAAGTCATACCTTAGGTGAGTGAGGTCGATCCCACGAGGATTGTTGGATTGAGCAAGCTGTGGTTATCTTGCATATCTTAGGCAGGCGAATAGAAAGATAGTGGTTGTTGTAAGCGCTTAAAATAAACAATCAATAAAGAAAAGACGTAGAAACAATGATAAGAAATTAGTTAAGGCCTCGGAGATGCTTATCCTTCTGGATTAATACTTTGCACTGACTACTTTTAACAATGAGTGATTCATTCAATGGCAAGGCTGTAAGTGATTAAAGCCAGGGTCAGTGGTCATTAATCTCCTCTAATCCACACCAAACGCCAAGGTCAGTGGTCATTCAATCTGAACGAGGGTGAAGCTCACGCAATTCAATCTCTGGTGATCCTACTCAAAATGCCATAGACAAGGTCAAATCTTCCGGATCGAAGAATGAAGCTCAGTGTTCTAGCCTTGGTGCCACAGAGACCTCAATTACCCATGACTAACCAGATTTTATGTCACTTATACCAATTAGCCTAGATACTCTATTGGAATCTGTGATGCATTCTCAAACTGCAGCTCAATACTATCCTGTCAGGGACTCGCAAGAGCTCATGTAGAATAAGGGGTCATACTTCTGTTCCACCCTAGATTCATAAGGATGAAGAACGAAAATGCATCATAGAATAGAAACACACATATATTAAAGTGGAAAAGTAATTATATTGATCCATAAGAATAAGCAAAGCTCCTATCCTTAACTTAGGAGGTTTAGTTGCTCATACTTTACAGAGAAAATAGAAATAATGTATGATGTGTTCGAAGATCCTAAACTTGGGTGATCTTCTCCTATATATACTAATCTAATAAATAGAAATTACAAAAATGAGATAAACTAAGCTAAAAGGTGCGAAAATCCACTTCTGGGCCCACTTGGTGAGTGTTTGGGCTGAGCTTGGCATCCAACTGGGATAAGTGGGCATTGAACGCCCACTAGGGGGTGTCCATGCTGCCTTGTGCTCCTTTGGTGGCATTCAACACCAGTTTTGGGTGTTCAACGCTAGCCTGGGTCCTTCTTGGGCGTTGAACACCAGAGAGGGGGGAAGTTGGGCATTCAACGCCCGTTTTTAGCAGTCATTTCTAAAGAAAAGTATAGACCATTATATATTGCTGGAAAGCCCTGGAAGTTCGCTTTCCAACGCCATTGAGAGCGCATCAATGGGACCTCTATAGCTCAAGATATGCTTGTTGGAATGTATGGAGGTCAGGATTTGATAGCATCTGCTATCCTTTCTTTGCATCTGAATCAGACTTTGCCAAAACTTGTCAGTTTCACCCAAAAATCACCTAAAATCATAAGAAAAATAAAAAAACTCAAATTAGCATCCAAAAGGAGAATTTTGCACTAAAACATATTAAAACTATATAAAATACTACTAAAAACACTCTAAAAATGTACTGAAAAGGGGTATAAGATGCTCCATCATCAGTGGGTGTATTGACAATTAGGTCAAAAGTCAGTTTAAAGAAAACTAATCCCAACTCCCGTGCAATAGTTAATGAAATAAAGGAATGCGATGCACCAAAATCATACAGTACAATTAAGGAATGAGTGTTGATATAACACAGACTTTGGAGCAAGGAGTCAGAACCAGTAGCATCGTTAGCAGACATAGCGAATATTCGCACTTGTTGTAATACTCTAGCAGGATCTCAATTAGGCTTCTTTGGACAATCCTTCTTAATATGTTCCATTTTTTTGCAAACAAAACAAGCGTGTGCTCTGGACTGGCATGGCCTACCAAGGTGATCCTTTTCACACTACCTATATGGTTGATCCATGCGGCCTTGCTGGGGTTGCTTGCCAAGGTTCTGCCTTGGTCGACCTTCATTTTCAAATGTAGATCTACCAGAGGTGTTCCCAACTCATTGATTACCATATTGAGGTACTCTAGAATTCTTGAAAGGCATCCACTGTTGAAACGCAGGTCGGTAGAAGCTTCTAGCATTCCTTTGTGGCAAGTTTTGACAACCCATCCTCATTGCTGCCAACTTTTTCTCATAGTCTTCCATAAGCTGGCTCTTGTTGACGAGTTCTACGAAATTCCAAAGCTCCAAAGGCTTCAAAGAGTGCATCATCTCATTGCGAAGTCCTCCTTCATACTTCAGACATTTTTGGTCTTCAAAACTATCAGGATTTCCTTGGCAGATCTTCAAAAAATGACACAGATCTTCGAACTTCCAAGTATACCAAGCTATTGACATGTTTCCTTGACTCAGTTGCATCAAATCCTTGAAAGTATTTCTTAAAAAATTCCTCCTTGAAATCTTTCCAAAGAATCACCCCGTGTCTTGCCGCCACAACCTGTGCAATCCAGACAACCAGTACTCAGCATCTCCTTCCAATATATATGTTGCAAACTCAACAAACTGTATTTTGGGTACTTGCTGCACCCTCAACAACTTCTCTATTCCCTAAACCAGTTGTCCGCCTCAATTGCCACAAGCGTCCCCTTGAACTTGGGCGGGTTCACCTTCAGGAATGTTGTCAGAGTCATTGGCTTATCATTGTTCTCAACACCTCCAGTACCGTTACTATCCTCCATACGTACCCCACTGCTAGTCCCATTACGTTCGACGTTCCTATCTCCTAAATGGTTAATTGCTCGAACTGTAGCCATATAAACCCTGTTCACACCCAACAATCAACATTAAGGTGATCAGTCTTAACATTTCAAGTTAAAGTGTGAATAGTTCCTAAAATGGATACACAGTAATAGCCATACAATTTATATCACAAGAATATCCTATAAGCATGAGACATAACACAGAGTATGCAATAAAGCATAATTCAGTCCATTTCTCATGCTCTAACAGGAACGAACTGCTCTGATACCAAATTGTAACGACCCAATTTCCAATATGGCATGCTTATACCGAAACATCGAGTATTACCAACTTGAAACTACACTGGCACTGTTATTAATAATATCAAGCTTGTAATCGGGTTAATGGAACGCGATTTTTATGAAAACTTTTCCTTAAAGAAAAAATCACAAATAAGAAGAAACGCGAGATTACACAAACTAAAAAGATAAACAGATACATACAAAAACAGGATTATATATAATCGAGATCCGGTAGATGTTTTGAGTCGTATATATATACACATACAACACCCATAAGATGAAATGTTAGTCACTCCCTCACATTTATGTATATATATACGACTCAAAACATCTACACCGGATCTTGTCCATATAGGAAGCCCCGAATTGTAACTCCCTACCACATAGAGCTTTACGTTTAAGTTCGTAAATCAAAGGTGGTAAGGTATTACGACCTCTGAAAGAAAAGACGTATATAAATATAGTTGAAAGAAAATTATAACTAGGAGCCTTGAAAAGGAAGCTAAACAAAAGCATAACGAAAAATTGCATCACTCACGACCGGGTAAGCGTAAAAGGATAAAAAGATCGAAAGGAAAAGAGTAATATACATATAAGGGATTCTAATTCTAATCTAACTCTACACCTTCTATTTTCTTCAAACCTCCTAAGCACCGGATGGAACAACCCCTATCACGCCTCCACCATTTGAGGATCTCTCAGATACAAACGCATACAAAACAAACAAGGAAAACATAGATATAGATCGCAGTTACATCAAATAGATTAGATAGCAGTTAATCACAGATAAGCAATTAGGCAAACCAAGACAGCTGCATACCCAAATAAATCATACAAATGCATATGATGTATGCCTATCCTATGGCTGATGAGTCTCATCTATCGGTTATATATCCAACCCGACATGTCCTGGTAGCTAACCTTCGACAGAAAAACTACATCGCAGAGTAAGTGGAACTGAGCCATAACCCCTTGCATACTACCCGCTTAACCCAAAGCAAGTGGAGTAACCCAATACTACTACATACTACCCAGGCGGGCGTTTACAAGCTCAACCTAGAGCAAGTTAAATAAATCACTACTGCTGCTACTGCCTAGGTGTCTCACTCAGTGACCCAAAGCAAGTGGGACAAACCACAACCCTTGCTACTGCCCAGGTATCTCACTTCCAATTTCATTCTCAATATCATTTCAATTCATTCAAAAATCATAATTTAAAATCAATCTTCATCATCACCATTAATCATATCTTGTTCAGCATTTTCAACACTTCATTAATTAAATTTTTCTCTTCACAAACCCCTTTCAACATCAAACTAACTTCCTTACTATGTTCACTCTCTTTCCAAAGTCTAAAGACTAGTTATCAAACCTTAGAAAGTAATTATAGAGGTTTGAAAAAACTAGAGAAATGGTTGATAGTTCAAAAATTGTGAATTTTTAACAAAACAGTGGTTTCAAAGGGTTACAAGCTTACCGGGAAGGTCAAATAGTTAAAAACAGAGTTTTAGTGTAAAATAGGACATCATGCATAAGTACGCACCAGACGAACTTCCCTTCATGTGCGTACACATCATGGTGTGCGTACGCACAACTTTGTGAAATTCCCAGGGAGTGTGTACGCATACCCCCTCGTGCGTAGTCTCACCAACGCTCTGGTTTGTGCATGCGCACGACAGTGTGCGTACACACGCATACCAGAAATTCTGATTTTCTACAAAATTGTGTTTTTAAGTCCAAACTTCAAATGCGCATAACCTTTCGTTAGAAATTATTTTTCATCCGTTCTTCAAACGTCATAAACTACTTGGACCTAATTTTTATTTAAGACAAGTTTCACCAAATTTGAGGATCCGAGGGCCAAGTTATAGCGCGTCAAATTTTGGTAAAAATTGTGTTTTCACCAAAACTCAAAATCATAAGTTTTTCCAAAGTTTTCAATCCAAAATCAACTAAATCATAACCAAATCCATCCCAAACATTATCATAACTCACCATGTACCAATTCCACTACTTATCAATCATTTAGTCAACCAAAATACTAATACTTCATTATCAATTCCACATCATATTCATCACATATATACACATATACAATATTTGCATCAAATCCCACCATTTCACTACCAAATCTAGCATCATACTTATTACATACATACATACATACATACATACATACATACATACATAGACATTTAGTCCATTAAAATCCAACCATTCAACATTCAAACCTATCCTAAGAAAACTAACCTAAGTTTTCACGCAACATTATAAATTAACTACAGGAAACGAAAACCATACCTTGACCGATTTTCTCCCAAGCCACAAAGCACCACCAAACCTCATTTTCACAATTTTTCAAACCTTTAAAGTCCATTTGACAAGCTTCCAAAGGTTCCAAAAGTCCATTTGAGTGCTTCTGTTCCTCAGCATGAATGAGCTTTGAAATAGGGAAGAAAGGCTGAGCTTATGTATTTATATGGTGGGCCTTGGGTTCGGTTTGGGCTCGGTCTAACCGGTTTAGCCTGCTGGCCCAATTTTTTGCCAAAATCTTTAAAATTAGTGTTAAATTTCATATTTTAAATATTTTTACCTCCTCAAAGTATAAAATTTAATTTTCTTAATTTCTTGGAATAATAATTAATTTAGTAGATAATTATTTATTAATTATCCAGAGTTTACATTCTACCCACCTAATAAAAATTTTTGCCCTTGAAAATATCGACTACCACAAAAGCGAGAGTATAGTTTCCTGTCCTTTTGCCAATCTCCGCAATGCCTCATCTCTCGGAACTTCTCCTCCTCATCTTAGTAGTTCTAATTTCCTCACAATCACTGAGCTCCTGCTGTCGTACTCTGATTTGTTTGTCTTTAAGAATTTGATTACATTCGCCCCACGCCAACCCAAAATCTCCTTAAGCTCTACAAGATTTAACGGCAATATCCTTTACGGCACAATCAAGTTTATTCCTAAGTTCGACACTTTCAGTCCTAATTTATCATTTTTGTCTTAGGTATGGATAATTGAAAAGTCTCAATATCCTATAATGTGATTAAAATTCAGTTATCAATTTCACAATTACCTCCACCTCGTTGTGATAGACCCGCGTCCGTAGCTCTTCCAAGTGCACAATCCCTGGATATATGCCCCGGTAACCCACATCGAGAGTAATGACCTATCCCGAACCTGCGCAACTCATTTTGGCCTTCCAACATCAACGCCCACTTCATGGAGCAATCTTCTGCGAGCTGCCTCTTGTTAACTAACTCAGTAAAACTCCTTATCCTTTATGGACATATGTAATTGAATATCTCTCTCCTGAGTCCCCTCATGTACTGGGCACAAGCCCATTCTTCGTAAAACTCTGTCTTGAACTTATTCTAAGGAATATCAATTACTTCCACCTGTAGGGTACAACACACATCTTGCCACCAACGTTGAGCATCTCCCTTTAACATATGGGTTACTATCTTTACAGACTGTACTTCGAGAATACGCTGAGTTTGTAAAAACTTCTTCACGTCTCAAAACTACCTATCGGACTCCAAAGCATTGACACTTCCATTAAACTGAGATGGGCCAATCTTAAGGAAGTCGACGAGGGTCATAAACCTATAGTCTCAAACTATGTTGCTTGTACCAGCACCAAAGTTCCCACCTCGATGTCCTCATGCCAGTTTGACCACGGGTATTTCCCCCTGAGTACCTCGCCCAGGTCCGTGAGATGCCATGTGGTTCCTGTTTACACCAAACAATTGATATTAAGGTGATCAGTCTCAATATCTCAAGTTTAGTGATTCAAAGTCCCAAATGCATGCTCATGAACAAGTATGCTAGATATACCAGTCAGATATCCTAAGTAGCATATACACACAACCTAGAATATGCTCAGAAGCATAATCAATCCATCCCTCAGGCTCTACAGGAATGAACTATTCTGAAACTAAAATGTAACAAATTTCATGTTCATACCCAGGACCGAGCTATGGGGTCCGGGTTGCATGAACACAAAAGACCGACCTCTTTAAAGGTTTGGCCATTACAAACGAACTCTCTACAAAGAGCTCGGAAGATCACCACAGAGGCCCAAGGAGGCCCAGAATGAAAAGACCACCGACTACTAGAAGGCAGTTGGCCAAAGATATGATCTCACTTACAAAAAGATAAGATAAGATAACAATTTTTTCTAAAAAGATGATCGTCAATCACTACTATAAATACACTAGAGCACCCAGGTATAACTCATACTCCAATTCTACAAAAAACCTACCTAAATCCTGTACTGACTTAAGCATCGGAGTCTCTTGCAGGTACCACTACCCACCAGTGACCAAGGACTGAGCAGCCCCTCCACTGCAACAAGTCGGACACAGTAGACATAACCGGATTAGAAGGTCTCGTCCGAGATTGACCACTCCATTTTAGGTAACCCCCGGAACATTGGCGCTATTGCTAGGGAACCTGGATGTCATTCCAAACATCATGGCAGACAACACTCCTCACAAAGAATACGCTTCCGAATGGAAAATGGTACGCCGAACACAGAAATCCTAGATACTATCCGTGACCAGCAAGATCGCCTTAAACAACTTGAACAAGGAGCCGAGTGACAACGAGAAGCTGAGCAGGATCTACGAAGAGAAACAAGACGGCATAGAGAGCTGGAGAAGAAACTCCAAAAGCTCGAAGCCGACCTCAAAGCTAAGACTGCACGATCCAACCGTGAAGCTAGCCCCCACAGGGAACAAGACCCATTCACAAAAGAAATCATGAAAGCTAAAGTTCCAAAAGATTTCAAGGCTCCCAACGTGACCCTATACGATGGAACTTCTGATCTGAGGCACCACCTCAGCAACATTAGGAGCCAGATGTATCTCACGGATGCCTCAGACGCAACCCGCTACAAAGCTTTCCCGACTACCCTCACTAAAATAGCTATAAAGTGGTTCGACAACCTACCACCAAGATCAATCACGAGCTTCGACGACTTCGCCAAAAAATTCCTAGCCAGGTTCTCTATACAAAGGATAAAGCCAAGCACGCTCCAAGCCTGCTAGGGATCGAGCAATGAGATCGGGAAAGCCTCCGAAACTACATGGAAGGATTCAATAAAGCATGCCTTGACATACAGAATCTCCCTATAGAAGCAGCCATCATGGGACTTATCAACGGTCTACGTGAGGGACCCTTCAGTCACTCCATATCTAAAAAACACCCCACGTCCTTAAACGAAGAACAAGAACGGGCCGAGAAATACATCAACATGGAGAAAAACTCCCGATTAGGAGAATCCTCCAAAGCCAGGTTCTCCTACCTATCTCGGGACAAAGAAAAAGATTCAAGGAAAAAGGAGGACCAATCCACAGAAAAGCCCAGAAAATATCATAACTATACCCTCTTCGGGTATCTTTAATGGACGTCTACCGAGAAATATACAACACAGAAAAGATCCCACCACCTCGCCCAATTAAGCACAAAAGGGGAGGAAGTCGAACCGAGTACTGCAAATACCACAGAATCTACGGGCACTGACGTTAGGATTTTTGCCAGTAAAGAATTTCATAAAAATAGTCGCGTTGTAGATATAGTCTCTAAACTGACAGAAATCCCTTCGTACAAACGTTTTGGTTGTCACAAGTAACAAACCCCTTTAAAATTGATAACCGAGTATTTAAACCTCGGGTCGTCTTCTCAAGGAATTGCCGGGAGGTGTTCTTATTATTGGTTATGAGTCTTGTAAATTGGGGGTTTTGAAAGTAAGGAAGCAGTATGTTGAATGATAAGAAAAATAAATAATAATAATAAAATAAACTCTTGGCAAGGTATTAGAAATTGGAAGTCCAGACTTAGTTATCCTTATCAATAATAATGAAAGTTGAATCTTAATTCCACTTAGTCAACCTTTACTAAAGTAAAGGAAAGTCAAGGGATTAATTAGTTTGATCTTCGAATCCTATTTATTTCCTAAGAAAAGATTGGGATTATTGAAGTTCAATTCAATTGGCAAGATAACAATTATCAATTATGCTGTTGAATTGGATAACTCCTGAGTTACTGATTTCTTAACCAAAACCAAGAATGTAAAAAACTAAATATAAATCACAAATCTGAAAATACCTCAATTGCATTAATAAAGAAAATCATAACATGAAAGCCATAAGCCAATTATTCAAAAGATAAATATCAATTAAAGTACTAAGGTGAATAAAAATGGAAATGAAATTAAACAGAAAAGAACATTAAACCTGGGATCGAGAGTCACTCCTAAAATTAAGAGAAGTCCTAAATCCTAATCCTAAGAGAGAGAGAGGAGAGAACCTCTCTCTCTAAATCTACATCTAAAACATGAAAAGTGAATTATGAGAGCCTCCTTATGAATGGATGCATTACCCCACTTTATAGCCTCTAATCTGTGTTTTCTGGGTCGCAAACTGGGTTAGAAATAGCCCAGAATTCGCTGGTCTCGAATTCAACCACGTTGGATTTCTGTCACTGCGATGCGGCCGCATGGATCACGTAGTCGCATCGCCTAGCGTCAGAGAAATTATAGCATATTATATATTAAATCGAAGCCCAGGATGTTAGCTTTTCAACGCAACTAGAACTGCGTCGTTTGGACCTCTGTAGCTAAAGTTATAGCCGTTTGAGTGCGAAGAGGTCAGGCTGGACAGCTTAGCAATTTCTCCAACTTCTTGTATTCCTTCCACTTTTGCATGCTTCCTTTCTATCCTCTGAGCCATTCCTGTCCTATAATATCTGAAATCACTTAACACACATATCAAGGCATCTAATGGTAATAAGAGAGGATTAATAATAAGCAAATATAAGATCAAAGAAGCATGTTTTCAATCATAGTACAAAATCAGGAAGGAAATATAAAACCATGCAAATATTATAAATAAGTGGGTAAAGAGTTGATAAAATCCACTCAATTGAGCACAAGATAAACCATAAAATAGTGGTTTATCAGGCACCCCACTAACGAATGCTACGACTTAAAGAATGTCATAGAAAAACTGGATCGAGAAGGAAGGCTAGATCGATTCCTAGCCAACAGAACGGATGAGCTAAAAAAGAGGAGGGATGAAGAAGGCAAACGAGCTGAACATCCCACTCACACCCCGGAAAGGCATGTTCATATGATCAACGGAGGATTCGCAGGAGGAGGAATCTACAAATTGTCCCGCAAAAGGCACCTTAAAGAAATATACCATGTCAGATAAGGGGATAGGTCACCCGACCTCCCCACTATTTCTTTTGCCAAAGAAGATGCCACGGGCATCATCCCTGGGCATGATGACCCCATGGTCATTACCATCATACTAGCCAATGCCAACCTCCACCGAACACTGGTTGACCAGGGAAGCTCCGCAAACATCCTATTCAAATTCGCCTCCGACAACCTCAGACTACAAGAAAAGGAGCTTAAAACATATCCCAACAGCCTGTTTGGGCTAGGAGACGCTCCGATCCAACCGCTCGGATACATCCCACTGCACACGACCTTCGGAAAAGGATCTCGGTCTAGAACACTGAGCATAGACTACATTGTGGTTGACGTGAACTCCGCATACAACGTCCTTATAGGCTGGACGACCTTAAATCAGCTCGCCGCAGTAGTCTCCACTCCCCACCTATGCATGAAGTTCCCAACCCCAGAAGTAATAGCCACCGTCAAAGGAGATCAAAAACTCGCGCGACGCTGCTATAACGAAAGCCTGAACCTAAAGGGCGACCCCAGAGGAAAAGAAGCCAATGCCATTGAACTCGAAGGAGCCTGGGCTCGCGAAGAACTTCATCCTCAACCAGAAGGCGAGACTGAAGAGGTCCAAATTAGAGACACCCGGGATAAAATAACAAACATAGGTGCAAACCTAAAGGAAGATCTAAAAGAGCTGCTAATAAAGTTCCTAAGAGATAATTCCAACCTCTTCGCATGAAAGGTCGCAGACTTGCCTGTCATAGATCCTAGCTTAATGTGCCACAAACTGGCAGTGTACCCTGATGAGCGGATAATTTATACGCTTTTTGGCATTGTTTTTACATAGTTTTTAGTATGATTTAGTTAGTTTTTAGTATATTTTTATTAGTTTTTAATTAAAAATCACATTTCTGGACTTTACTATGAGTTTGTATGTTTTTCCGTGATTTCAGATATTTTCTGGCTGAAATTGAGGGACTTGAGAAAAAATCAGATTCAGAGGTTGAATAAAGACTGCAGATGCTGTTGGATTCTGACCTCCCTGCACTCAAAGTGGATTTTCTGGAGCTACAGAACTCCAAATGGCGCGCTCTCAATTGCGTTGGAAAGTAGACATCCAGGGCTTTCCATCAATATATAATAGTCCATACTTTGCCCGAGTTTAGATGACGCAAACTGGCGTTCAACGCCAGTTCCATGCTGCATTCTGGAGTTAAACGCCAGAAACAGGTTGCAAAATGGAGTTAAACATTAGAAACAGGTTACAAACTGGTGTTCAACTCCAAGAGAAGCCTCTACACATTTAAAGCTCAATACTCAGCCCAAGCACACACCAAGTCGGCTCCAGAAGTAGATTTCTGCATCATTTACTTATCTTTGTAAACCCTAGTAACTAGTTTAGCATAAATAGGACTTTTTACTATTGTATTTACATCTTTAGTTTCATCTTTAGATCACGTTTGGGGGCTGGCCATTCGGCCATGCCTGAACCTTTATCACTTATGTATTTTCAACAGTAGAGTTTCTACACACCATAGATTAAGGTGTGGAGCTCTGCTGTTCCTCATGGATTAATGCAAAGTACTACTATTTTTCTATTCAATACAAACTTATTCCGCTTCTAAGATATTTATTCGCACTTCAATGTGAATGTGATGATCGTGACAATCATCATCATTCCCAACTTATGAATGTGTGCCTGACAACCACTTCAGTTCTACCTTAGATTGAATAGGTATCTCTTGGATATCTAATACAGGGGACCGAGTCCGAGATATTAGAATCTTTGTGGTATAAGTTAGAACCCATGGATGGCCATTACTGAGATCCGGAAAGTCTAAACCTTGTCTGTGGTATTCCGAGTAGGATCTGGGAAGGGATGGCTGTGACGAGCTTCAAACTCGCGAGTGCTGGGCGTAGTGACAGACGCAAAAGGATCAATGGATCTTATTCCAGTATCATCGAGAATCGACAGATGAATAGCCGTGCTGTGACAGAGCATCTTGGACCATTTTCACTGAGAGGACGGAAAGTAGCCATTGACAATGGTGATGCCCAACATACAGCTTGCCATGGAAAGGAGTAGAAATGATTGGATGAAGATAGCAGGAAAGCAGAGGTTTAGAGGAACGAAAGCATCTCCATACGCTTATCTGAAATTTTCACCAATGAATTACATAAGTATCTCTATCCTAGTTTATATATCAATTATGTTTTAATTATCAAATCTCTATAACCAATTGAATCCGTCTGACTGAGATTTACAAGGTGACCATAGCTTGCTTCAAGCCGACAATCTCCGTCGGATCGACCCTTACTCACGTAAGGTTTATTACTTGGACGACCCAGTGCACTTGCTGGTTAGTTGTGCGAAGTTGTGACTAAGAAACAAGATCATGAACATGCGTATTTAGTTTTTAGCGCCGTTACCAAGGAAGGAACGATCACGATTTCTGCGCACCAAGTTTTTGGCGCCGTTGCTGGGGATTGTTCGAGTTTGGACAACTGACGGTTCATCTTGTTGCTCAGATTAGATAATTTTATTTTAATTTCAAGCTTTTTGTTTTTGTTCTTTTATTTTCAAAAAATTTTCAAAAAAAAATTATATTTTCAAAAAAATAAATTATTCTATGGCTTCCGAATTTTTAAGAATGAATTCTAGAGTTTCAAGAGATATGTCGAATCCTGGCTGGCTGTTAAGCCATGTCTGATCTTTTGGACCGAGGTTTCACTTATCCTCAAGAGAAGGGCTTCTTTATCTTCTTCAGCAAATCAGCTGTTATATGCCATGTCTAGTGTTTCGGACCGTTGCTTTCACTGAAAGCTTGGCTGGCTAGTAAGCCATGTCTAATTCCTGGACCAGAGCTTTAGACTAACATTGCAAGATTCTTGGAATTCTTATTAAAATTTTTGAAATCCTTATTTTTCTTTTTCAAAATAATTTTCGAAAAATCCAAAAAAATTTAATAAAATAAAAAAAACCAAACAAATAATTTTGTGTCTCTTGTTTGATTCTTGTGTCAGTTTTTAAGTTTGGTGTCAAATTGCATGTTGTTATTTTTCTTGCATTTTCGAAAATTCATGCATTGCATTCTTCATGATCTTCAAGTTGTTCTTGGTAAGTCTTCTTGTTTGATCTTTAAAATTTCTTGTGTGTCTTTTCTTGTTTTTCATATGCATTTTCAATTTGTTAATGTCTAAAAATTAAAAATCTTTGAGTTTGGTGTCTTGCATGTTTTTCTTTTCTTCAAAATTTTCAAAAATAAGTTCTTGGTGTTCATCTTGACATTCAAAGTGTTCTTGGTGTTCATCTTGACATTTATAGTGTTCTTGCATGCATCATGTGTTTTGATCCAAAATTTTCATGCATTGAGTCTTTTTTATGTTTTTCTCTTTCGTCATTAAAAATTTAAAAATAAAAAAAAATATCTTTCCCTTTTTCACTCATAAATTTTAAAAAATTTGAGTTGAGTTTTTCAAAACTTTTTAAAATTTAGTTGTTTCTTATGAGTCAAATCAAATTTTCAATTTAAAAATTCTATCTTTTTCAAATCTTTTTCAAAAATCAAATCTTTTTCATTTTTTCTTTCATATTTTCAAAAACTTTATGATTGATTTTCAAAATCTTTTTCTTATTTCTAATTCATATTTTCGAAATTAATGCTAACAATTAATGTGATTGATTCAAATTTTTTAAGTTTGTTACTTGCCTATCAAGAAAGGTTCAATCTTTAAATTTTAAAATCATATCTTTTTGTTTCTTGTTAGTAAAGTAATCAACTTTAATTTTCAAAATCAAATCTTTTTAAATTTCTTTTTCAAATCTTTTTCAAAATAAATTTCAATCACATCTTTTTCAAAATTTATTTCAAAATCTTTTTTAACTTCTTTTCTAACTTCTTATCTTTTCAAAAATTGATTTTCAAATCTTTTTCAATTAACTACTTGACTTTTTGAGTGGTTTTAAAAGTTTACTATTTCAATCATATCTTTTTCAAAACTACCTAACTAACTCTCTCTTTCTAATTTTCGAAAATCCCTTCCCTCTTTTTCAAAATTCCTCTTTAATTAACTAATTGTTTTAAACTTTAATTTAATTTAATTTCATTTTTCTTTTTTTTTTAATTTTCAAATTTTCACTTTAATTTTAAATTAAAAATAAAATATTTTAATTTTAATTTGTTTAATTTTCGAAATTCTCTCCCTCTCACCTCCTTCTAATTATTTATTTATTTACTAACACTTCTCTTCATCTAAAAATTCGAACCCTCTCTTCCTCCTGGTGTTTGAATTTCTTCTCTTCTACTCACATAAAGGAATCTCTATACTGTGACATAGAGGATTCTATATTTTCTTTGTTATTTTCTTCTTTGTCATATGAGCATGAACAAGGATAAGAACATTCTTGTTGAGGCTGATCCTGAATCTGAAAGGACTCTAAAGAGGAAGCTAAGGGAAGCTAAAGCACAACTCTCTGGAGAAAATCTGACAGAAATTTTCGAAAAAGAAGGAGACATGGCCGAAAATAATAACAATGCAAGGAAGATGCTTGGTGACTTTACTGCACCTAATTCCAATTTACATGGAAGAAGCATCTCAATTCCTGCCATTGGAGCAAACAATTTTGAGCTGAAACCTCAATTAGTTTCTCTGATGCAACAAAACTGCAAGTTTCATGGACTTCCATCTGAAGATCCTTTTCAATTCTTAACTGAATTCTTGCATATCTGTGATACTGTTAAGACTAATGGGGTTGATCCCGAGGTCTACAGGCTTATGCTTTTCCCATTTGCTGTAAGAGACAAAGCTAGAATATGGTTGGACTCTCAACCTAAAGATAGCCTGAACTCTTAGGATAAGCTGGTCACGGCTTTCTTAGCCAAGTTCTTTCCTCCTCAAAATCTTAGCAAGCTTAGAGTGGATGTTCAAACCTTCAGACAAAAGGAAGGTAAATCCCTCTATGAAGCTTGGGAGAGATACAAAGAACTGACCAAAAGGTGTCCTTCTGACATGCTTTCAGAATGGACCATCCTGGATATCTTCTATGATGGTCTGTCTGAACTATCAAAGATGTCACTGGACCATTCTGCAGGTGGATCCATTCACCTAAAGAAAACTCCTGCAGAAGCTCAAGAACTCATTGACATGGTTGCAAATAACCAGTTCATGTACACTTCTGAAAGGAATCCTGTGAATAATGGGACGCCTATGTGGAAGGGAGTTCTTGAAATTGATACTCTGAATGCCATATTGGCTCAGAATAAAATATTGACTCAGCAAGTCAATATGATCTCTCAGAGTCTGAATGGATTGAAGGAATCATCCAACAGTACTAAAGAGGCATCTTCTGAAAAAGAAGAAGCTTATGATCCTGAGAACCCTGCAATAGCAGAGGTGAATTAAATGGGTGAACCCTATGGAAACACATATAATCCCTCATAGAGAAATCATCCAAATTTCTCATGGAAGGATCAACAAAAGCCTCAACAAGGCTTTAATAATGGTGGAAGAAACAGGTTTAGCAATAGCAAGCCTTTTCCATCATCCACTCAACAACAGACAGAGAATTCTGAGCAGAATCCATCTAGCTTAGCAAATATAGTCTCTGATCTATCTAAGGCCACTTTAAGTTTCATGAATGAAACAAGGTCCTCTATTAGAAATTTGGAGGCACAAGTGGGCCAGCTGAGTAAAAGAGTCACTAAAACTCCTCCTAGTACTCTCCCAAGCAATACAGAAGAGAATCCAAAAAGAGAGTGCAAGGCCATTGATTTAACCATCATGGCTGAACCTACAGGGGAGGGAGAGGATGTGAATCCCAGTGAGGAAGACCTCCTGGGACGTCCAGTGATCAACAAGGAGTTTCCCTTTGAGGAACCAAAGGAATCTGAGGCTCATCTAGAGACCATAGAGATTCCATTGAACCTCCTTATGCCCTTCATGAGCTCTGATGAGTATTCTTCTTCTGAAGAGAATGAGGATGTTACTGAAGAGCAAGTTGCCAAGTACCTTGGTGCAATCATGAAGCTGAATGCCAAATTATTTGGTAATGAGACTTGGAAAGATGAACCTCCCTTGCTCACCAATGAACTGAGTAATCTGGATCAACTGAAATTGCCTCAGAAGAAACAGGATCCTGGAAAGTTCTTAATACCTTGTACCATAGGCACCATGACCTTTGAGAAGGCTCTATGTGACCTTAGGTCAGGAATAAACCTCATGCCACTCTCTGTAATGGAGAAACTGGGAATCTTTGAGGTGCAAGCTGCCAGAATCTCATTAGAGATGGCAGACAACTCAAGAAAACAGGCTTATGGACAAGTAGAAGACGTGTTAGTAAAGGTTGAAGGCCTTTACATCCCTGCTGATTTCATAATCCTAGACACTGGGAAGGATGAGGATGAATCCATCATCCTTGGAAGACCCTTCCTAGCCACAGCAAGAGCTGTTATTGATGTGGACAGAGGAGAGTTAGTCCTTCAACTGAATGAGGACAACCTTGTGTCTCAAACTCAAGGATCTCCTTCTGTGACCATGGAGAGGAACCATGAAAAGCTTCTCTCACTGCAGAGTCAACAAAATCCCCCATAGTCAAATTCTAAGTTTGGTGTTGGGAGGCCACAACCAAACTCTAAGTTTGGTGTTGAACCCCCATATTCAAACTCTAAGTTTGGTGTTGGGAGGTTCCAACCTTGCTCTAATTATCTGTGAGGCTCCATGAGAGCTCACTGTCAAGCTATTGACATTAAAGAAGCGCTTGTTGGGAGGCAACCCAATGTTATTTAATCATATCTATTTTATTTTCCTTTTGTTATTTCGTGTTTTATTAGGTTGATGATCATGTGAAGTCACAAAAACTACTGAAAAATCAAAAACAGAATGAAAAATAGCATTAAAAATAGCACACCCTGGAGGAGAGCAGTCTGGCGTTTAAACGCCAGAAACAAGCATCTGTCTGGCGTTTAACGCCAGAAACAGGCACCAAGCTGGCGTTTAACACCAGAAACAGGTAGCAGTCTGGCGTTAAACGCCAAGATTGCATAGCAAGGGCGTTTTACACGCCTAATTGGAGCAGGGATGTTAAGTCCTTGACCCCACTTGATCTGTGAACCCCACAGGATCCCCACAGGATCCCCTCAGGATCTGTGGACCCCACAAGATCCCCACATTTTCTTCTCTCCTCTTCACACCTTTTCATAACTCTCTTCCCCAAAATAACCTCCACCAATCACCTCCAATTCCCCTCCAAAACCATCATACACCCACCTACACCCACCCACTCAAATTCAAACCATCACTCCTTCCTTTTCACACATCATACCCACCTTAAACCCCCAGTGGCCAAAACATTCACACACCTCCATCTTCTCCATCTCTTCTTCTTCTCATCCTTTCTTTCTTCTTTGCTTGAGGACGAGCAAACATTTTAAGTTTGGTGTGGAAAAAGCATTGCTTTTTTGTTTTTCCATAACCACTAATGCCTCAAGGGATACACTTCCCTCCACAAAACTATTTGGAGAAAATCAACACCTCCCAAGGAGAATTAAGTTCCAACATGGGACAATTAAGGGTGGAACACCAAGAGCACTCCATCATCCTTCATGAGATTAGAGAAGATCAAAGAGCTATGAGGGAGGAGCAACAAAGGCAAGGAAGAGACATAGAGGAGCTCAAGAGCACCATTGGTTCTTCAAGAAGAGGAAGACGCCACCCTCACTAAGGTGGACCCGTTCCTTAATCTCCTTGTTCTTATTTTCCTGTTTTTCATTTATTATGCTTTATGTTTTATTTATGTTTGTGTCTTCACTATATGATCATTAGTGTCTAAATGTCTATGCCTTAAAGTTATGAATGTCCCATGAATCCATCACCTCTCTTAAATGAAAAATGTTTTAATTACAAAAGAACAAGAAGTACACGGTTTCGAATTCATCCTTGAAACTAGTTTAATTATTTTGATGTGGTGACAATACTTTTTATTTTCTGAATGAATGCTTGAACAGTGCATATGTCTTTTGAAGTTGATGTTTATAAATGTTAAATATGTTGGCTCTTGAAGAATAAGGAAAAAGGAGACATGTTATTTGATAATCTGAAAAATCATAAAAAAGATTCTTGAAGCAAGAAAAAGCAGTGAATAAAAAAGCTTGCAGAAAAAAAAAAAGAAAAGAAAATTGGTGAAAAAAAAAGATGAAAGAAAGAAAAAGAAAAAGCAAGCAGAAAAAGCCAAAAGCTCTTAAAACCAAAAGGCAAGAGCAAAAAGCCAATAGCCCTTAAAACCAAAAGGCAAGGGTAATAAAAAGGATCCAAGGCGTTGAGCATCAGTGGATAGGAGGGCCTAAAGGAATAAAATCCTGGCCTAAGCGGCTAAACCAAGCTGTCCCTAACTATGTGCTTGTGGCGTGAAGGTGTCAAGTGAAAACTTGAGACTGAGCGGTTAAAGTCAAGGTCCAAAGCAAAAATAGAGTGTGCTTAAGAACCCTGGACACCTCTAATTGGGGACTTTAGCAAAGCTGAGTCACAATCTGAAAAGGTTCACCCAATTATGTGTCTGTAGCATTTATGTATCCGGTGGTAATACTGGAAAACAAAGTGCTTAGGGCCACGGCCAAGACTCATAAAGTAGCTGTGTTCAAGAATCAACATACTGAACTAGGAGAATCAATAACACTATCTGAATTCTAAGTTCCTATAGATGCCAATCATTCTGAACTTCAATGGATAAAGTGAGATGCCAAAACTATTCAAGAGGCAAAAAGCTACAAGTCTCGCTCATCTGATTGGAGCTAAGTTTCATTGATATTTTGGAATTTATAGTATATTCTCTTATTTTTATCCTATTTGATTTTTAGTTGCTTGGGGACAAGCAACAATTTAAGTTTGGTGTTGTGACGAACGGATAATTTATACGCTTTTTGACATTGTTTTTACATAGTTTTTAGTATGATTTAGTTAGTTTTTAGTATATTTTTATTAGTTTTTAATTAAAAATCACATTTCTGGACTTTATTATGAGTTTGTGTGTTTTTCTGTGATTTCAGGTATTTTCTGGCTAAAATTGAGGGACTTGAGCAAAAATCAGATTCAGAGGTTGAAGAAGGACTGCAGATGCTGTTGGATTCTGACCTCCTTGCACTCAAAGTGGATTTTCTGGAGCTACAGAACTCCAAATGGCGCGCTCTCAATTGTGTTCAACGCCAGTTCCATGCTGCACTCTGGAGTTAAACGCTAGAAATAGGTTGCAAAGTGGAGTTAAACGCTAGAAACAGGTTACAAACTGGCGTTCAACTCCAAGAGAAGCCTCTACACGTTTAAAGCTCAATGCTCAGCCCAAGAACACACCAAGTGGGCCCCGGAAGTGGATTTCTGCATTATTTACTTATCTCTGTAAACCCTAGTAACTAGTTTAGCATAATAGGACTTTTTACTATTGTATTTACATCTTTAGTTTCATCTTTAGATCACGTTTGGGGGCTGGCCATTTGGCCATACCTGAACCTTTATCACTTATGTATTTTCAATAGTAGAGTTTCTACACACCATAGATTAAGGTGTGGAGCTCTGTTGTTCCTCATGGATTAATGCAAAGTACTACTGTTTTTCTATTCAATACAAACTTATTCCGCTTCTAAGATATTCATTCGCACTTCAATATGAATGTGATGATCGTGACAATCATCATCATTCCCAACTTATGAACGTGTGCCTGATAACCACTTCCGTTCTACCTTAGATTGAATGGGTATCTCTTGGATATCTAATACAGGGGACTGAGTTCGAGATATTAGAATCTTCGTGGTATAAGTTAGAACCCATGGATGGCCATTACTGAGATCCAGAAAGTCTAAACCTTGTCTGTGGTATTCTGAGTAGGATCTGGGAAGGGATGGCTGTGACGAGCTTCAAACTCGCGAGTGCTGGGCGTAGTGACAGACACAAAAGGATCAACGGATCCTATTCCAGTATGATCGAGAACCGACAGATGAATAGCCGTGCTGTGACAGAGCATCTTGGACCATTTTCACTGAGAGGACGGGAAGTATCCATTGACAACGGTGATGCCCAACATACAGCTTGCCGTGGAAAGGAGTAGGAATGATTGGATGAAGACAGCAGAAAAGCAGAGGTTTAGAGGAACGAAAGCATCTCCATACGCTTATCTGAAATTCTCACCAATGAATTACATAAGTATCTCTATCCTAGTTTATATTTCAATTATGTTTTAATTATCAAATCTCTATAACCAATTGAATCCGCCTGACTGAGATTTACAAGGTGACCATAGCTTGCTTCAAGCCGACAATCTCCGTTGGATCGACCCTTACTCACGTAAGGTTTATTACTTGGACGACCCAATGCACTTGCTGGTTAGTTGTGCGAAGTTGTGACTAAGAAACAAGATCATGAACGTGCATATTTAGTTTTTAGCGCCGTTACCAAGGAATGAACGATCACGATTTCTGCGCACCATACCCCGGATCTCGACCAGTGCAACAAAAGCACAGAAACCTCGGCCAGGAGAGATCAAAAGTCGTGGAGGAATCGGTGCAGGCCTTGCTAGAGGCCGGGTTCATAAGGGAGGTCAAGTACCCACTTTGGCTGGCCAACGTTGTACTGGTCAAAAAGCCAAATAGAAAGTGGCGGATGTGTGTAGACTACCCCGATCTCAATAAAGCCTACCCAAAAGATCTATATCCCCTCCCGAATATCGACACCCTGGTCGACGCCTCGTCGGGATACAAGTACCTCTCTTTCATGGATGCCTACTCGGGGTACAACTAGATCCCAATGCATCAACCCGACCAAGAGAAGACCTCATTCCTAACCCCGAAAGCAAACTACTGCTACGTAGTAATGCCGTTTGAACTCAAGAACGCGGGGGCCACATATCAGAGGTTGATGAACAAAGTATTCACCGACCACATCGGGAAGCTGATGGAAGTCTACGTTGACGACATGCTAATAAAAACCCAAAAAGAAGAAACACTGTTGCCCGATCTCACCGAACTATTCGGCACCATAAGAAAGCACGGGATGAGACTAAACCCCACGAAATGTACCTTTGCAGTAGAAGCCGGCAAATTCCTAAGGTTCATGCTTACCTAGAGAGACATTGAGGCCCAGACAAATGCCAAGCCATACTTAACATGAAAAGCCCGACCTGCGTGAAAGAGGTACAATAGCTAAATGGAAGACTAGCGGCCCTGTCCAGATTCCTAGCCGGGTCGGCACTAAAATCTCTCCCTTTCTATGCAATACTAAGGAAAAGAAAGAGGTTTGAATGGACCCAGAATACGAACAAGCCTTCCAAGACTTCAAAACATTCCTGGGGCAACCACCCATCCTTACCCGACCTCGACAAGGAGAAGAGCTGATACTATACCTCGCCGTTGGAGGTCGGGCAATAGCATCAGCGCTTGTCCGAGAAGACAACAACAGACAATAACCCATCTACTTCATCAACAAGGCTTTACAAGGAGCTGAACTAAATTTTCAAAAGATAGAAAAGTTTGCCTACGCCCTCATACTTACCTCCTGGTGACTTCGACCATATTTTTAAGCCCACACCATCAGAATACGGACCAACCAACCCATGAAAGGCATCCTACAGAAAACTGACTTGGCTGGAAGGATCCTGCAATGGGCAATCGAGCTGTCCAAATTCGACCTGAAGTACGAAGCTCGCATGGCCATTAAGTCCCAGTATCTGGCTGGCTTCATCACAGAGTACACGGACACCCCAAGAAACCCCATTGAATGGAGCCTCTACGTTGACGGCTCATCAAACAAAGCTGGGAGTGGAGCAGGTGTTATCCTGGAAAGCATCCAAGGGATCCAACTCGAACTCTCCTTAAGATTCAAGTTCCCCGCCTCAAACAACCAAGCCGAGTACGAAGCCCTACTGGCTGGTTTGGAGCTGGCTAGGGAAGTCGGAGCCCAAAAGCTTACCATTTTCAACGATTCACAAGTGATCACCTCACAAATAGAAGGAAGCTACTAGGAAAAGGATCCCACCATGAAAAAATATCTTGACAAAACCAAAGAACAGCTCGGGAACTTCATGGAATATGAGACCCGACATATACCTCGGGAGCAAAACGCCCGAGCCGATGCGCTATCAAAACTGGCTAGCACCAAACTAGGAGACAATAATAAAAGTCTCATCCAAGAAACCCTACAATACCCAGCAACCTCAGAGGAAGAAAAGGTCCAAAATATATCGGACCAGAACCAAGGGTGGATGACACCCATCATCAACTACCTCAAGTCCGGAACACTTCCCACAGACAAGAAGGAGGCAAAAGGGCTCATATGAAAGGCACAATATTATACCATAGTGCATGACGTCCTATACAAGAGAGGGATCTCAACACCCCTTCTGAAATGTGTCCCGACTTCTGCCATGAAGAAAGTCCTGGAAGAAGTTCACAGCAGCATGTGCGACAATTACCTCGGGGCACGGGCTCTATCCAAAAAGGTACTCCGAGCCGGCTTCTACTGGCCAACCTTACAGAACGAAGCGGCTGAATTTGCCAAAACGTTCCCTCCATGCCAGAAGCACGCCAATTTTCACGCCGCCCCGCCCGAAGAACTTATCTGCGTCACCTCACCTTGGCTATTCGCAAAGTGGGGGCTTGACCTCCTCGGACTATTCCCCCAGGGATCAGGGCAAGTCAAATTCTTCATTGTAGGAATAGATTACTTCACAAAGTGGATTGAGGCAGAGCCACTGGCCGCCGCCACTGCCCAGAGAAGTCAGAAGTTCCTATACAGGAACATTGTCACAAGGTTTGGGGTTTCATACTCCATCACCACAGACAACGGAACTCAGTTCACCAACACGGGCTTTAGGAACATGGTGGCTAATCTGAAGATAAAGCACCAGTTCACCTCAGTAGAACACCCACAAGCCAACGGACAAGCGGAAGCCGCCAACAAGGTCATATTGGTCGGGTTAAAATGCCGTCTATAGGACGCAAAAGGAGCCTGGGCTGAAGAGCTCCCACAAGTCCTATGGGCATATCGGACGACGCCGCACTCCACCATGGGGGAATCACCTTTCTGACTTGCTTACGGAGTGGATGCAATGATCCCCGTAGAAGTAGACAAAAGATCCCCTAGGGTGATCTTCTACAACAAAGATACTGTTCCGAGGGTTACCTGAAACTGGAGGTCGATCTCGGATGAGATCTTCTGTACTGGTCGGAGATGATGTGTCCGGCTGGCTGATGACGGCCGGAGCTGTTGGGTCCGACTCGTTGGACTTGCTGCACTGCTGATCCTTGGCCACCGGAGGGTGGGGGGTACCTACAAGAGACTCCGATGCTTAAGTTAGCACGGGTATTAAGCAGGTTTTTATGTAGAATCAGAGTATGAGTTATACCTGGGTGCTCCAGTGTATTTATAGTAGCGTGGGCTGACCTTTCTGGTAAGATAAGTTAGTTATCTTATCTTATCTTATCTTGAGTGAAGTCAGCTTATCTTCAAGGGAACCGCCTTTATCACTATAGGCTGGGATTGCCTTTGGATTCTGGGTCGTGTTCCTCTATTTGGGCCCTTTTATTGGGCTTTGCTGTCGATTTGACCGACTTCTTCGTAAAGAAGTCGGTCTACTTGACCTGAACAGGTCGGTCGCTTCGCTACTGAACATCCCGGTTCGGACAGCTCCACCCCGAGTATGAACAGTGCCCCTGCTTGAGCTCGGTCTTCTTTTTTAAGGTCGAGTCCTTGACTTCGGTCCTTCTATAGTGGAGCCGAACTCAAGCATTTCGTCGATTTTTCCCTTTTTGTAGAATCTTTTGAATGTAGAACATTTTTCTCTAATAGCGCACGCTTTCACATCAGTGCTTTGGAAACGTGTGAGAGTTTAATACTTTTATTAATTAGCATTAATTGCCCCGTTTTTCCTTTGAAGCTTTTGATTTTCGAAAACCCAGAAAAACGGTTTCTCTTCTCCTCTGTAACTTCTTCACATTTTCTTCCTTTGTTCTCTCGCTCTCTGTTTTTTGCCCTTGTTCCTTCTTTTCCTTCGTGGCGGCGTCGCTTGGCAATTCTCGGGACAACTTACATCTCCTTTTTTCCTTTGAAGCTTTCTCTTCTCTAGGTGAGTCCCATTCGCATTTTCTTTTCTCTTTCGCTGCTTTTGGCTTTTTGTGATTAAGTTGCGATTTTGCTTTGAGGGAAGTTTGGATCTTTCTGTTTCTACTGTGCCTGGTTACAGTCGTAATGCGTGCTCCAAATCTTTTTCGCCTTTCCTATTGCTTTAATGTGCTTAGGGCTTCTGCATGTTATTTCTCGTTTGTGCTTTTGATGATAATGCGTTTGATTCTAAAAAAGAGCTGGTGTCTTTGATGATTTCTTTTTTGGTACGCTCGTGCTTGCTTTTTGCTTGATTTCGAAAAAAGTTTGCGCCTTTCTGTTTGGCCATTTTTACTATACTGTAGAAATAGTACTTTCTTCTGATAAACTGTATGAGGGTGATCTTTTTTGCATTTTTCGCTTTCTTTTGTTTTCTTTCTAAGAGACGCTGGGGTGCGAGCTGTAGATTTTTCCTAAAAACTTTGCCTGATTATTGCCTCCAAAGGATGCCCCAAGATTTTGGTTTGAGTCTTGGGGTTTTCCTTTTCTATGTGATCTCCTGCATCGTATTGAGTTGTTTTCTCCCTTGTCCGAGATGTTTTTAGTAATCCCCTCTTCTTTTCTTACTTGTAGGATTTAGTTGGCCTCATGTCTTCTCGCAATAATATTGTAGAAATGTCTTCCAGAGTTCCCGAGGGGATGTCCGATTGGCTGGACTCCCTTATTTTGTTGTGTGTTTCTATTGTGGATGCTGAATTTTGCACAGAGCTGAGGAAGCGCCATAGGATTTGTGCTAACAGTTCCTGCGAGGGTGATTATGAGCTTGTTGCTCCTGACTCTGATGAAAGAGTTTGTTTTCCGACTTCTGTCGAGGGGGAGCGTCCCTCTTTCTATGCTTATGAATACTTTTTTAGTCAATTGAACGTTACTTTCCCTTTTACTGCCTTTGAAACTGATTTATTGTGGTCCTGCAACATTGCCCCATCCCAGCTGCATCCCAACTCCTGGGGTTTCATCAAGATATTTCAATTTCTTTGTCAGGAGTTGGATATAACACCTTCTGAAACTCTTTTCCTTTATCTTTTTGTCTCGGCCAAACCTGGGGGTTCCTCCAAAAAGAAAGCTTCCTGGGTTTCTTTCAGGTCGGCCCAAGGGCATAAAGTTTTTGCCATGTATGATGAGTCGTTTAAAGATTTTAAGAACTATTTCTTCTGAGTCCGTGCTATTGAGGGGGTTCGCCCCTTTTTTCTTGATGAAAATGATGAACCTGCTTTTCCTCTGGAGTGGCAAAAGAATGTAAGAGTGCCACGTTACACGTGGGAAATGCTTAGTGAAGTTGAGCGGGCCTTTGTGGTCGTTCTTGAAGATTTGTGGGGGAAGCCACCCCACCTGGACACGAAGAGATTTTTGAGTGATCCATCTTTGGTTCGGGCTGCTTTAGGTACTGCTTGATTTGCTTTTATACTTGCTCTCGGGCTTTGTTTTTCCTGTGTTGTAACTTGTTCTTTGTTTTTTGTGTTTTTCAGAGATGTCGAAGAATAATGATTCCATGAGAGCCTATAAGAAGGCGAAGAAGGCGACCGCAGCACTAAACCTCTCGGCCAAAGCGGCCGGAGAGGGGTCTTCTCAGCCTCTGGTTAAACCTCCTATACCGAGTTCTCCCGGGCTGAGGAGAGCAATTCCTACTCCTCGGGTCCGTCAGGTCGATCCTCCACAATCTTCCGTTGCTGCTTCCGGTCCGCCTCCTAGTAAGAAGCAAAGAACAACTGAACCTTTCAACCTTGATACTCCTGACTTTGATGCAGTTGAGTTTGTAGATCAACAAATCGGCCCTTATGGTGTTCTTCCTATGGATGACGTGTTGATTCTTTATCATTTTGATTATATCACCCGGAGTGGTATCAAGTTGGCACACATGGGGGCGGCCCTATATCGGACTGCTCAAAGTCTTCCTCTCCATGCCACTAAAGCTTTTATGGAGGAGGCCAAACAGGAGTTTGATCGAATGAAGGATTTAAAGGGGGAGCTTGAAGTAAGGGTGGCCAGGTTGGAGAAAGATTTGGAAAATGAAAAGGCTATTTCTACTTCCTTGGCTGGCTCTCTGAAACTGGCCGAGGACACGGCTATGCGGCATAAGGATAGTTATTTGATGTCTTACCGGGAGGTGTTGCGTCTGAGAGAAGAGTTAGAGAATGCCCGGGCTGATTATTCCAAACTCCAAAGTCATCTTGTTGGCAGTGTAACTGCTGCCTATGAGAACCTGAGGGAACAAGTTCGGGTTATTGCTCCCGAGGCCGACCTGACCCTCTTTAGCTTGGAGAACATTGTCAGGGATGGCAAGGTTGTCCCTGATGACGAGGATGAGGATGATGTTGATCCTCCTCCTGTAGCCTCTACCAAGGTGTCGCCTTCTGCTGTCCCTGCCGAGGTTGGTCCTCCCGCTTCCGACCCTGACTGCCAGATCTTGAACCGGGATGACGGTACTATAGATGCCGTTCCTCTCCAGACTCGGCCTCCATCTCCTCAGCCTGATGCTGCTAAAAAATCTTCTGACCCTTAGTTTTAATCTTTATTCTGGATATGTAGTTGGCCCGGCTTGTGGGCTTTTTTAAACTCTTTATGTTTTATTGATTGTTGACACTTTCTCGTTGCTTGCCCAGCAACTTTTGTTTTTTATGAAAAGCAAATGGTAGCATGCTTTAGCTTTTTTGAGATAGATTTTGGTGGCCTCTGAGGCTTTTATAACCTTGTGGATGATATCGCGCTTTTGTGCTTGACTTGGTATCTCTTTTGGATTGCTTTGTACTTTGTATCTTGAATCCTTCGAGGTTGTGACTAGGTAGGTCTAACTTGATTTTTGGTTTGTTCCCGCTCCGGCTTGCATTTCCGACAATTTATAACCGATTTCTTCAAGTTAGTCCTCCGTGTTGTTTTCGCAGTCCTTTTCTGAGTTATTTTTGTAATCCCTTTCCTGGATCTTTGTTAGGTCTTTTTCAGGGATTGCTTCGATAACTTTCCAGTTGTAGGAGTCCGACTTGGTCATATCGGTCTCCTTTAAGTTATTTTTGTAATCCTCTTTCTTGGATCTTTGTCTGATCTCTTTCAGGGATTGCTTTGATAACTTTTAAGTTGTAGGAGTCCGACTTGGTTATATCGGTCTCCTTTAAGTTATTTGTAGTCCTCTTTCTTGGATCTTTGTTAGATCTCTTTCAGGGACTACTTTGATAACTTTTAAGTAGTAGGAGTCCGACTTGGTTATATCGGTCTCTTTTAAGTTATTTGTAGTCCTCTTTCTTGGATCTTTGTCAGATCTCTTTCAGGGACTACTTTGATAAATTTTAAGTAGTAGGAGTCCGACTTGGTTATATTGGTCTCCTTTAAGTTATTTGTAGTCCACTTTCTTGGATCTTTGTCAGATCTCTTTTAGGGACTACTTTGATAACTTTTAAATAGTAGGAGTCCGACTTGGTTATATCGGTCTCCTTTAAGTTATTTGTAGTCCTCTTTCTTGGATCTTTGTCAGATCTCTTTTCAGGGACTACTTTGATAACTTCTTATTTTGGGTTGACTTTGTCGTGTCGAGCCCTTCTAAGTTAAAGTCATCCTCTTTAATAGGGTTGGCCAGACCTCTTTCCAGGGTTTACTTATAACTTGTGTTGACTTGGTCCGACTTCTCAACGTCGGCCAGTCTTTAAGTTATTATTTTAGCAATCCGTAAGACCTCGTCAGGTCCTTTTTTGGATCACTTTCGATAACTTCTTACATTATTCTGTGTTTATCTTTGCCGATTTGTAGAAAGTGGTTGTCATCTCTAGATCGCCCTTTGGGTGAATCGCGTTTTCACCTTTATCGGACGGTTGTCTTTATCGTGATCGTGCAGTGAAATTGTTTTTCACTTTCTGCCGATCTGTTGCTTTATAATCGGACGATGAATGCTTCAGATTAATGCGTCTTGAAATCTTTGTAGAATATCTAAAATATATTTTATTTAAAGGAAAAGTGCAAATATATACATATGGGATTGTCTGAGTCTCAACTTGGTGCCTCATTAAAAAACCTTTTCAGGAAAAAGAATGCATCCAATGATGAGATCTTTTATCTTTTCTAACTGTAGTACCTTCTAAGGTTGCAGGCGTGCCATGACCTGGGAAGCTCTCGTCCATCGAGTTCAGACAGTCTGTAGTAGCCCTTTCCAAGTACTTCTACAATTCGGTAGGGTCCTTTCCAGTTTGCTGCCAACTTTCCCTCTCCTGGTCGAGTTGTTCCGATATCATTTTGGATTAGGATGATATCATTTTCTGTGAAATTTTTCGGTACTACCCTTTGATTATACCTGGAAGCCATTCGGCGTTTTAGAGCTTCTTCCCTGATCCGAGCTCTTTCTTGGATTTCGGGTAACAAGTCGAGCTCTTCTCTCTGAAGTTGGAAGTTTGCTTCCTCATTGTAGTGAACTACTCTGGGCGACCCTTCCTCAATCTCTATTGGAATCATCGCCTCTGTTCCGTATGCTAATCGGAAGGGGGATTCCTTTGTGGTGGAATGTGGAGTTGTTCGATATGCCCATAGGACCTGTGGAAGCTCTTCTGCCCAGGCTCCTTTTGCATTTTGTAATCTCCGTTTTAGCCCAGCCAATATGACTTTGTTAGCCGCCTCGGCCTGTCCATTGGCTTGTGGATGCTCAACTAAGGTGTACTGGTGCTTTATATTCAAGTCGACTACTAGTTTTCTGAAACCTGCATCCGTGAATTGAGTGCCATTGTCTGTAGTTATCGAATATGGAATCCCGAATCTCGTGACAATGTTTCTATATAAGAATTTTCGACTCCTTTGAGCGGTGGCATTGGCTAGGGGTTCTGCCTCAATCCACTTTGTAAAGTAATCTACTCCCACTATGAGAAATTTAACTTGTCCTGATCCCTGTGGGAAGGGGCCGAGAAGATCGAGTCCCCATTTTGCAAATGGCCAAGGTGAAGTCACGCTGATGAGCTCTTCTGGCGGAGCGATGTGAAAATTGGCATGTTTTTGACATGGTGGACATGTCTTTACAAATTCTGTGGCTTCTTTCTATAGAGTTGGCCAATAAAATCCTGACCGGAGTACTTTTTTGGCGAGAGATCGTGCTCCGAGATGATTGCCACAAATGCCGCTATGTATTTCTTCTAGCACTTCCTTTGTGTTGGAGGTCGGCGCGCATTTTAGTAAAGGTATTGAGATTCCTCTTTTGTACAGGATGTTGTTTATGATGGTGTAGTACTGTGCCTCCCTTTTTAACTTTTTTGCCTCCTTTTCTTCTGCGGGGAGTGTTTCTTCTTTGAGGTATTTGATTATGGGGGTCGTCCATCCTTGGTCTTGACTTGTTATGGCCAGAACTTGTTCTTCTTCCGAGATTGACGGGTTTTGCAACATTTCCTGGATGAGGCTTCTATTGTTGCCCCCTGGTTTGGTGCTGGCTAGTTTTGAGAGTGCATCAGCTCGGGCATTTCGTTCGCGGGGTATGTGGCAGATCTTGTATTCCCCGACTTGTCCGAGTAGTTCCTTGGTTTTGTCTAAATATTTTTTCATGGTGGGGTCTTTGGCTTGGTAGCTCCCTGTTATTTGTGATGTGATCACTTGTGAATCGCTGTAAATGTTGAGTTTTTGAGCTCCGACCTCTTTAGCCAGCTTCAAACCAGCTAATAGTGCTTCATATTCCGCTTGGTTGTTGGAGGCCGGGAACCCAAACTTGAGGGAAAGCTCAACTTGGGTTCCTTGGTTGCTTTCTATTATCACGCCTGCGCCGCTTCCAGTTTTATTTGAGGAACCGTCCACGTAGAGATTCCATTCTGCGGGAGTTTCCGGGGTATCTGTGAATTCTGCGATGAAGTCGGCCAGATACTGTGACTTGATGGCCGTCCGAGCTTCATATTGGAGGTCGAACTCCGATAACTCGACTGCCCATTGTAGAATTCTGCCTGCTAAATCTGTTTTTTGCAGTATTCCTTTTATGGGCTGGTTAGTTCTAACCTTAATGGTATGAGCCTGAAAATACGGGCGGAGTCGTCGAGATGTTAGGATGAGAGTATAGGCAAATTTTTCTATTTTCTGGTAGTTCAGCTCGGATCCTTGTAGTGCTTTGCTAATGAAGTAGACGGGTTGTTGCCCATTTTCGTCTTCTCTGACTAGTGCTGAGGCTATCGCCCGGCTTCCTACTGCGAGATATAATATAAGTGGTTCTCCTTTTTGTGGTCGAGATAGGATAGGTGGCCGTCCTAAGAACTCCTTGAAGTCTTGGAAAGCTTGTTCGCATTCTGTCGTCCATTCGAACTGTTTTCCCTTTCTTAAAGTAGCATAGAAGGGGAGAGATCTTATCGCAGCTCCTGCTAAAAATCGGGATAGGGCGGCTAGTCTCCCGTTGAGTTGCTGTACCTCTTTGACACAGGTTGGGCTCTTCATGTTGAGTATAGCTTGACATTTGTCTGGATTCGCTTCAATTCCCCTTTGCGTGAGCATGAAACCCAAGAATTTGCCTGCTTCAACTGCGAAGGTGCATTTTGCGGGGTTGAGTCGCATGTCATGCTTCCTTATAGTGTTGAATACTTGGGACAGGTCGGACAATAATGTATTTTCGTTCTGTGTTTTTATCAACATGTTGTCCACATAGACTTCCATGATTTTCCCAATGTGATCTGAGAAGACTTTATTCATTAGCCTTTGATAAGTAGCTCCCGCGTTCTTAAGACCGAAAGGCATCACGATGTAGCAGTAGTTCGCCTTTGGTGTTAAGAACGATATTTTTTCTTGATCTGGTGGATACATGGGGATTTGGTTGTATCCCGAATAGGCATCCATAAACGAGAGGTACCTATATCCAGAGGAAGCATCTACCAGAGCGTCAATACTTGGGAGTGGATATGGATCTTTTGGGCAGGCTTTGTTGAGATCGGTGTAATCGGTACACATGCGCCACTTTCCGTTTGACTTTTTCACCAAAACGACGTTGGCTAGCCATAGTGGATATTTGACTTCTCTTATGAATCCTGCCTCCAATAACGCTTGTACTTGTTCTTCCACAGCTCGGGATCGTTCTGGTCCGAGTTTTCTTCGTTTCTACTGCACTGGCCGAGATCCTGGATAGACCGCTAACTTGTGGCACATTAACTTAGGGTCTATTCCTGGCATGTCTGCGGCTTTCCATGCGAAGAGGTCGACATTATCTCGCAAGAATTGTATCAGTGATTCTTTTGAGTCTCCTCTTAGGACCATGCCGATATTAGTCGTTTTATCCGAGGTGTCTCCAATCTGAACCTTCTCTATCTCGCCTTCTGGGCGCGGACGGAGTTCTTCTCGACGCTGAGCTCCACCAAGCTCAATTGTATGAAACTCTTCTCCTCTGCCTTTGAGGTTTAAGCTCTCGTTATAGCAGCGACGTGCCATCTTTTGATCTGCTTTTACCGTGGCTATCCCCTCTGTAGTTGGGAATTTTATGCATAAATGTGGAGTTGAGACTATTGCTCCGAGTTGATTGAGTGTCGTCCGTCCTATGAGAGCATTGTAGGCTGAACTTACGTCGACCACAATGTAGTCTATTTTGAGGGTCCTAGATTGGTTCCCTTTTCCAAAAGTAGTGTGTAGCGATATGTATCCCAACGGTTGTATCGGAGTGTCTCCGAGTCCAAACAGATTGTTCGGGTATGCTCTTAGTTCCCTTTCGTCTAAGCCGAGTTTGTCGAAGGCTGTTTTGAATAAGATGTCAGCAGAACTCCCTTGGTCTACTAATGTGTGGTGTAAATTGAAATTTGCCAGTATAATTGTGATGACCATGGGGTCGTCGTGTCCCGGGATGATGCCGGATGCGTCTTCTTTAGTGAATGTTATCGCCGGGATGTCGGGTGCGTCCTCCTTTCCCTGAACGTGGTATACTTCTTTAAGGTATCTCTTTCGAGATGATTTGGAGATCCCGCCTCCTGTGAATCCGCCATGTATCATGTGGATGTGTCTTTCTGGTGTCCGAGGTGACCGTTCAGTTCGTCCATCATCTTCGTCTCTCCGTCTTTTTCTTTGGTCATCATCCTGGGTGGCCAGAAATCGATCTAATTTTCCTTCTCTTACTAATTTTTCTATGATGTTTTTCAGATCGAAACATTCGTTGGTAGAGTGTCCCCGAATTCGATGGTAGTCACAATACTCCTTCCGATTTCCTCCTCCCCTTTTGCCTTTGAGTGGTCGCGCTGGGGGGATTTTCTCAGTATGGCAAACTTCTTTGTATATGTCGACCAGGGATACTCTGAGAGGGGTGTAGTTATGGTATTTTTTGATTTTTTCACGCTGTCGATCTTCTTTCCTTTTGGAGTCCTTGTCTCTGTCTCGGTAGGAGGCTCCAGATTTTGAGGTTTCTCCCAACCGAGCGTTCTCTTCCATGTTGATGTATTTTTCTGCTCGCTCCTGTACTTCGTCTAAGGAGGTGGGATACTTTTTTGATATGGACTAGCTGAAAGGTCCTTCTCGTAAGCCATTGATAAGCCCCATGATGGCGGCCTCTGTTGGTAAACTTTGTATGTCCATGCATGTTTTGTTGAATCTTTCCATGTAGTTGCGGAGGCTTTCCCGATCTCCTTGCTTGATCCCTAGTAAGCTGGGTGCGTGCTTGGCCTTATCCTTCTGGATGGAGAATCTGGCCAAGAACTTTTTGGCCAGATCGTCGAAGTTTGAGATGGACCTCGGAGGTAAGTTGTCGAACCATCTGATTGCCGTTTTTGTGAGAGTTGTTGGAAAAGCTTTGCAACGAACGGCATCCGAGGCATCAGTAAGGTACATCCTGCTTCTGAAATTGCTAAGATGATGGTTGGGATCTGTAGTGCCATCGTACAAAACCATATCTGGAAGCTTGAAGTCCTTTGGAATTTTGGTCTTCATGATTTCCCTGGTGAATGGGTCCTGTTCTTTACGTGGTTTTTCTTCAGGAGTGGTCCGAGGAGCTTTTGTTTTGAGGTCGGCTTCTAATTGCTGTAGTTTTTCTTCTAGTTCTCGACGTCGCCGTACTTTCTCTTTGTAGATCTTTTCCGATCTCCCGTTGTTGCTGGGTTTCTTTTTCTAGTTGCTTCAAACGATCTTGGAGTGCTTTCATGGCTCCCGGATTTGGTGAGTTTTTGTCTCCGTTGGATTCTAGGGTATCCTTTAGCGTAGTGTCTGCATTCTTGTGTGGCGTTCTGTTCTCCAGATCTGAATCGTGGTCGTTGTCATGGCCGTCCGACATGGTTTTGAGATGACTTCCAGGTTCCCCGGCAACGGCGCCAATGTTCCGAGGGTTACCTGAAACTGGAGGTCGATCTCGGATGAGATCTTCTGTACTGATCGGAGATGACGTGTCCGGCTGGCTGATGACGGCCGGAGCTGTTGGGTCCGACTCGTTGGACTTGCTGCACTGCTGATCCTTGGCCACCGAAGGGTGGGGGGTACCTGCAAGAGACTCCGATGCTTAATTTAGCACGGGTATTAAGCAGGTTTTTATGTAGAATCAGAGTATGAGTTATACCTGGGTGCTCCAGTGTATTTATAGTAGCGTGGGCTGACCTTTCTGGTAAGATAAGTTAGTTATCTTATCTTATCTTATCTTGAGTGAAGTCAGCTTATCTTCAAAGGAACCGCCTTTATCACTATAGGCTGGGATTTCCTTTGGATTCTGGGTCGTGTTCCTCTATTTGGGCGCTTTTATTGGGCTTTGCTGTCGATTTGACCGACTTCTTCGTAAAGAAGTCGGTCTGCTTGACCTGAACAGGTCGGTCGCTTCGCTACTGAACATCCCGGTTCGGACAGCTCGACCTCGAGTATGAACAGATACCAACTCCCAAACACAAAAGGAAGAACTCGACCTGCTTTCAGAAGTTCGAGAAAGAGCTCGGATCCGAGAGGAAGCCCTGAAATATCAAGTGGCGACAAGGTACAACCGAAAGGTAATCCAACGAAGCTTCACTACCAACAACCTCATCCTAATCCAAAATGACATCGGAACAAGTCGGTCAGGAGAAGGAAAGCTGGCAGCCAATTGGAAAGGCCCATACCAAATCACAGAAGTACTAGGAAAAGGTTACTACAAGGTGGCCGACCTCGAAGGGCCGGAGCTACCAAGGTCATGGCACGCTTATAACCTAAGAAGGTACTATAGCTAGAAAAAGGCCTTGAGCCATGGTGTGCTATTTTTCCCACCAAAGGGTTTTTTAACGAGGTACCAGGCCAGGACCTGAAAGCTGCCCAACTTGAAGGGTAAGCCCACATATGTACATACTCTTATTTTTATTCTCTCATTACACTTTATTTCTAATAAAAGTAGAAGATTTCCTAAAAAAGTTTCCTGCCAAGACGCAATAATTTGCACTCAAAAAAATGCAAAATTCATCGCCCAACTAGGAAAGGTCGGCAAGGTGAAGCGACGAGGCCCAAATAATGCAAGAAGTTATAAAAGCAATCCGTATAAAGCGACCTGACGAGGTTGGAAAAAAAACAAGATTGCATAAATAACTTGAAAAGGCCCGACAGAAAAGTCAGACCATCCAAAGGATCACTGAAAAAGGGAATAAAGCCTACCTAGCCATGTAAAGGCCCTAAAAAGGTAAGCGTCAAAATCGCCAAGCTAGAAGGTACGAGTCCGAAAAGGACGCTATTTAAAAAGCAAAAGGCGATCTCAAAACAAAGCAGGGCTCAAAAAGTCGTCCCAATAAACTAAAAAGAAAAGGTTCCACATAAGAACACTACCTAGAAAGTTATTGAAAACCGACTGAAAGCCCGAACAACAAGCTGCAAGGACGATATTGCCAAAGCAAGAAGGTTGTCAACACAACTAAGGAAAGGCGTAGTCTAAAAAGCAAAGGTAGAAGTTTGTAAAAAGAACACTGCCTCAAAGAGCAAGATGCTGGCCCAGAAAGCCCCAATCCTAAGGAATGGCTGGAAAACCCACGAAGGGATGCCATCCTCAAACAAAAGGCCATAGAAGGTTGAGAAAACAATCTAACGAAGAAAGCATTTTGCCCAATCCGGCCAGCACACCACCAGAACAAATCAAAACATTACCAGAATGATAAAAAACGAAAGCCTCAAGAAATTAAAACATTAAAACTCGAAGGTTACCTCACAGCAACCTAAGAGAAAAAGTGTTTTGATTAAAAAAACTAAAAGTTGCTAGGGAGAAACTACGAGTGTCAAAGAGTTATCCAAACAAATTACAAAACCAAACTGTTCAAAAGGTCCACAAGTCAGACCATATTCATACATAATCAAAAGAGAGATAAAAAGGAGGGAGAGTCACAAGGGGTCCAGCTTTGCTCCTGTAGCTGCGTCCTGAGAAGCGGGAGGAATGACCGAGATCGGGACGGCTCCGACCACACCATTAGGGCCGTTTAAAATCTCCACATCGGGATTGGCCTCAGGTCGGGTCGGCTCAGCGGAAGAAGCTTTGGCAGAAGGATCCGGCACAGGAACCTCATCATCATCAGGGGCAGGCACAATCTTGCTGTCCTCCACAACATTATCCATGCTAAACAAGGTGAAGTCGGCATCAGGAGCAAGAACTCGAACTTGGGCCTTCAAATTCTCATAGAGAATGGTCATGCCATTCACCACGTGACCTTGCAACTCGGCGTAATTGTCATAAGAGGACTGAAGTTTTTCCATAACCTCTAGGAGCTCACCATAAGTTTGGGTATAACTCTCCTTAGCCTTCTTTGCCATGTCCTCAACCAAGTTGGCAGCCGCCTCTGCCGCGGTAGCCCGGGCATTCTCCCTCTCCACCATGAGCTCCAGCCCAACATTCTTTGCCTCTAGCTCCAGCCTCAGACCCTCCACCCATAATCAGCCTTGGCTTTCTCAAGAAAGGCACAAGTGGTGTGGATAGGAGACTTCTTGAACTCCCTCGAGAGAGCAGCACTAAGATTAGCCATCCGAAGGCTATTGCTGGATATGAAGTCAAGGTGGTGCAGAATGGACATGTCATCAGTCAAAACATGACCATGAGGGGCGATGTGCTCAGCGACAAAGGCCACGCCGTCAAACTCTTTGTCGTTAAGATTAAAGGTCCCAGCAGTCCTCGGCCTCTTAGGAGAAGGCCCAGAGGGAGGAGGAGAAGAGGCAACACCAGAAGACGAAAGGGGCGGATCAGCAGAAGCCGCCTGAACTTGAGGTGTTGGGATAATCTTCCTCCGTCCTTGAGGGCCCGAGTCCAGCTTCTTCGGCGGGAGTTGGGAAGAGCCCTCCCCCGATGTCTTCATAGATAAATTCTGGGCAGCCACCGCCTTCTTAGCCTTATGAAAAACCTTCATCGAATCAGAACTCGACACCATCTCTGAAAAAGGAAACCATTAAAAAAGTTATACAGTAGATAACGACAAGACCACGACAAATAAAGAAGAAACTTCCAAAGAAGAAGTTGGGCACTACCTAGCTCAGAACGGAGAAGAGCATGATTCCCTAAAAACCTCTTAGTATCCAGATGAGGAGGCTCCCCCCAGTGCTCATCCAAAACGCCCACAAAGGCCCTCTCCACCTCATCAAGACTCTCTAAATGATACTTAATAACTACAGGGTCCTTCTGCCACCAAAGAGGGAAGGTCGTTTCATTATTCTCATCTAAAAAGAAGGGGTGAACATCGTCAACAGCCCGGACTTTGAAATAAAAGTTTTTGAAATCATGGAAGGAATCATCAAAAATAGAAAAGACTTTCTTTCCCTGAGTAGCCCGGAAAGAGATCCAAGAAGCCTTCTTCTTGGCCGCCCTCGGCTTGGTCATCACAAACAGATAAAGAAAAAGAGAAATGATAGGTCGGACACCCAGCTCCTGACACAACAATTGAAAAATCTTCATGAAAGCCAAAGAGTTTGAATGAATCTAGGAAGGAGCCACGTTACAGTTCCACAGGATATCAGTCTTAAACGCGGTAAAGGGAAGGGTAATACCTAATTTGGTAAAAAATCAGTCCTAAGCGTAAAAGAAGGGACTCTCTGCCCGACCTAAGGGAGGAAAACTAACCCTCTCCTCGAGGTCGGGCGACAACAGCTCATAGTTCTTCTCATCCTCCCTATTCTCGCAGATCCTATGAAATCTTCTAAACTTCTCACAATACTCTGGGTCCGCTACAGTAACACACATTAATACTATGGAATCTAACCAGTCAGCCATACCAGGAGGGACCTTTGCAGACATATCAACAATATTTCTATGAGACATAGAAACTACACCTACAAGGCAGAAAATGAAAGAGGCGTTACCACCAAACAACTCGGGCAGAATAAAAAATAGCGAACAAATAAACAGCAAATGAAAGGGCGCCCCAAGGTTCACAAAAAACAAGAGAATCATCATTGAAACCCAGGAGCACCCTTTGGAGGCAATGCAGATACAAAAAGGAAGAAACGCAAAAGCCCTAGCCCTTTCAGCAAAAAGAAAAGCCCGAAGAAAAACCAAAAACCCAAGCGCCAGCATTATTCAAAACAAACAACAAAATAAAAGATAAAAAATTTTCAAGAAATAAAAGCATGCAGCATCACCAGAAGCCAGCACAAAGGAGGATCGCAACTATCAACTAGCGAAATGCGGAAGACATAAAACAAGCACCAACCTGTAGTAAGAAGAAATAGTGGCAGCGAGCGCACAGTAGAGCCACGAACGATCCACACCAACAAATGCTTTGAAGCCTCAGAGAAAGAAGAAAACTTGGGGCAAATCGAAGGAACAAAGGCAAAGAAAAAAAGCTCTTTTTCCAGAAAATGCGAAGGCAAAAAAGAACTAAGAAATTGAAAAGCAAAACCCCTTTGATTTCAAACAAAATACAAAGAGGGAAAAGAAACAGAAAATGGAATAAAAGCCCAATCAAAAGGCTTTAAAAGCACTCGCATGCTCCCAAGGAAATAACGCCCTCGAAAAACGACGCAGCAATTAAGGAGCAAAAGCAAAAAGCTTCGCATTTTGAAATGGCATTTAAAGACACGAAACTCGCACAAGAGAGAGCAGGCCGGGCACAACCAAATAGTTGCTTGAACACGACTTCCCCAAAGAGGTCGAAGCTCGGAAGCACAACCTCGTGAAAAGGTTGAAGCTCAAGCAGGGGCACTGTTCATACCCAGGATCGAGCTTTGGGGTTGGGGTTGCATGAAGACAAAAGACCGACCTCTTTAAAGGTTGGCCCATTACAAACGAACTCTCTACAAAGAGCTTGGAAGATCACCACAGAGGCCCAAGGAGACCCAGAATGAAAAGACCACCGACTACTAGAAGGCGATTGGCCAAAGATATGATCTCACTCACAAAAAGATAAGATAAGATAACAAACTTATCTAAAAAGAAGATCGTCAATCACTACTATAAATACACTGGAGCACCCAGGTATAACTCATACTCCAATTCTACAAAAAACCTGCCTAAAGCCCGTACTGACTTAAGCATCGGAGTCTCTTGCAAGTACCACCACCCACCGGTGACCAAGGACTGAGCAGCTCCTCCACTGCAACAAGTCAGACACAGTAGCCATAACCGGATTAGAAGGTCTCATCCGAGATCGACCACTCTGTTTCAGGTAACTCCGGAACACTGTCACACAGAGCTTTACGCTTAAGTTCGTAAATCAGAGGTAGTGAGGCATTGCGACCTCTAAAAGAAAAGACGTATATAAATATAGTTGAAAGAAAATTATAACTAGGAGCTTTGAAAAAGAAGCTAAACAAAAGCATAATAGAAAATCACATCACTCACGTCCGGGTAAGCATAAAAGGATAAAAGAATGAAAGGAAAAGAGTAATATATATATAAGGATCAGAGTTCTAAAAATACAATTATCAAGCTCCACACGCGACCTGCAATGTTAATGCTAACCAGAGTATCCATACATACATACATACATACATATATATTCCAAAAGTATCTTAAAAGATAAGATAAATACACCTGTTTCTCCAAGTCAACCTCTAGGAGGAACAAAATACAAAATATACAGGGCGAAGAATATAACTACATATATATACATAGCCTAATCACAAAATATTATACCCAAAACTGAAATCTACGCTTGCACAGGGAATCTCCAGAAGCTCAACAAGGTGCCTCTTGACCTGCATCTGAAAAACAACAATATATGTATCGAATGAGAATCTGAGGTTCTCAGCATGGTAAAGGTGTCCACATAGATAATATATAAGGTCCCGGAAAAAATAGAGACAATCCTAGAACTCTGACAACCCAAATCAAACTTAAACTCCATACTAAACCAGAAATTTTGGTAATCTATCAAAAGAATTGGTATTCCCAGAGATTTTGCCAGTTTCAGGAGATAAAACAGAATTATCTCCTATAGAGTCTTTTGCAGCAGCAGGTTCACACTCAGGTAGTCCAGAATTTTTCTTTTCTTGACTTTGGCCTTCAATGTTATTGTTCTCCACTTGGTTTCTTGCATTGAATTCTTGTAAAATACTTTGAATCATATTAGTATCACAAAAGGTAACATGTATAGACTCCTCAATTATTCTGATGGAAAATTCTATATTCTTTGCTAGTTGTGGAATATCCTACAAATAAGCATTTATATGCTTTTAGATCAAATTTTTCTAAATTTTTTTTATTATTTAAGATAAAACATTTGCATCCAAGGATATGAAGATAATCCAGATTTGGTGGGTTTCCTTTCCAAAGTTCATAAGGAGTTTTCTTCAAAAATTTTCTTACGATTGTTCTATTTAAAATATAACAAGCTGTATTAATAGCTTCAGCCCAAAGAAATTTTGATACATCACTTTCACAAAGCATAACCCTTGTCATTTCTTGAATGCTTCTATTTCTTCTTTCAACAACACTATTTTGTTATGGTGTTCTTAGGCAAGAAAAATTTTGTGATATTCCAAATTCCTCGCAAATAATTCAAAAGATTGATTTTCAAATTCTTTGCCATGATCACTTCTAATAGAAACAATCTTTAAATATTTTTCATTTTGAATCCTTTTACTGAAAACTTCAAAAGCAGCAAAGGCATCATTTTTATGAGCAAGAAACAAAACCCAACCAAATCTTGTGTAGTCATCCACAATCACCAAACCATAATGTTTACCACATAAGCTTTGAGTTCTTGTTGGACCAAATATATCAATATGTAGCAACTCAGGTGGTCTTTTAGTAGAGATGTCTTCCTTTGATTTAAATGAACCTTTCATTCGTTTTCCCATTTAACATGCATCACAAGTGATATCTTTGTCAAATTTTATCAAAGGAAGATCTTTTACTGAACCCCTTTTAACAAGCTTGTTTATTTGAAACATGCTTGTATGGCCCAATCTTTTGTACCATAACCACTTTTTAGATTCTTTAGAATAAAAACAAGCTACATTTTGATTATTTAGTTCATCAAGAGTGAGGCCATACACATTATCACAATGATTTGTAATAACAATACCTCATTTCACATTTCACTCACTACACGGCATTCTAATCTTTTGAATATCACAAAGTAACCCAAATCACACAATTGACTAATACTCAAAAGATTATGCCTCAATCCATTAACCAAAAAGACATCATCAATAAAGGTAGACTGATTTTTATCTACTTTTCCAACAACTATGATTTTACCTTTACCACCATCTCCAAAGGTTATAAATCCTCCATCATACGTGTTGAGTTTGATGAAGAATGTTGACCTTCCCGTCATGTGCCTAGAGCATCCGCTATCCAAGTACCATATGTCTTTCTTCTTCTTGGATGCTAGGCAAATCTGCATACACTCTTAAGTAACCTTAGGTATCCAAATCAATTTGGATCCTTTGAAGTTAATCTATCTTAGTTGTCCAAGTGTATTAAAATCACAAAAAATATTGTAAGTTTGGTTTCCTACACTTCTTTTGTCAATAAAGAATTAGGAGTAGGAGTGACTAGGTTTTTTACAATTAAAACAATGAATTCTGTGTGCATGTTGCTGAAATTGATTGAAGCTTTAATGTTGATAACGATTAAGAGGGTGAAATTTTCTGGTTCTTGAAAAATGTGCATTTTTTTTATAAATTCATTTTTAGTGTTAGCACCCCTTTTTGCAAAAGGTATTAAACTAGAATTTTTGAAAGCATATGGGCTTCTTGAATAAGAGTCTCTTTTGTAAAATTGTGGCTGTTTGAAGCAACCTCATTATTTGAGAAGCGTCCCTGACCAGAATTGTTTGAAATCGGTTCAATTTTAGAGGATGATGCAGTTTCATCAAAATAAGACTGTTCAAACGAGGCATCATTGTTAGAAAAATATCCAAGAACAGATTTCTCAAAAGAGATTTTTGTTTTTGAAGAAGAGGCCATGAATTTCGCAATTGATTTTTCAAAAAATGTATCATCTTTTGTCACATAGCCCAAACAATGGTTTTCAAACAATGATTTTTGACTTGCAAGTAATTTGTCCAAATTACTTGAACTGTGAGCAAACTTTGCTAAGTCACTATTCAACCTTTTAATCATTTCATTTAATCTTTCATTTTCAGCAACAAATTCTTGAGAAGGATCATTAAATTGTGCTTTCCTTTAAGCTTTTCGATTTTAGATTTCAAAACTTGATTTTCTTCAATGAGATCCATAGCACATTTGGCTTTCTTCACTTTTTCTTTCAAAAATTATTTTCAGCTTTCAACATTTCATTTTCAATTTTGCATTTATTATATTTATTCAGTAATTTCTCAGAGTGGTGGGTGAGATCATCAACAATAACATGTAAATCATCCATAGATAGGTCATAGTAATTTACCTCACCCAACTAATCTTCACCAGCCATGAAGTAGACTTGAGCTTCGTATTTGGAGTCCTCTTCCTCATCCGAATCGTTCTCTAGATCCTCTCAAGAGGCTATGAGCACTCTCTTCTTTTCTTTCTTCCCTTTTTCCTCCTTCTTGAGCTTTGGGCAGTTGTACTTAAAATGTCCAGCCTTCTTGTAGTTGTGACATATCACTTTACTCAAATCCTTCTTGTATTTATTTGATCTCGAGCCCTTGTACCTGCCTTTGTTCCTCATTAGCCTCTTTAGCTTCCTAACAAAAAACACAAGTTCGTCATCTGAAAAACTATCACTAGACTCACTCTCATTTGGTTCTACTTTTAATTTTAGGGTATTCCCTTTTTTTAGTCTTGGCTTGTGTGTGTGGTTTTATAAGCAAGAAATTTTCCTCTTAGCTCATCATGGTTATAGGACTCAGGTTATTAATCTCGGCTAGGACAGTGTCTTTTGTTTCCCATTCTTTTGTGAGGTTTTTAAGGACTTTTCTCACTAGAGTTTGTTCAATGTGTGTTAAGCCCATAGTATCAAGGCTGTTGATGATGATTGAGAATCTCTCAAATATCTCATCAATGCTTTTTTCATCCTTCATGGTAAACATCTCATACTCTTTTTGCAGCATATCAATCCTTGTTTCTTTGACTTGTTTGGTACCTTCGTGTGTGACTTGGAGTTTCTCCCAGATTTCTTTGGCGGTCTTGCATCTAGACACCTTTCGGTACTCCTCAAAACTAATGGCACAGTACAGCAAGTTTATAGCTTTAGCGTTCAGTTCCACCTTCTTTTTATCATCATCATTCCATTCAGCTTCCTCCTTTGGAGTCACCACTCCATCAACACTAGTCTTTGTTGGGATTTTAGGACCATTCACCACTATCTTCCATATGTTATAGTCTATTGATTGAATGAAGATCCGCATCCTCTCTTTCCAGTAAGCATAGTTCTTCCCGTTGAAGAAATGAGGCCTGTTGTTTGACTAACCCTCTATTAGCGTGTAGGCCACTGTTGGCTTTTCCCTCAAGTGTTTCTCTCAGCCTTTTTCACTCTAACACATTTTTTCAATGCCTCTCTTTCTTGCCTTTTACCTCTCAGAGAAAACTAAGAAAGATCTACATTGAAACTGAATTACAAATAATTAACAATGAAGGAGATGATGATTCACAGCTTTGACTCTATGTAATAAACCCAACATCTAAACTCATAACCTTGTTCTTCATCTTGGAAGAGTGCTTCCTTTAGTGTATATGCAATGCTTCCAAGACTTCAAACTTAGTAGTGAGAATTCACTCTTTGCTCAATTCGGGTTCTCTCCCCTTGCTTTCCAAACAGAATCAATTTTTCTTTTTGTACCTTGTTCTGAGATAAGGTTAGGGTTTCTTCCAAGTCAACTTCTTGGACCTTGAGCTTTCAGAATTCATCCCTTCTCTTTCTTCAATCAACCTCCTAAATGAAGGATTTCAAATCTGATCCATTTGCTTGACCGAGGACAACAGAGCAGCAGAAATGAGCTTGCTCAATGATAATCTCAAATCCACACTCTTGAGAGTGTGCTTTAGCCCCAAGTAACAATTTGAGCCTTTAATTTATAGCAGTGAAAATCAACCACCATTTTCTTCAACTTCCCAAAAATGGCATTGCAAAGAGTGGGAGAAGAAGTGAAGAAATTAACTTGCATGCAAATAGAAATAAATCACCTTTAACCTCTGACTTAGCTTAACCTGCTTTTAATTAGTGTGATAGGACAATGCTTTCTTGATTAGCTTTCTCTTTCTTTCTTCTCTGGTGTATAGGTTCGAAGATGAAGCTCTCTCTCTCTCTTCCTTGTGTTTACCCGAAGTGTATAAGAGAGGCTTAGCTTATGATTGATTTACTAATGCTTGATTGCAATTGGGCTCGGTTAGTGGATCAGTTTCCCTTCATAACATTTGAGCACATTTGTTTTATTGGTTTGGGCTGCTGCATAATTATTTAGGCCTGCATCAATATATGAAGCCATCAAACCCAATTGGATATTTAACCCAATAAAACAATGTTTGTCATCATCATTAAATTAATTTTATTCTTAACTCAACAGACATAAATATCATTTTATAAGTAGTATTTTTTAATACAATAATCAAACATTGATAATAAATTCTATTAAATAATAAGTCTATCTTTGGACAACCTTATTGTTTATATGGAACCAGATAAGTATCACATGTTTATTACCACAAATGTGTATGTAATTTGGCCAAGTACAGAATTTTCAACGGGTCAATCCATATCCACATAAATTACGTACACATAAATTTATTTAGTGCAGGTTACCAAATATTCTCAATAAAATTCTGTTAAACAATAAGCCTATCTTTGGATCGACTTATTGTTCACATGAAAACCTGAAAATTGTATCTATTTCTTACCACATATATTTTCTATGAATTGGTCAAGCACTAACCTTTCTTTGTGCTGATTAATGGTTGTATAATTAAATAGAAAATATACATAATGTCCAATGTTTATTATTTTGCTAAACAATAAATTTCATTTGGGTCGATTATTATTCGCATAAATAATAAGCATTGATTTATTCTTAACTAACTACTTAAATATATAAATATCATTGATATGTATATATAATTCAGTCAAATATAAACATTTCTTTGGGCCGACCAATATTCACATGAATTATATATCACAATATTCTTAATATTTTAAAATAAATCAATTTTAACAACAGAGACTATTTCGATAACATAATGTTCAATCAATTTATTCTAAAATTAAGTTTTATAAAATATATAGGTATTATATTGTCACTAATTCTCTTATGTAACAAATCTAAAATACTTACACAATACATATAACAACAACATAATATTAGGAGTTCTTATTATTAATTAATTGTTAATTTTTTTGTTTAACACAAAATTAAATCTATGATAAAAAAAAAATCTAAATAACAAAGGCACAACAATTCTCAAAATTAATCATGAATTAAAATTCATACTATTATAAAATTGTTCAATTGTTTATCTATTTGAATGGAGTAGTAACTAAATCTAATAAATAAATTTATAATAATAACTTAATAACAAGAATCTTTTTACTGATGCAAGTCAAGCTATTGGGGTCCTTTGGTTATTTACTATACTTTATAACTAAATTGAGTTACTCAAGCTCTAAAAGAAGAAATTTTTAATATCCACTTACATATTCTGATAACATAATATCTTTTATATTTGTTCATTTAAACAATAACAAATAACATATCCTTAATTTTATCAAAAGCTAAAAGAACAAATATCATACAAATATAACTACAAAATTGTCAATAACAATTTCATATATCACATATTATTAGTGGCTTATTATATTAAATCTTAAGAACAAAGAGCAATTAAAAAAATACCAAAAGAATATATATAAAACTTGAAACAAGCACAAATTTGTGACTAAAATCAACAATAAATTTTGATAGTAACATTTTATTTATCAAAAAGATATATATATATATATACATACCGGGAGGGGAAAAAATATATTCATAAATTCATTCAAATTTTATGAAAAACTTTTTTTCTTATTCAAATATGATTAAAAAAAAAGATATGATCATTTTAATCAAAAGAATGATTTAATAATAAAATTGATCCTTTTAACAATTTAAATATGAAAGATTCTGATTCTACTTGTTAAAATTTTTTTATTTTCTTAATCCTAAAACTATTCATATTAAATCATTAAGAAATAGATACTTGAGAGTGTAAAAGTGTACCTGAATTTGTGAGTATAACGGATAGAGTTTGGTTCTTTGATATTCTTCAATAAAACTCTTCTCTATCCCTAATAAGGTTGAAGAAAAGAGTTACGGAGACAATTTTATGTGTTAGGGACCAAAACTCTGAATTCATTATTTATATTTGAGTATAGTATTTATTAAACTCTAAAATTCAAATAAAATAGTATAATTAATTTTAATCTAATTTAGTTTTAAATAAAAAATAATAATGACTTATTTAATTTAATATTTATAACAATAAATGAGATTGCCATTATATAAATTATTTAATGTGAAATAACTTAATTTGTAATTATAGTTAATATATATATATTACTCATAAATACATTAAAAAATAATAATTTATTAATAAAAAATCATATGAATTTCTCTATTTTTCTTTATCTTCTTTTTTTTCTTTTTTTAACCATAATTGTTGAGTAATTCTCTATATTTTGTGTAACTTAATCTGTCCATCCTATTCGGATAAGAAATTCGTCATTTCACGTTCATATTGGGCGTGTGCACTTCAAGTTTTAGCGTCCACTAGTCAAGTCCAAGAAATGCCAAAAACTGAGTGGGGCCTCAAAAACAAATGCTAGAAAAAGACTCAAACTTGGATGAGTAACGATATGGTACTTTATATCAAAAAAAAAAACGATATGGTACTTCAACCAAGTTGGGTTGGTCTAGTGGTTAGCTCACTAGTCCGCTTAAGCAAGTGTCGGGGGTTCGAATCCCGCCTTGTGCATGCAGCAATCCATTGGCCAGCGGCAAACCCTTAAATGGAGCTCATTACCGCGACGGATTAGTCCTTGACCTGTCCGGTTGGGGGATACCGTGGGAAACCAAAAAAAACGATATGATACTTCTTCTCACTACTGTGTCATCTTAATTCTTGTTAATATATGTGATAAAAATTAAATATATAATAAATTTAGTCACAAAAAAAAAATATATAATAAATTTTAAACGAATTTTTATTTATTTATTTTTTTTTTAAATATAGATTGACATAGATACTAACACAAGTAATAACACATAATATACAAACATATTGATATTGATTGTGTTTTTTTATTTATTTTCTCTTATTCATTTAAATTGAAAAAATATTTTGTATTAATAACTAATTTATTATCTGTTTTTATACCATAAATTATATTTAAGAATTGATATTTGATTGTCATTAATATATTTTTTAAAAACATATATTTAATTTTTAATTTTAAATTTATTTTTATAATTTTATATTTTTATTTAATTATAACCGAGTCAATTAGATAAATCAGTGACCCATCGATTGAACCAATAACCTAATAACCCAATAATTCAATCGTATGACCGAATTAATTACCGATTCGATTCTAATAACTATATGTGTGTCCCTTAATTATTTTTTTTGAGATTTAATAATCACTGAAAGATAAAAATAAAGTTTGCTTGCTTGAGAGGATCTCTACTTTGTGTACTTCTATAAAACCCCAAAAAAAAGAGCACGGTGAAAATGAAGTGAATGAAAACTAGAGAAGCCACGTACTTAGGAGTTAGGAAAGAGAGTAGCCAGAAGCAAACAAGGAAAAAATGAATGAATATTATAAACCAGAATAAAATCTCATTCTAATCTTAAATCATAAATCCATTCCCCACCTCTCATACACCCTCTAATCCAAATTCCAAACCATTTTTACCAAACCCAGCCCACAACCCAAACCCAAACCCCTATTCTTTCTTCATTCTATTCCAGTTCCACCATCACACCATGTATATAACGCAATCTAACAAAAATTACGAAATTGTCCCGGGGAAGATCAACCAGCACCAGGGTTGAAATGTCACCGCCGCCGCAGCAGCCACTGACCAACCTCCAAGACAACCTGGTGGTCGGGCTTCCGTCGCTGCCAGATCTCTTCCTCACAGCCCTCTCCGTCTGCCTCCTATTCACGTCATCGACATCCAAATCTCACAGCATAACCGCCACAAGGTGCCCCTTCCTCTCTTTCCCTCTCAACCCACGCCGATTCCTAAAAATCCCCGCCATGTCCCATTCTGCCACGTCATCACCACCATCGACACCCTCTCTTTTTCTTCTCCCTCGCCGCCACAACTTCGCGTCCCCTCAGTCCCTCTCCGACTGGCTGAAACCGCGTTTGCCCTCCGATTCGTTCGCCTCATGGGGAATCAAGCCTGGAACCAAGAACGTCCATAACCTATGGCTCGAGCTCGCAGAGGGTGAAACCTCCCTTGCCGATTCCACACCTCCGATTCGCACCGTTCAGGTCGTCACCGTCCGCGTTGCCGGAAAACACGGCAAGTTTCTCGTGGAGGCGTACCAGGAGCTCTCCGATGGCAACGTTAGGAAGCGTGGCCGGCCTTTGTCGGAAAAGATGAAGCCCAACGAAGATCCCGAATCCGCCGCCGTGAGGGCAATTAGGGAAGAGCTTGGCTCCGTCATCATCGGTGGTGGAGAAGCTGGGGTTATTGAGGTGGAGGACATTGTTCGGATCGATCCGAATTCGTACGAGATGAGGGTGGAGGAGAAGGTTTCGGATTCGTATCCGGGTTTGCCCGGTTGCTATGTGCTTCACACGGTGTGTGCCACCGTGGAAGGGTTGCCTGAGGGTGATTTCTGCACCTATGAGGTTGAGGAGTATGGGGCTTCTGAAGAGAAGAATCTCGCGGATAAAGCTGTGTCTGTTAAGAAGCATTATTGGACATGGGTTAGTGCTGATTCCATCAAACCTTGATTGATGACATTTTCTTTTTGTTTTCTTAATTTTGGTGTTGTGTTGAGAGTTTCTCTTTATTTATAGATATGGGAATTGATGCCAACATTTTTGTACATGTAAGTAAACTATGACTTTAGCTTTTGGGATTGGGGGGATAATAAAGTGGGAGTTTAAGCTTCTGCTTCTGGTTGGTGTTAATAAAGCCATTACAATATACATATACAACCGGTATATAGAATTTTACTGTTTTCTGTGTAACTTTCTATGTGGATTACATGATTTGGTTTCAAAAACCGTGTTTGCACTTTTCATCGCTGTGTCTATTTTCACTGTTACATTCTAGTATGTGCTTCTAGAGAGCTTGTTCCAATTCCAATGTTGTTTAGGGCAAGGCATATATCGGTAATCATCAGGGGAATTTCTTCCTTGCGAATTTGTGGCTATATAAGTACAAGGTCTTCTGAAATTTCTCCATTTTAAGGGCTGTCTGTAGTTTTGATTTTGTAGGACAAGATAGGGAACGGAAGGGTTTGAACTTTGAAGTGTAAAAGTGAACTGTCTCTTATTAGTCTTCAAAACCTTCGTTTCCATCCCTAAACCTCCAAAACTTCAAGTCACAAAGACACCTAAATAACTTGTTTGTTGAGAGAATATTGAATATCCACACTGTAAGTAAATGTTTTAGAAGGGTGCTTGATATGTTATGTTGTATAATGTATACACTAATGTTGGAGACTTGGAGACAAGTTCAATACTGGAAGGCTTAAAAAAATCCCTGAATGGTAAAATATGCAACAGGTTTAGAGGAATTTTGAAACGGCAGTGGAAATCGGATACGTTTAGATTAAATAAAATGGAATGAATGAGATAATTTTCACCTGGTTCTAATGCTTTAGTTGAGGGGTGTTCTTCATTACTGAGTGGATCTTCGGTTGAAAGAAGCGTCAGGGATAACAATCTCTTCCCCAGGATCATGTATTAAATGAATCTATGGAAACAAGATGCAATGCCTGGAAGTATTTTTTCATCCAAATTCATCTAAGTAGGCTCATCACCAACAAAAACCACTCTCATTAAAAAAGCGCGATTACACGCGTGTCATCTTCTACTTCTCATGCTCATTTACACATGGAGCTTCTTCTCCTCCTCCTCCTTCTCAAACTCGTTTACGCACGGAGCGTCTTCTTTTTCTTTGCCTTTTTTTTCGCGTTCCTCCTCTTCCTCCTCCTTTTTCGCGTTCTTTCTTCTTCATGTGTTTTCTCCTTATCGTTATTCTTTTGTTGTTGCTATTGTATTTTTGCTTTTCTTTTCCTCCTCTCTCTAGCGAGGCAGTAGAAGGTGATGAGGAAGAGTTTTGACTTGTACAGAACAGAAATGAATTAAAAGTATCTTCAAAATGAACCGAAAATTATATTCAAAATGAACTGAAAATTATATTCAAAATGTAAATTCGTTTCAAAATAAGTACAGAAAAAATTGAATTATGAACAAAGACACGTCCAAATCCATCAAGTGATTTTGCAGTATTATGTGTTTCTTCTTCTTTATTTGATTAGATGATGAGAAATTTTGAGAAATTTCTTCTTCTTGTTAGTATTAATCACTAACAACACCAACATTTTGAATTGAATTTGAATTTATATAATAGACAATGTTTGGTTCATTTAGTATTATACAGTGGTTTCGCTTTGATAATATTTTCGGTTCATTTTAGACGCAAATGTTTCTGAATTCGAATTTATATAATAGACAAATGTTCGGTTCATTTGGTATTAAACAATGGTTTCACTTTAATAATATTTTCGGTTCATTCACAGTTCAGGTGTGTTGTCGATGAATAATTTGTCCCAATGGTTGAAATGGATTTCAAGACAAATGGAATGGAATGGAATGAAATCTAATATAATTGAATAAAATGATAATAAATAATTTTATTCTTTTTTGCTAAAAAAAGGCTCAATCATTAATAAAGATACATCGAAATTACTTAAAGAATAAAAATTTTTTTCAATACTTATCATCAGCATCAAATAAAATCTCAATTAAGACACAAATGAACCAAAATAAATTAAGAAATGAACCGAAATTATTTAATGATAGCAGCAGAGAAAATCAGAACTAATAAAGATGTTCGTAAAATGTTAGATATTATTGGTAATGACGAAGAAGAAGAAGGAGAAAGAGAAAGAGAAGGAGCGTGTGTTATAATAACTTAGTTATATTTGTCAATTATATAGTGTACGTAGTTGGTACAACACATTTAGTGTAAGAAGGATCAGTAGTGCTTACAATTTTTTTCTCACATACCCACACATTCCTCACACATTTATCATATTTTCTCCTTGATTGCAACTAGTAGGGTTTGAATCTGCGACCTTTAAGGTGAGGAAGGAGAAATATGTCATATGAGCTAAGGTTCATTGGCGTGGTGCTGGCGATTAGAGGCGGCTTGTTTGCGTTGAGCCGAGATGTTGGCTAATGGGACGAAACGGCAGTAACATGGATTGAGTTTTGTGGGCCTATCAATTGGTATCATTGGGCTGGCATGTGAATACATGATAAAATGATTAGGTGGGTAATGCATTGTGGGTTTTGGGGGAAACAATGGTTGTAGTACATACAAAATGTGAGTAGACCAACTAATTTGGATTAGTCGAATAATTAGTTTATTCGTCCATTTAAATAAATGTCAAGAGTTTAAATTTTGCCTTGTATATATAGTAATCTATCGACCATCAGAATTAATTTAATCGATTAATCTTATATATAATTTTGTATCTAAATAGATTATAATAAAATAAATATTATTTAGATTACATTATTTAATATTAGCCATCAAGATTAGTTTAATCGATTCACCTGATAATTTTGTATCAAAATAAATTATAATAAAATAAATATTATTTGAATTACATTATTAAAAATTACTTTAGACATAAATTTATACTATTTCAAATTATATTATTTTAACATTCTTTGACTATAATTTCTTTTGAAAAGAATTTAAATTTATGAGTTAAAATTTAGTACTCTTTTGATTATAAATAAATATCATACTATTAACAAAAAAAATAAATAAAAAATTGATAGAAAATCACAACTTAACAAAGAGTACTAATAATAATATTAAAAAATATTTATTTGTAAAGTATAGCCACGAAAAAAAAATTCAAGAACTCTGATAATTATTTTTTTGGTATCTCTTATTGTAAATGAGATTAAATGGCAAAATTGATAAAAAAAAAATAAATTCTTTAATTAATTTTCTAATCTATCAATTAAACACAAAATCTAAACACAAAAGTTACAATTTATTGCTTATGGTGAATCAGAGCTCAAACCCAAAATTATGTTTGCGTTTAGAAAAAAAAAAAAAAAGTAGCCACACAAAATTATGGCGTTCAAAACGATTAAACATATTTTTTGTGTTTCCAACATGTTTGTCAAACACATCCTAAATAATTCTGGATGGATATAGTAAATTGTTTCGCTCTATTATTATTATTATTATAAGAAAAATAACTTATTAAATGGTTTATGATCAGGATTTAAAATGATTTTATACAAGCATGTAAACAAAAATAAATATTTTTACTGATTATAAGAACTTGAACAGGAAAAAATTCTGTTGTTATGTAAAGATAACAAAATGAATTTCGAAAAAAAAAAACGTTAAGCTGTCATGTCTAATTTTAATTTTTTATTTATTCTACTAAACTATATTTAGTATTTTTATTTTGCAGGTTTTATAAGTCCTTCATTCTTTTTAATAAAAATGTAATAATAATTTTACCACCTTTTATGTTTAATATTTTTTTATTTTTTTTATATTTTATTGTCTTTGATATTCTGCATGTAATTTATAAAATATTTATTTTTTACTCTATTATATATAAAATTTTCACTTTCCATTTTGTAAATTAAAGTTTAGAATTAATTTTTTTTATGCTATTGTGATTAAAACTTATCTATTTTTATTCTTCGTTATTCATGTTGTTGAGTATTATTTATATGGATAATTTGAGAAATTTTGGTGATATCAAAAGGAGAAAGTATAGAAAAACAACGTTTTTTTTGAATAACTTAAACAATAGGTTAAAAAAGGAAAGTCAATTCTAATTTGAATTAATTAGATTTAATCATAATTTTGAGTCATTACCGCTCTTTCGCAATCTTGTGCCACTATCACCGTTGCTGTATCGCGACCCCGGTATCCCACAGCTGCTATCTCGTTACTTGTTTCTTATCAACTAAGTAGGACGTTTATTTTACTATGTATGCGGAAGGTTTTTTTTATTCTAAAGTGGATGTTTATTTGGGTATACTATTGATATGTTACTTGATTTGCTTGATTTTGCATGCACATGTTCTGCAGGATGTTCATTTCACTATGTATGCGGATGGTTCTTTTCTCTAAGATGTTGATATTTATTTGGGTCATACCATTTGGGTGAACGAAATAAAGCGCTCACAATGGAAGTGGCGAAAACACGATGCAGCAGCGTGGAAGCAAGGGCAGAGGAGCAGCATTTAGTGGCGAAACAAGGCCTCTAACTCGGCAACAGTGCGACATCATGGAGGGGAGAAGAAGGTGCACATCGGCAGCGTCACTTGCAGGGAGAACAGGGGTGGTGCGACGCATGGGAGAAGAAGATGCAGCGGCAATATCGAGAGCAGGGGGCAATGTAGGGAAGAAGAAGGTGCAGCAGTAGCGTCGGTTGCAGGGAGCATAGGGGTGGTGCGATGCATGGGAGAAGAAGGTGCAGCGACGGTGCGGCGTGTTGCTTCTTTAGATGGTGGCGGCAGCGGTGAGGTGCGTTGGTGACGGCACGACAGGAAATATGGAGTGAAGTGGCTATAGTTAAAGGAGAGAAAGGTGGAAGGTGAGAGACTAGAATTGTGGTGGATAAATGAGGGTGAAATATTTTTTTTGTTTTAATGGGCTTGGAGTGTAGCCCAATGTTCATGTTATTCGCACTCCCATTGTCTACTTAGCAGAACTCTATCGAAAGGGAGTTTATGTGGTGTAGCAGTCCAAATTTCTAATAAGTTGAATTGTTTAGTTATATACTTTAATTTTAGACACTTGAGTATTTTAGTATTTCAATTCATTATAGAGAATAAAAAATTATATTATTGTAGTCAACAAGAAAATAAACATTTATTTTTCTACAAAAAGTAATTCCTTAATGATACTTCAAAAATTATTAAATTATGCAGTCTTAAAATAATAAAATAAAATGTTTCTAAAATTAAAAAAAATAAAAATGCAAATTGCAATCTTTGTTTGTAGGTTTCATTTAAAAAAAAAAAAACTAAAGCGTGAGTTGCTAAAGTATGAGTCGCATTTTGACCTAATTACTTCATGTTTACCCATTTCAATGTGTAACACCAAAATTCTTTTCATATTATTGAAATAAATCAGCCTCTAAGAACTCCCCAGTTTTTACCGATACTTCATGTTTACCCATCACGTACGTCTAAACCTTTTTATTATATACTACCTTTATTGAATATTGAGTCTTCGCGAATACGAATCGATACTTTAATTAAGAACTCAAAAGGAGAGTTTATTTTAAATCACTTAACCATAAAAGTATATATTCACATAACTTTATATACATAGACTTATGTCAAAGAACCTCAATTACAAATCCTACCCCTCTAAAAACTAAAAACAATAAACGATGAGGGAAAAATAAATTCTAACAACTCAATTCGTGAATATAATCTGCTATGCTCTTGTAGCTCCGCACTAAACCTTCGCACCTGTAGCTGAAAGGGGTGAAAATCGGGGGTAAGAACTGGGGAGTTCTTAGTAGGGTCGGGGTTAGAAGTTAAGTTTGTTTCATTATATTCTCAGTCAATAACAATAGTCAACAAAGTATAATCCAACTCAACAATTATAGAACATAGAATCCAATTACAAGCACAAACAATCATAGAAAACATAATCACAAACAAATATGTGCAAACAAGTATGATGCATGTCTAGTCCTATACAGGCCATGAGCTCATGTGTCAGTTTGTTGCCCGATTCCCGACACTGATCCTGAGATAAGCGTTTCGTACCACTGTCCTTATCTCAGCCAACGTCCCCTCCATGAGCGTTACGTATCGTCGTCCTCATGGAGAAACCTTCTTTTCAGTCTCCAGTGAGCGTTAGGCATCGCTGTCCCCACTGAGCCGTCCTTATAGTATCAAGTGAGCGTTACACATCGCCGTCCCCACTAGGCACTTGGCGCTAAGGCCCAAACAACACTCAATTTCTTTTTAATCTTTGCACTCTACTCTACTGCGGCAGAGATACCTTTAATTAATACCCTTTTTTCTATCTGCTCTACTGTGGCAGACGTTCATTAGATTCTTTTAATCTTTGTTCTCTGCTCTCCTGTGGCAGAGATTCCTTTAATTAATATATTCCTTTCTCTTATATTCTTTTAATTCTTTTGTTCTCTATCATTTATTGAATTATATTTCTACTTAACTCAGCAAGCTTTGTCTGAGTTTGGCTTCCAGTGCCATAACCTCTGTAAGCAACCTTTGTCTTACAGGTGCGACTCTCTTGAGTCGATGTATGCAAACATAACCTCTGTAAGCAACCTCGGTCTTACAGGTGAGGCTCTCTCTAGCCAATGTATGTATTGATAACCTCTGTAAGCAACCTCTGTCTTACAGGTGCGACCATCCCCTGGATTGGCCGATGTATTTCTGGAAAGCAAATCTCGGTGGACTCACCACCATATCTCTGCTTATCTCATTTTCTTTTCGTTCTTTATTTCTTTCTTTCTTTTCTTTCTTATCATTTCACAATATAAATTATCTTCACATTATTCCCTCGCCTTTCCCTAAGTGTCTTATGGAAAGAGTATCAAAGGTTCTAAACTTAGATTTGTCTTTCTAAAGCTTTTAGGACAGTTTTCTGCTTACCCTTTTAGTATATCATAAATAAAATAATATATTTTAAATAAAATACTAATATATAATATATTTCAAAAGTACATTGATAATAATCTTAATAAATTAAAAACAATAATAATGATTTTCTTTATTACCCAAAACTTTGTTAACTTGAACTTTAAATATTCTCATTACTCAAAATTTATTAACTTAAACTTTATTATTAAGCTCTTATAAATTATTCTGCATCTTTGACCTTTCTAAATTATTTATATTTTTACTCCAATATATTTTGTAGTTTATTAAAATGTTCTTACATATTATATAATTACCAAAATAACCTTGCATCTTTTATAAAATTCTCATTTTATCCCTGAACTTCTTAATTATTCCCCAAAATATCCCAAAAACGTATATAATTACAAAACTACAATTTTTAGTAAGTTACTATTTCATTCTCAAATATAAATCTTAATTTTCTGATTATAACTGTATCAAAGGATTGAACCTCATTTCCAAAATTCTTCAAGTTTTTAGCTTTAGTTTTAAGTCTGTTTTTAAGCTTTACTATTACCGATTTTTCACCGCTTTTTATTTAATCTCTCGGCCATCAAACCTCATTAATTTATACTTTATTGTCAATGATATTCCAACCCAAAAATTACCAAAACACCTCAGCTGGCTGTTCATACATAGCCGACCCAAAATCTCAAGCAAACAACAATAATTCAATAATATTTCAACATAAAGCTCAATCAAACTCAACAATAATCAATTAAAGTAACATTCACTTATAAAATTCACATTTAATTATTATAAAATTACCAAACCCTACCTCCGTACGAAATCAAAATAATGAAAACTCCAGAGAAGCTTTCTGACCAAACTGCTGAAGAAGAAAACGACAGAAATCGCCTGTGCCTGCTAGAACTCCAATTGGATGAACTTAAGGGGAAGAGGAGCTACGTCACCATCAACTTCTACCGAACAAAAGTGATGCCAATGTGTAGAGGAGGAAGATACAAACACTTTTATCGGATTAGATTTTTTATTGGAGTTACGAATCTCAAGAAATCAAGACCGAAAAATCAAAGGAAGTCGCGGTTCTCTTTTCCTCACACTTTCGGTCCCTTTCTTTTTTCATGTTCAGTGATGTATGAAATGAAATGAAGATGAGCAATAATGATTCTTGATTGAGTGTCATTGGATTATTAAATAAAAAGGGCATAGGTGGTGCATGAAATTGACTCTGCAATATTCGCACAGATAGACCAGCAAGTGCACTGGGTCGTCCAAGTAAAACCTCATGTGAGTGAGGGTCGATCCCACGAAGATTGTTGGTTTGAACAAGCAATGGCTACCTTGTAGATCTTAGTCAGGCGGATAGAAAATATAATTGTTGTGAAAAATGCATAAAATAGAATAAAGTTAGAATTACTTAATTGGTGTGAAATCAATGATAAGAGAATAGTTGAGGCTTCAGAGATGCTTCCTCCTTCTGGATCAATTTTTCTCACTGTCTACTCCAACTTCTGATGATTCATTCCTTGGCAGGCTGTAAGTGACTAACACCAGGTCAGTGGTTATTAATCTCCTCTGCTTCAGACCAAACGCCAGGTCAGTGGTCATCCAATCTAAATGGGGGTGAAGCTCCAACAGTCCATTCCATTGGTGATCCTACTCAAAGCTCCACAGACAAGGTCAAATCTTCTGGATCAGAGAATGCTGCTTCCTGATTCTATCCTATACCACAAAGGCCCTAATTGCCTCGTACCTCGGCTGAACTGATGTCTCCAAGTCCCTAACGAAGTCGTGGATTAGTCGTCTAAGAGATGTATAATCAAGCTTATGGTTCAATACTATCCTGTCAAGGACTCACAAGAACCCATGTAAAATAGGGATGACGGTCAAGTTACACTCCCAATTCATTAGGATGAAGAATGAAGATACATCTTAGAATAGAATCAAGCATAGAATGAAATAGAACAATGATATTATTAATCCATAAGAATCAGCAGAGCTCCTAACCTTAACCTAGGAGGTTAGTGACTCATAGCTTACATAAAATAGTAATGTATTTGAAAATATGGCATAAGGTAAAAGCCAGGTAGAAGATCCTAAACATGGGTGATCATCTCCTATATATACTAATCTAATAACTAAGGATTACAAAAATAGGATAAACTAGGTTGATAGTGTGAAAATCCACTTCTGAGGCCTACTTGGTGAGTGTTTGGGCTGAACTAAGGGTGACTTCACGAGCTAGTACCCTTCTTGGGCATTGAACGCCAGATTTGGACTCCTTTTTGGGTGTTGGACGCTAGCTGATCCCTTTTGGGCGTCCAACGCCAAGAAGAGGGTGAAGTGCTGGCGTTGAATGCCAGTTTTGGACCTTCATTTCCAAAGCAAAGTATAGACTATTATATATTGAGCGCTGGATGTTAGCTTTCTAATGCCGTTAAGAGAGCGCCATTTGGACTTCTATAGCTCCAAAAATGCTCCTTTGCGTGCACGGAGGTCAGAATCCGACAACATCTGCAGTCCTTTCTCTGTCTCTGAGTCAGACTTTTCCAAAGCTCCTTAATTTCGGCCAGAATTTACCTGAAATAATCATAAATCACACAAACTCAAAGTAGAATCCAAAAATGTGAATTTTGCACTAAAACCTATGAAAATATAATAAAACCTAAACAAAACATAATGAAAACTATATGAAAATGATGCCAAAAAGCGTATAAAATATCCGCTCATCAAAATACCAAACTTAAACGGTTGTTTGTCCCCAAGCAACTAAAATCAGAGTAGGACTAAAAAGAAGCGAAGGATACAATGAATCTCAGAGTTTTCAATAAAGTTCAGTTTCAATTAGATGAGCGGGACTAGTGGATATTCACTTCTGAATAGTTTTGGCATCTCACTTTCCTTTGAAGCTCAGAATAATTGCCATCTTTAGGAACTCAGAATCCAGATGATATTATTGAATTTCCTAGTTTAGTTCTTTTTTATTCCTGAACGCAGCTTCTTTTGAGTCTTGGCCATGACCCTAAGCGCTTTGTTTTCCAATATTACCACCAAATACATAAACGCCACAAACACTTAACTGGGTGAACCCTTTAGGATTGTGATTTAGCTTTGCTATAATCCTCAGCCAGCGGTGTCCAGAGTTCTTAAGCACACTCTTTTCGCTTATGTATTATTTTTTTTTCTTTTATTGCTTTTTTGCTTTTTGCTGCTTTTTCTTGCTTCAAGAATCAATTTTTGGATTTTTCAGATTACCAATAATACTTTTCCTTTTTCATCATTCTTTCAAAAGCCAACATTCTTAACTTCAACATCAAATATGCACTATGCATACATGCATTCAGAAAGTAAAAGCAATGCCACCACATCAAGATAATTGAACTATTCTTATTATATAACTCGAAATTTAAGTATCTCTCTATTCTTTTTCAAATAAAATTTTCTTTCAAGTAAGGTGAGAGATATATAGAATATTTCATGGCTTTAAGACATAAAATAAAGATGATCATGCACTAGAAACAGACAATAAGATAAAATACATGAAAAATAGAAAAATAACATAGGCAACAGGGTATTAAGGGAACGTGTCCACCTTAGTAACGGTGGCTACTACTCCTTCTAGAGAATCCAATGGAGCGCTTGATTTCTTCTATGTCACGCCCTTGTCTCTGTTGTTCTTCCCTCATGGCTCTTTGATCTTCTCTTATTTCATGGAGAATGGTGGAGTGCTCTTGGTGTCCCATCCTTAGCTGATCCATGTTGGAGCTCAATTCTCCTAGAGAAGTATGCAATTGGTCCCAATAGCCTTGGGGAGGAAAACGCATCCCTTGAGGCATCTCAGGAATTTCTTGTTGAGGCGGCTTCACATGCTCTTGTTGAGGTGCATGTGTAGGCTCTCTAGTTTGCTCCATCCTTCTTTTAGTGATGGGCTTGTCCTCCTCAATAGGGATGTCTCCTTCTATGACAATTCCAGCTAAATTGTATAAATGACACATAAGGTGGGGAAAAGCCAACCTTGCTAAGGTAGAAGGCTTTTCAGCTTTCTTGTATAATTCTTGAGGTATTACCTCATGTACCTCTACCTCGTTCCCAAGCATGATGCAATGAATCATGATGGCTTTGTCAATGGTCACTTCTGATCGATTGCTAGTAAGGATGATAGAGCGTTGGATGAATTCCAACCATCCTCTAGCTACAGGCTTGAGGTCAAGCCTTCTTAGTTGGATAGGCTTGCCTTGACCTCCCTCTTCCACTGAGCTCCTTCCACACAAATGTTTGAAAGGACTTGATCCATCCTTTGATCAAAATTGACTCTTCTTGTGTAAGGATGTGGGTCTCCTTGCATTACTGTCAAATGGAGTGCCAACCTTATACTTTCCGGGATGAAATCTAAGGGTCGGCCTTAGACCATAGTGCTCTAATTTTTGGGGCTTGGGTTCACGCTTGTATCATGATGTTTAGTGACCCATACATTGGCATAAAACTCTTACACCATCAAGATTCCGACTTTCGGAATAGAATTGGTTAGAACTTCCCAACCTCTCCTTCGGATTTCTCGTCGGATCTCCGGGTACTCATTCTTTTTGAGCCTAAAGGGGACTTCAGGAATCACCCTCTTCTTTGCCACTACTTCATAGAAGTGATCTTGATGAGCTTTGGTGATGAATCTTTCCATCTTCCAAGGTTCAGAGGCGGAAGCAACAGCTTTTCCTTTCCTCTTTCTAGAGGATTCTCCAATTTTGGGTGCCATAAGTGTAAATGGAAAGTAAAAGCAAGCTTTTCCAATACCAAACTTAAAAGCTTTGCTCATCCTCGAGCAAAAAATGGAAGAAAAGAGTAGAAGAATAGGAGAATGGGTGGAGAAAGAAGGAGAGAGGGGTTCGGCCAAGTGGGGCTTATGTGTATGAATTGTGTGTTGAAAGGGTTGGAAGAAGGGGTATTTATAAGGGTGGGATGGGCTAGCTTCGAATGTGAGGGGGGAATTGGGTGGAAAATTTTGAATTTGAAGTGGGTGGGGGTTAGTGGGAGCTATGATGGTTTTGAGAAGAGATATAGATGTGATTGGTTGAGGGTTTATTGGGGAGAGTGTGTGGGGAAGAGTGAAAGAAGGAGAGAGAAGAAGGTGTGGTAGGTGGAGATTCTGTGGGACCCACTGGTCTTAGGAGATGATGAGCGGATATTTTATATCCTTTTTGGCATTGTTTTTACATAGTTTTTAGCATGTTTTAGTTACTTTTTATTATATTTATATTAGTTTTTATGCAAAAATCACATTTCTTGACTTTACTATGAGTTTGTATGTTTTTCTATAATTTCAGGTATTTTCTGGCTGAAATTGAGAGACCTGAGCAAAAGTCTGATTCAGAGGCTGAGAAAGGATTGCAGATGCTGTTGGATTCTGATCCTCCTGCACTTGAAGTGGATTCACTACAGCAGAGGCGGGATTTGGCGGCGGTTTTTTTATGAATTGGCGGCGGTTTTAAACCGCCGCAAAATCAAATGCCGGCGGTTAACTGAAACGCAATGGATATGGGCGCCGGGATGGTATTTGGCAGCGGTTTCCAGCAACCGCTGGCATAACTGCCGCTAAATCAAAATTTCGCGGCACACCTACAGAAAACCGCCGCCGTATTCCACTGACACAATTTGCAACATATTTACCGGCGGTTTTTTAACCGCCACAATTTTTATCGCTTTGTTTACGTGGCCGCATGTTTAGCGGCGTTTTTAAAACGGCCACCAAATGCTAATATATTTTCTGTTAGAGATGCCGGCGGTTACAAACCGCCGCTAGACATAACACTATCCTTAATTATCGAACCAAAATAGAGGCGGTTTAAAACCGCCGCTATTTTAATAGAAATTAAAAAAAAATTCGGGTCTTTCAAAAAAAAAATCGCAAAATTGGTTTAAAATATTATTCAATTATTTTTTATAATTCTTCTTATATTTTTTATTATTTTAAGATTGAATATTTTCAACCTTAGAATCTAAACTTGTAGCAAAAACAAAATTGATATATAAGCAAAATAGGAAATATATATATATCCATAAAAAATACGAACAAAAAAAAATCTCTTTCAAAGAGTTGCTCAGTCTAATTCGATAAAATACTTGATTCATAGCAAAATATCTCCACTCCTAATATTCTACTATTCACTCTATCATTCCACGAAACCCATTCCTGCAGCAATGTCTGGTGGCAGCTCCTCACCCTGGCGTTGAAACAGATAAATCAGAGCACTCTCCATCACCTTCATCTTTTTCTTCTCTGCTGCTGCCTCATCCTCCATTGCCTTCCTCTTCAACTTCTCGCCTTCAAGCTGTGCCTGCAGTTCAAGCAGCTTCCTCTGAGTCTCCTCTAGTTGGACTCCGTTGCCAGACCCATGTGAATTTGGACCGTAGAGTTGACTAGGAGTCGGTCCAAAACCCACACCACGTACTCTATCCGGTTTCTCTTTTCCGAAAACCTGAGCAATGGAATCATTTTGAGACAACACCCTTGATGACTCATCCTGCTGCTCAATCTCCTCAATTCTTTCCTACAGACATAAATTAGCATAAACAATTATTTATGTTGATGCATCTCATGTCAAAAACACACCAAACGATAACAACATAGGATTCCAACCACTATAACTAGTTGTAAGGGATAAATGAAACTCAATCATTCAAATTCTACATAGGGAATTAAACCATTCATCAACAAGTAAAAAATCAAAATAACATATAAAAGTAGACTACTACCGTATTTGAGGTCATAACTTAGTCGATCAATTATAAGTAGTAGTACTTACACCGATTGCTCTTGCTTCATCATTCATGTAGGAGCCGTCCTTTTTTTTGTGCACTGCGATCCATAACTCCCCTCTTCCGACTATTCTCCCTTGTTGTTCCAACTGTATAAAAAATTTTTATGACATTACCATTTTCCACACAATCAAGGCAATCTCAAATCATAGAAATAGTCCAAAGAGTGAATAAAAAAAGTAAAGTACCTCTTCTTCGATCTGTCGTGCAAAGCTTTTTGAACCGCCAGTATGGGTATATTGTTGTTTTGATCAATTCTTCGCATTTTTCTTGCACTTTTCCTATTGGTCCAGTAGAGACAAAAGGCGATTATAAGATGATCTAAAAAGACTCAATGCAACAATAATTTACATAAAAGTTGTGTACCAATGATATACTAGATTACCTTCGTTTCAAGTTTGGCGCGATAGTCAAGGAACCATCTCCAATGCTCTCGATCGATTCCCGGGGGACGATTCTCAATATTTTGTTCAGTCGTGAACGTTGGCTCGAAATAAGCATTATACAACCTCAGCCTTGTCTCCTTCCAGGACTTCCCCATACTTTTCAAGATATTTTTTTTATAGTTCCTTCGCTATCTTCATCAATGTGGAAAATTTGCTATACAGATAACCAAAAATTTGTCAAAAATTGTAAAAATAAGCAGATGTATTTTAAAGGGGATATAAACTTTTACCTTCACACATTCGTCATAAACTTTGTCCTTTGTGGTAATTTTATGCCAGCTTTCCTCACAGATAGGAAACTTCCCAAAGTTAGATCCTAGCAGACCAAGCACGCCACTCAACAGTCCAGCTTCGTTTCCAATGGCTTGCTTTGCTTTGTTGAACCTGAGGATGATCTTTCTACCGTTAGGCCATTCCATGGCCTCCCTCACGCTTAGTCTTGCCGGCTTGATTGTGCCATCGGAATCTATAGGCCAAACATAATACGTTAAGTTTATCCGTAGTGGACAGCATGCGAGAATAATAAAACATAACAAGAGTATAAATCATGTTGAACACATCAAATTTATTAGCTAAATTACCGATTGTCCTGACTTCCCAAAACTCTGTAGTCTTACGTCCTTTGCGAGTCTGAGCTCTAGAATCAACAAAAGACTCATCAGCTGCTTGATCGACAGAATCTACATCATTAGCATTATCTGCCGAGTTTACATGGCTTGGCTCCGAGTTCTGATTGTTAGTTGTGCTCGTTTGTGGAGCCAGCCTTGGTACACTACGCGGTGGAAGGAACGGGCGTGAAGTTGGAGGGACACTATCACCACTGTCCGGGAGATTTTCAGAGTCATCACGGTGGGAAGTCGAGACCGGAGGCGGGACCGGAGGCGGAGCCGTTTGTAGTTGCTGACATCCTGGTCCTACTTTCGGTTTTCTTGTGAAACGACCTTTTCTAGCCATCTTAAAAGGTATAGGGCGCCTGGTTCAACCAAAAAAGAATAATAGAATTAAGAGGAGTCAATGCACATTCATGCTATTTTGGTAAATTTGTTACAACCAAAATTGAAATATAACTCATTGACTAATTCATATAGAAAACACAAGTTTGAATATGGATATAAGATTACATACATGTGGAAATATAATTTCTTCCTAGGAATCTAAGATACTCCCAAACATTTCACGGGAAAAGATCCACATACATTCAAGAGTGTAGTACATGCAAACGGCAACTCCAAATTTCTTACCGTGTTCCATATATAGCTTTGGGCTTCAAATATCACATACACTATATCTAATAATATAATTTTATTCAATCTCTCCTTTTAATGCCATGAACAGTCTAACGGTAATAAATGGTGTATGTTAATATATTTATTTAAGGCTAAGTGACTAAATAATTTATATAAACATGTTGCACCAATCACACAGGGAATAGTTAAAATATATACAATGCAATGCGTATAGGTAGGTATCACCAACCCATTAACGCTATTGTAGACAACACTAATAAAGAACACCAAGCACAATTCAAAATCACATCCAAGTGGTTATATATATATATAAATGTGCCTTTTCAGGTACATGTTTAAACAAGGAAGAGCCTATAAATTACTCATTCCCTCCCCCAATTTAATTAGCTCCTTGCATTAATTATTTCATGCATGTCCTAGAGTGTGAGCTATAATCATTGCAACGAGTATATGATACCAAAAAGGATGTTATTTTAAAATAATTAACGAATAATGATCAAATTGAAACAACAAGACAATAAGAAAACTATGCTGCTATGAGGATTACATATAAATATTAAAAATGAGATAAAGTAGGAAAGAAAAAAACAATTGTATTGTAAATCTATTGAATTATGTAATTAAGCATGACAGCACATCAGCAAGCTAAGAATGTATTGAATCTTACTAAGTTTTGATTGAAAATAAGACAACTATGCTAAACGGCCATGCTGGTGACTGCAAACGGGGTAACATCTAATTATTAGCTCTCATAAGTTCTTGAATTAGTCAATGCATTTTTAATACCAAGTCAAGTATACTTCTAAAAGAGTGGTGCATTTTAAACTACCAAATCTAAAAAAACCTGTATCCCCTTCCGATACACAAACTCCTAAGTCCCACTCCTCCGTTCCCAACTTTACATTGGATATACCTCCTCATAACATTCCTACTTCTGCATCAAATTAATCCTTTTCAAGTGATATTTGCATTTCAGTGGTACAAATTATACAACCCAAATTAGCCCATATATAAAGCGGATGTCAAGCTATGAATTTTAGAAGAGGAAACTGCAGAGCAGGTTATAATAGTGTAGCCTCAGGTCAGCAACAATCTGAATCAAAATAAATCTGCTTAGTTCATTAAATATTCATAACTCCTTATTGTATTACGGGGACTATACACCTTCATATTAACATTCTATTGTGTTCACCTCTTACCCAGAAGAAAATAGGCTTACGGTGAAAGGAACAAAACAAATTTCAGTCATATTAAGAGCACCCACTGAAATCAACAATTTTAACATCACCCATTTTTGTGTTAGAAAGAGGGAGGGTTATCGGAGCAGAGACGTTGGGCCAACAGTAATCCCGACCGGAAGACAACCACACGGGCGGAGAGACTTGAGCAACTGGTAGCTTCTCGAGACCCAAGATCCGACGCGAGTTAACGATTTCTTGTTGGAGCCCGAGATGTCAGAGCTTCTATGGGCTGGGGAGTGCCTTCGTTGAATGTTTTTGAGTTAGGGTTAGAATGTATAAGGATTGAGGAGCAGATGATATGACTGCTGCAGAGGCTGGGGTATGAAAATTTCAATCAAAGGAGTTCAATTATTTTGGCGGGTCTTTGAGTTTGCCTAAAACCCAAATCCCTAACTTCTGACTTTTAAAGCAAATTTATTTATAAGATAAAATAAATCATCAGTAACAAAATCCAATTGAAAAATGCACTATGTTAGCGATGACGCAAAATTGTATAGGGTTAGTTGATATAATAATAATAATAATAATAATAATAATATAGTATAGGGGTTTAGTAATAATAAATAAGATTTATTAACAAACGAACAAATTAATAACTATTTAATCAAATATGTAGTAAATCGAATTCAATGAAGTAGACTTAAGTGAAAACATTATTGAATAAAAGTAGAATCAAGTATATAATCGTGTATGTTTAAAATGCTAATAAATCGAATGAATTGGCTTTAATTTACATGTTTGATTTAATTAAATTCGTTTTTAAATGAAAATATCGTAATAAATGTTTAGTATTTATTTTTCGTAAATTAAACTAAAAATATTTTTTAATGGGCACAATTAATAATAATTATATTTAAAAAAGAATTTTTTTAAGCTAAAAATATTATAATAAATTTATATATTTAAAAATTAACTGTATTAATTCATTTATTGATACATAAAGTTATGCTAATGATTTTAATTTTAACAAGAAAAATTACTAACTTGCCGAAAAACCATTCACGGTTTACCACAAAATTTTAAGCCCTGGCGAATGAAAATTTAGTTCTGTGTCACATTCCCTAAGTTCTCCAACATGAAACATTATACATTTATATTAATTATAATAACTTTGCAGTTAACAAATTATTTATTTAATATAAATACTATTAGTTGTGCTTATTGAAAATTATTTTTAAAGTTTAATTCATCAAACTTACATACGATAAAGTTTATTTAAAAATTATCTTTTAAAAACTAATTTAATAAATATTAGCAATTAATTTTACCTACATTTGACTCTTCTGGATGTGCAGCTCATATCATCATCACAATCACTTCCTACAACTATATCAGTTTTAGAGTGGAAAAAATTACTTCCATTTCCATCTATTATGATAATCTTCCGAGTTAGAAGCACTTAATTAATATCGGGCAAGATACAACTACGCTATTAGGAAGGCGCAAAATTCTCACTAAGCTCAAGTTAACAACACTTACTCTTCTGAACCTCCATATTCTCATGATAAAGATTAAACACAAGACTAGCCGTAGAGTAAAAACTTTAAACACCAGCGAATGAAATATGTATAAAAGTAGACTCGATGGCCTTCATTGTGGCACGGAATAGTGATAAATCCAATTCATTAATTAATCGACTCTAAAAAATAATAACTGTACCAATCTTGACCAAATATCGCATTCCCCAAGTTCTCTAACATGATAATACTTTCCAACAAGAACAATCTCAATATAACAATCTGAGAAGTTATAAAGTCACGAGAAAACCAATGAACAAGGTTTGAATTTCCTAAATAACCTGAATTGAAAATCTTCAAATAACCTAAAGCACTGTCCTCACGGATTCAAGTACCGTATTGCCCAATTAGCCAAGTGCCATGCATTCTTTTTTCCAGGAGACATTCCACTGTAAGGATATTCATTCTCATTTGGCGTTTTGTTGAGGTCATATGACAGCATGGAGCAATTTCATCCTGCAGAAGTGGCCTCATAAGATCCATCAGAGGAGACAACGTCCTCTTTCTCCATCAAATCTGGAACCACCTCTCCTGGTGCTTCGGATGCATCTTGGAAATTGGGTCGAGATAACCCTGAGAGTTGTGCATCATATCCAAACATAATAAAAAAATTAAAGAATCAGAGTGCGAATACAATCCTATACATTATTAACATTGCATAGATCATATCTCTCTTACTGTCCCATAGTCGTTCAAGGCCATGTTCTATGAGCTTGAATTCCTTCCGTGATGCAACATCCAGTTCAACGACCAGAGTATTTTCATAGCGTGCCTGCACAAATTTCCAAAATTAACACTAATAATAAGAAGACGAATTATCAACCAATTATCAACCAAAAAGATATTAGGACAACAAGATATTGCCCAGGGGTTTAAGATACTGCTCAGAACAATGCCATACCTCAAGGCTGGGTTGAATATCTAATCCTATGAATCTATGAAGTAAGAGTCAGAACACACCATGTATTGATCTTTTCTATAATCAATCACCATTCTCATGAATAATTGGGTGCTTTGATTAACCTCTGCTTACGCTTCCACTTAATTGAGGTCCGGGAAAAAAAGTAATAAATATATGAATACTAGTTATGAAGCTCCAAATATTCCTACAAACGAGCTAATACTTTTCTTTGACATAATACTTTATATATGAATACTAGTTATGAAGCTCCAAGAAGAAATTGAAATTAAATAGCCTGACATGGAATCCAATAAAAATTGGGCAAATTATACTGACCCCTTCTAAAGTTTGGTTAAATTTATTGTTAATTCCTTTTATTTGCCCAAATCACACTGAAATTGACCGTGAAATTCACCTTTTAGAAGAGTTCTGTATTATCTTTATAGTGGTGTTCTGTGTCACATTTTATAGAATAGAAAAATACTTAGAATAATAGTATATAAATTTTAGGAGAGGGTTGAATTTCATCAACAGTGAGGCGTGTGTAATTTTTTCTAAAACTTTTCAACAAACTAAGATCCATTTGCTCAGCTCGTTTTTAAAAACAATTGGGCTTAATTTTTAAACATCTGTGTTTCTTAAAATTCATAGCTCATTATTACACTAAAAGTATAATGAAAATGAGATGTTTCTTTTCAAGGTATAACTCTATTACTATTATTAGTATTGAGTGCTATGTGGGTAAGAGTATTTAGTGTGTAACAAAATAAGCTGCTACTATAGTCTTGTGTCATTGAAGTTTGAATGGTTAATAATATACATTATATCTGTATTTATTTATTTTTACCTGGTGGTAGCTACGTCTAGACGTATTGGGAAATTAAGAAAAACTATAACTAAAATAATGAAGAAAAATCTAGATTTTAATAGCTGTACTGTAAATATATTTACTATATGATACTACAGCATTTCTAATCCATAGAGAATTATAGATAGAATTTAGCTACATATATAGAGAACTGTTTTATACGTTAGATAAATACAAAAGTAAAATAGAAAGTTTTTTACCTTCACCTCGTCAAGTTTTTTTTTGGGGAACCACAATTCCGTACTTGTTATAAACTCAAACCCGAATTTAGCCCGGTACCTTCGGTCCCATTGAAGCAGTTCCTAATAATTTAGTATAACCGTCTGAAAATGGGTTTCATCAACGAAAATGAAAAAGATTTTGATAATGAAATTGGGAAACAGCAATCTAACCCTCATCATTGAAGCTGGAGCATGACCAATGGCTCGATAGAGGTGACTGTGTCCAGAGAAGGCATCCAGCCATGACTGTATACGAGACTCTTTGAACCACAACTGCCTTGCAAAGGATGTTGCGTTCTCCAACGAAGAGAATGGAGATGCCTCTATCATCTTCTCTGCAAACCAATAGCTTCGGGTAATGAGAAAGAAGTCTCGTGTCTCCAATTTCCCTGATAGGCCACGGACATAGACAGAATGTACAGGAACAATTAAAATATGCGATTGTAGGAAGTCTTATATGAGAGGTAAGAGTTAAATAAAAGAGCTTTATATGAGAAACTAGTCAACTAAAGGAGCTTCATATGAGAGGATAAGTTTTAGAAATTAATAAACGACTCAATCAATTCAATTTTTTGTATAATGATATGACTAGGATAAAATTCACTATCTATCATAGGTGAATCACTATAGTAGTACATGCGCATGAAATCCCGTGAATATGAGCTACATCCGTGATGGAGAAATGTATTTTAGGAATCGGCGGCCTCATCACAATCCTGAACCCCGTCATTAGTGGATTCCTCGACAACCTCGTCTCTTGTCAACCGCAGGCCTTCGACATCAAATTCAGGCAAGCTGGTCATACAGCACTGGGGGTGAAAGTCGACCTAACATTGTTCATAATTTTCGCCCATGTCAAACAAATCTCTTGGCTTCACATGGACTACTACACTCCATCCGTTGTCCACCTCATCCTCCACGTAGAACACAAGACGTGCCTCAGATGCTAGGATGTACGGCTCATCGTCTTCTCGATCACCGGTGTGAATCGGATTGGCAAAATTGACACAGGTATGACCCAACTCGTCTTGTCATATGCCTCTGCCCGACGTGGTGTCTACCCAGAGACACTTGAATAAGACTACATTGAACTGACCACTGTAATTTAGCTCGATGATGTCTACTAATCTCCCGTAGTACGAGACACCGCCGATGGCAACATTGACATCCCGTTTGCTTGCATAACTCCTAGTATCCGAAGTGACATAAATCCCGCTATTTTGTGTTTTCATCCCTTGCTCCCTCGAGATGGTTCTAAATTTAAATCCATTGACGTTGTAAGCTTGATAGCGTCTGGCCTGAGCAAGGGGCCCACAGGCAAGCCATTGCAACTCGTTCGAATGACTGGTGCTTCCAAATGGGACCTAGAATTGAACCATTAGAGGCAAGAAAGCATCAAAGGGTAGTGGGATCTTGTGATATTAAGGATTACCTAATGCCTAAACCAGTTTGGGAATTCTCTGTGCACCACACTATCTATAAGAGACTGGGACCTTGTTTTACTTCGCATTTTTCTCTTTGTGATGGCTCTGTACTCACTATGCAGTGTGAAAAAAATGTTCACTTTTATTATTATTAAAGCCATATTGGCTCGCTGGATTATTTTAGAACTCGGTCTCGATACTTACTCTAAGAATTTCTCTACAGCAATGCAATTGACCAGTACATGACGATGTGCTTGAAGGATTTCAGTGGCTGTCAAAGTAAAAAACGAAGCAGCCCCGACCACCTTTCCAACTTCTGGGAACATGCTGGAAGCCTCACTGGGCAAGACATCGCTCGGCCGATCGTCAACCCGCGTCGGTCGGTTGATCCTAGTCTCGACGTTATCTAGATATCTTGAACAGAACGTGAGAATCTCTTCTGACAAGTAGCCCTCTGCAATAGATCCCTCCGGTTGTGCCCTATTACGCATGTACTGCTTGAGACGACATAGGTACCTTCGAGAACATAACACATAAAATTATAGGTGACAGTTATCCTAAAAAAATAGTTTGAGGAAGCTTAGGTAGATTTTTACCTCTCAATTGGGTACATCCACCGGTAATGCACTGGGCCACCGAGGCGTGCCTCTTCGACCAAATGCACCGTTAGATGAACCATGACTGTGAAGAAGGAAGGTGGAAATATCATCTCCATGTGGCATAGAGTATGGACCACACAATCCTGAAGGAGAGGAAGTTGACGAGGATCTATGCATTTGCTGCATAGTAGTCAAAAAAAGGCTGATAACTGAGCCAAGACAGCGGACACTTGGGTGGGCAATACGTGCCTTGACGCAATTGGCAAGAGATGTTCCATTAGAATGTGGCAGTCATGACTCTTCAAGCCCAATAACTTGCGCTGTTTTATATCAACACATCGAGAGATGTTGCTAGAGTACCCGTCTGGAAAGACCACATTCTTGATAGTCCTAAGAAATACCTCCTTCTGTGGATTTAACATGGTAAAGACTGCAGAGGGATACTTTCCACCTTCAGGTGAACACAATGTTGAACATGGTGATCTTTGAACTTACCACTCTCGTTCAACATGGTGAACACAATGTTGTCGCACACATTCTTCTCTATGTGCATCACATCAAGATTGTGGCGTAATTCGTTGTTCTCCCAGTATGGGAGATCAAAGAATATACTCCTCTTTTTCCAGGGAGACTCTTCTTGTACCCCGGTCTGCTGTCCGTGCTTTCTTTTACCACCCACCACTCCCACCTTGCCGTGTGAGACTGGCACACCCTCCAACTATCTCAAGATATCCCTGCCAGTCAATTTGACAGGTGGGGATCTATCATCTACCTTTCCATCAAATTTATCCCGGTCCTGTCTATATCTGTGATCATGATTCAAGAAGCGACGATGACCCATGAAACACCATTTCTGACTGAAAGTGAGTCGCCTAGTCTCGGCGTCCATATTGCACGTGGGGCAAGCTCTCCCGCCGTACGTGTTCTAGCCAGATAAATTGCCCAATCCAGGAAAATCACTGATGGTCCACATCAATGCAGCACGCATCTTGAATGTTTTCTTCTCACTGGCATCGTACGTATCAACACCGGCCCACAACTGCTTCAACTCATCGATCAATGGCTGTAAGTAGACATCTATGTCATTGCCAGGCATTTTAGGACCGGGAATAATCATGGAGAGGATAAAGTTGGTTTGTTTCATGCAAATCCATGGGGGTAGGTTGTATGGAATAAGAATCACTGGCCATATTGAGTACTTTGAACTGAGGTTTCCATATGGATTGAAGCCATCACTAGCCAAGGCTAAGCGAACACTGCGCAGATCGCCAGAAAAGTCAGTATATCTCCTGTCAAATGCTTTCCAGGCCTCACCGTCCCTGGGATGCCTCAAGGAACCGTCAGAATTGGTTCCTCTCTTGTGCCACAACATGTCCACTGATGTCTTGCTGGACATGAATAATCGCTGCAACCGTGGGATCAGAGGAAAGTAGCGGAGAATCTTCACCGGCAGAGGTTTCCCATTCTTCTTGACAACGGCGTTGATTCTTACTAAGGAATTCTTCTGGGTCTTTTGCTTCCACCTGGATGCTCCACACTGTTTGCATCTAGATAGGTCTTGATCGGAGCCCTGATATAGCATGCAGTCATTTGGACATGCATCTATCCTCTTGTACTCAATACCGAGCTTCCTTATGATCCTCTTGGCATCGTGCAAGGTATTCGGTATCTTTGCATGCTGGAAGGCATCCCCCAGTAGCTCTAGAATCAAACCGAAAGCCTTGTCGCTCACTCTGCACATGCACTTGATATGGTAGAGCAACACCAAGAAAGACAGCTTCAAGAATTTTAAGCATCCCGGGTACAATTCCTGCTCGCCATCCTCCAGCAAGTCGTGAAAGGCATGAGCCTCGCGGCTAGGTTCGTCAGATAAGTACGACAACCCCTCCAGAACATCTTCGACATGACCATTCATCGAGTCTTCATCGTCACTCTGCAGTCCCGCCAAGTTGAATGCGTCGTGGACCATGTCACGTATTTGATCTCCTAAATTTACAGTGGGTTCTAGTTCTTCCCTACCGCTGGATCTCTCGTCTACGATCCTCTCACCGTGATGTAACCAAAAGTTTTAGTTAGGGGAAAAGGGTTTCATCAAAAGATGATCGTAGGCGTCCTCTCTAGTTTGGAAAAATCGAAACCCACACAAAGGGCATGGACAATGTATCATCCCATCGGATGATGCATTGGCAAATGCGAAGTCAAGGAATCTATTCAGACCATCCATATATTCTACAATACCTCATGGCTTTATAATCCAGCTCTTATCAATGTCTAAATAGATGAAATAGCACAAACAAATAAATGAATAATAAGAAAATTACATAGAACTTAAAAAGCAGTAACAGTTTATCATAGTTATTGGATGGGAGAGTACCATACGTAATAAGCTCGACAATATATTGCAAGCAAAACCATGTAGAAAGGAATTGGGGAGGATGCTTACTCATTGTCAAAATTCTGTGCTTTATAAAAAATTACTAGTAGAAAGAATTGCTGATCCCAAGTCCAAAAAATGAAAAGACAAAGAAGAAAAAACCTTAAAAAATGAGGGAAAAAAATAATAGGAGTAAAAGTTAGATTTATGTAATAATTAATAAGAAACTAAATAATCATAATGAACAGAAACCTCAAATACAAATTTTCTGCCCTTAATTGCGGGTTAACTCAACAAAATAAGAAGAGAATAGCCGGATATAATATCCTCTGTTATGCTTAATTTAAATTCTTTGAAAGATAAATTTGATTAAAAAGATCATTTGAAAGAAATAAAAAGTTCATTTTAGGGAAATATTAATAAAAAACTAATCTAACAAAAAAAAATTTGGAGATAAATCTAAACATTTACTCCCAAGATTCTCGAGCAAAGCATGCTGGCATGTTTATGTTGATGATGAAGCTCTTTGCAATGATGACAAAAGGTTATTAATAAAGCAACTTAACATGCAGTGGCAACTACATATATTAATACTTATATAATTCATATATAACTCTCTCATATAGTGGCAAAAGCCTATAAATACGTTGAAGACAACAATCTAGATATCACAAGCCAAGGCTATATTTCCTTCCAATCAACATTATGCTGCCAAATGAACCACAAGTAGAAAAATTAAATAAATAAAACGAACATTCAATTGCAAAGCTCGAATATTGTTTCGGATATTGGATAATTAATGCTCTGCGGCATATTATTTTATCTGTTGATAATCCAGGATGTTTGCACTAACTCATTGGTAGCAAATTCATCCTGGACTGAAGTGGCAAGTAAACATGAACCCCACCCCCACCCCCGGGGGCGGAAAAAGAAACCGTAAAGAAAAAGCCATTGTAACTTCTCAAACAACTAGCTCAAATCAAATGCCAAGTAATAATTCGTATTAAGGTCATAGACAGTGAAGTAACAATTCATTCATCAAGACAACCAGTAAAAGCAGCAAGTATTTCCAACTTGTTCCACCCACAAAACATTAAAGTTTGTTTTCATCATCAGGGTCATATTCATAGCAGATATACTAAATATGTAGATTGAGTAAATTGGACTGAACCTAGTACAAGACCGCCACCAAGCACAATGGAAACTTCAGTTCTGAAAGTACCAGTCCTAAAATTAAAGGAAACATCAAACTACACAATATAACACTTGAGAAAAGAAGCACATTTCATTTCAAAGAGCAATGGCTACACGATCTAAAGGGACAAAACAAAACCAAATCCTAAAGGACTATAACCAAATAGCATTTCATAACTAACTCAGAATTAAAGCAATGCAAAAATAACCAAATCCTAAAGGACTATAAGTTCAAACTCTAACATGGTTTTATTTTATTTTATTGTATTACTTTAAAAGCTGCAAGGGAAACACAACTCGTATAAAGGATTAGTTTCACCGTTTCTCATAACAATTGAAAATAGGGAAGTCCATAGAAAAACAAAGCTATTTCTTTGGTTAAATTTATCCCAAGGTGGCAATAATGCTATTACTTCTATCAATCAACATTGCTACTTTAAGATAAACACTATATAACCCATTCACCTCTGTTTCTTATAAATACAAAATGTATATGTGGAAAATATAGAATGAATGTTATTTTTTTAGGGATAAGTATAGACTATTAAGGAACTAAAATTTTGAAAGTCTTTTAAGTTGAGTAAAATAACACTGTTAAAAGAGATTGAGATAAAAAAGATCAAGAAAGTATCTAACTGCAGGGGAGTTTTTAGGTCTCTTGCTTATTGCATTAGGAGTTGACAATTGTTCAAACAAATAGGGCTTATTCTCTCAACCACAATCTTCTGGTGTGATGGTGTTAGCTGCTATACTCCTATTGGTCCCAGTAAGCCAATTTTGCCTTAGCCTCTTCAATAATCATATAGGAGATTCCAGATCAAGTGATGTTAATATTAACTCCACATTTTTCCATGTTTAGGTTCTAATTAAACAGGGAAAGTGCTATCAGGGAGACAAGGTTTTTTTAGTTTTCGGGCAATGATAAATGTGTTAGAATCCTGCTTGTTTTCCTGCAGTTAAATATTGCAGTAACCATTAAATGCATGAGTGGTTCATTATACGGTTTGAATTCATTCTTCTCACTTTAGCATCTCATCCTAGATTTGGGTGAGCTTGGTTTCTGAATTCTAATTATTTAACTTCAAAGGAATTACAATGTTACCTTATTTATTTGCTGAGAAAGGTTAATAAAATTCTGCTGAAATAAAATATTAACCTCTTCTAGCAAAAATGTTTTCACAAAAGACCAAGGTCTAGAGCACACTTAACGAACTAGCAAAACAGCAGTTGAAAAATAAATTACCAACGTTCAATGATCACTTGAAAGAGTCAATTTTACAAAGTCCTAGTTCTTGTAAAATATGGCTTCATTAGATATGTATTCTCAATATACCATTCATCCTTTATCCTTAAAGCATTATGTGAATTTCAGCCTTTTTAACCCCCACCCTTCCAATTTAACGTCCCTACCAGGTAATGCATTCTTTTATGAACTGGTGCTGAGATCGTGCAATATTAGATATGCATTCTTGTGTAGCGTAGAATGATCAATTCTACTACTCACCAAGCCTAATGAGGAATAGTACAACAATGATAAATCAAGATCATGATATTCATATATAATAAGAAAGTTGAAAGAGAAAAAACCTTGTTTGGAGTGTGCTCTAGAAGCTTCTATGCCCCAAATTATTTTACAATTATTATCAACAGCGCAAACAACAACACCCTTTGGCAATTTTTGTGCACAATACTTAGCAATCGACACCGAACGAAGTCGCTTCCTGCATCAGAACTGGGTTTGTTGATGAGGTTCTAATCAGCAATGTCTCTTAAAAGATTGAATTATAATCTGCTAATTAATCTAACTCAATTATCTATCTAGCCAATCACAACTCACGTGTTCATTTGGTTAAAATTATGACAGGAGCAGAATAATGAGTAGCCAGCTGAGCTTGCTCACATGGGACCAAATCAGATGAATCAAATCCATAACCCAATCAATGCAGCAGTTAACCCCAATTAATAGAAGATTCGGACAAATTCTTGTTCGAAATTCCGAACCAAGAGTGAAAACACGAAGGAAAGCTTAGGGTGTTAGAACTAACCAGGGACAGGGAGAGGCCATGATAGCTCAGGATGGCGAACGGTGGAGGGTGGCTCAACAATTTCGTGCACGGTCGGCAGAGGACCCAGTATCGGCAGCACCTTCACAGTGAAGTAGAGACGGTAGCAGATTTCGCGCGCTTCCAAGGACTCTTCGCGCGGTTCTGCTTAATTTGGGCAAGAATGAATTAGAATTTATAGGAGAAATTAAAAAGGGGTAAAGTAGAAATTGAGTTAACAAATCCTCACCTGGTGGCATTTTGCGATGCAATCGCCGCTGATTTGTGGCACGCGAAAGAGTTCTGCCTTCACAACCTTGTTTTGGAATAGCAGCAATGGGTGTGCTTCGTGGGCTACCAATCACTCTTCGCGGGTTTTCTGCAAATTTGGGGGGGAATCAACTCAGAGTTATAGGAAAAAAAGGGGGCAAAATAAAAATTAGATTGCTTAAGATTGGATCCTCACCTGGCAGCGTTTTGTGATGGAGTCGCCGCTGATGAAAAGGCACGCGAAGGAGTTTTGCTTCCCCAGCATGTTTCGCGGCGGCGAGGTGTGTGGCCTCCAGATCTTCGCCGCTATTTTTGCCTCGCGTTGGTGATGGCGGCATTTTTGGTGGAGTCGCCGCTGATGATTGTGGCACGCGAAGGAGTTCTGCTTTCCCCAGCATGTTTTGCGGTGGCGAGGTGTGTGGCCTCCAAATATTGGCCCCTATTCACCGTGCCTGGCGTAGTGATTTTCTGGAGCTACAGAAGCCCAATTGGCGCATTCTCAATTGCGTTGGAAAGTAGACATCTTGGGCTTTCCAGAAATGTATAATAGTCCATACTTTGCCCGAGATTTGATGGCCCAAACTAGCGTCTAAACGCCAGCCAGAGACCCTTTTCTGGCGTAAAACGCCGGAACTGGCACCAGAACTGGAGTTAAACACCCAAACTGGCATCCAAGCTGGCGTTTAACTCTAGAAAAGGCCTATGCACGTGTAAAGCTCAATGCTCATCCCAAGCACACACCAAGTGGGTCCCGAAAGTGGATTTCTGCACTATCTGCACTTAATTACTTATTTTCTGTAATCCCTAGTAACTAGTTTAGTATAAATAGCACTTTTTACTATTGTATTCGCAACTTTTATCACTTTATCATCTTATCACTTTATCATCTTATGATCTTTGGACTTTGAAGGCTGGCCATTCGGCCATGCCTAGACCTTTTTCTCTTATGTATTTTCTACGGTGGAGTTTCTACACCTCATAGATTAAGGTGCGGAGCTCTGCTGTTCTTCATGAATTAATGCAAGTACTATTATTTCTCTTTCAATTCATGCTTACTTCTTCTCCAAGATATACTCTCGTACTTAATTCAGTTAAGTCAGAATGAAAGGGTGACTGATGATTGGACTTTTGTGTGGTCTAGAATTCACAATAAATTCTCGTTGCAAGTATAGTTTCTAAACTAACAATAATCCTTTGATACAAAAAGTTGTTTGTCACAAGTACAAACCCCTAAATTTATAAACCAAAGTATTGAACCTCGGGTCATTCTCCCTAGGAATTGCAATAAAGTGCCTTGTTATTGGTTATGGAGCTATGTTTGGGATTTTTGAGATATTAGACATGAAAGGTAAATGGCAATGAAAATAAACTAACAACTAAAAAGCTCTTGGCAAGGTTGTGAGAATTAGAAGTCATATCCTAGTTATCCTCCTCTGTTGTGACCACAATTATCTATTGCTACCACTTAGTTAACCTCTAATCATGGAGGAAAGTCAAGTGGATGAATCAACTTGATTCCACAAGTCCTAGCCAACTCCCAAGGGAAAGACTAGCGTTAGTGGTATGCAAATCAATTAGCAACTTCTAATTATCAATCAACAAATGAATTAGATAACTCAAGCGTCACTAATTAGTCTACCAAAGCCAAGAGGAATAAAATTTATACTAAAATCCAACCAAGCATTTTATCAAACACTTGGAAGGCATAAAAGGAAAGCAAAGTAAATTGACAAAAAAAAAATAGAATCTAACAACAATTATGGCAATGAATTAACAACAACAATCAAAAGGAACACAATTATTATGAATTACCTCTAATTGAATTGAAAGAAAAGAGAAGGAACAAAAGTAGATCTACAACAAAATATAGAAACAATTATAAAGGAAATTACAACAAAAGAATGGAGGAATCATGAATGTCACAACATAGAATTGAGAAGAAGAAGAAGTAGAGAACATGAATCAAAATCTAGATCTAAGAACTAAACTAATCATAATCCTAATCCTAGAGAGAAGTGAGAGCTTCTCTCTCTAAAACTAAATTTCTCTCCAAAAATTAAACTAAACTAAACTAATGTGTGAAAGTATGTTAATACCCCTTCAATCCTTGGCTTAAATAGCATCAGAAATGAGTTGGATTGGGCCCACAAGGCTTTTAAAATCGCTGGCCACGTGTTTGACTAAGTGAATTGTGTGCGCCCATGGACGCGTACGCGTACCGTGCGCGTGCGCATCTCTATGCGAAATGCAACCATGACAAATCTTATATCATTTCGAAGCCCCGGATGTTAGCTTTCCAACGCAACTGGAACCGCATCATTTGGACCTCTGTAGCTCAAGTTATGGTTGTTTAAGTACGAAGAGGTCGGCTTGACAGCTTTTGCGATTCCTTCATTTCTTCATGAGTTCTCCATTTTTACTTGCTTTTCCTTCATTCCCTTGATCCAATCTTTGCCTCCTAAATCTGAAATCACTTATCAAACATATCAAGGCATCTAATGGAATCAAGGTGAATTGAATTTATCTATTTTAAGACCTAAAAGCATGTTTTCACACTTAAGCACAATTAAAGGAGAAGTTATAAAACCATGCTATTTCATTGGATAAATGGGTGAAAGGTTGACAAAACCCTCTAAATTCAACACAAGATAAACCCTACAAATGGGGTTTATCAACCTCTCTACACTTAAACCAGGCATGTCCTCATGCTTTAAACCAAGAGAAAGCAAAGGGTATCAACATTTATTCAATGAGATGTAACTAAATGCACCTATCTATATGCATGCAACTAAATGCAAACTGATTCTACCTACTTGGTTAAAAATAATTCAATCTCCAAGATATACATGCACAAGTAGGGCTAGGGTCCTATGATGACTCATGAATCCTACCAATCTAAATATCAAAATGAAGTTCAAGTAGACTTGCAAGAAGAATGCTCATGAAAGCCGGGAATCAAGGAATTGAGCATCGAACCCTCACCGGAGGTGTTTGCACTCTAGTCGCTCAAGTGTGTAGGGTCGATTCTCTCAATTCCCCCCTAATCATGCTTTCTAAGATTTGTTCTTCTTCTAACAATCAACATTTATTCAATGCATGCATACAAGTATCATGAGGTCTTTTCATAGGTTGTAATGGGGTTAGGGTCAAGGTAGGATGCATATATGGTTAAGTGAGCTTGAAATTTGAATCTTTGATAAGCTTAAACTTCCCACCTAACCTATGACATCCTATACAATTTCAAAGCTAACCTAACTACCCATTTTTCTCACTTTTTTCACATACTCATGTATTCCTTTTCATTTCAAACACTTATGCATTGACCCTTATTGAGCTTTGCTTTGGGGCACTTTGTCCCCTTTTATTTCTTTCTTTTTCTTTGTTTCTTTCTTTTTCTATTTTTTTCTTTTCCTTTTTCTCATTTTTCTTTTTATATACAAGATCATCAATGCATAAGATTTTACATTCATTACACATGAGCATGTACCCGATTCCCAATAATTTCAATAAAAATACAAAACTACCCTTTTATTCCCCCAATGTCCCAAGATTCCCACACTTGAATGATACACATACGCTAGTCTAAGCTAATCAAAGATCCAAATAAATGACATTTATTGTTTTTCGCTTTAAGGCTTGTGATGTGCTAAAATTATGAACAAAGTGGGTTAAGCATAGGCTCAAATTGGCTAACAATGGAAGATAAAAGGTAAGGCCATTTGGGTGAGTGAGCTAAATGAAATGATGGCCTCAATCATATAAATGCATGAATACACAAAATAATGGACATAAAGAATCAAACAAATAAAATATTACAATCATAGAAAGAGAATAATGCACACAAGAAGGAAAATAAGTGGTTATAAGATGTAACCACACCATTAGGCTTAAATCTCACAAGCTTGTGTTCTTAGCTCAAAAACCATGTTCCACAGTATGTGTATAATTCAAGCAAGTTCTATGAAAAGTTTTCACTCAAATCAATTGAGGTGCCCTATAGATAGAAATCTTGAAAAATCTCATTATTTTGACTAAGCTTATTGTGTATATGTATGCAAAATTAAGAAAATGCAACAAAAATCCTAAAAACCTAGAATGAAATGCAATAACTAACTAACATTGGTGTTGAAAAAGGAACTGGTACCCATGGAGATCGGTCGAACGACCTCCCCACACTTGAAGATTGCACCGTCCTCGGTGCATGCATAGAAGAGCAAGATGGATGGGTTGCTCCAATTGGTGAGCTTCTCCGAAAGGTTGTGTGGATGACTTGTTCGTTGCCCCATCTCGAAGCTTTTCCTTTTCCTCCTTTCTTGGCGGCCAACCTAAAAGGAAAGAAAAAGAAAGAAAATTAAGCCCACAACAAAGATATTTAAGCAAATAGAACATAGGCGGGGCTAATGCCAAATAAGGGTAAGGTTCTCACTACATGGTAGCTAAGCATGTGAGGGAGAAAACAATATAGGCAAAGGACATATCAACTAATACTTGATGCAAGAGTAAAGTCAAAGCATGAAGAGCATGTTGAGCATCAAGTTCAAATAAGAAAAAATGGGTCATGAAAAACAATATGAGGTCATATCAATGCACAAAGACACAAGAGTCATACAAGATGAAGCATTGATTTAAAAGTTTCATCACCCAACAATATCAAACAAGTCAAGAGGCACCAAAATAATGCAAAAAATTCTCAACGATTGAGTAGGAAAATTCAACACCATTATTAAAATAAGAAACTTAAAGAAAGAAAATTACAACAAGCTATAAAATCAAAATTAAAATGCAATGAATGAAAGAAAGCAAAAGCAATAAAAGAAAATGGAAGAAAAGAGAAAAATTTTTTTTTTAATATTTTATTTATTTATTTATTTATTATTATTAGTTTTTTTTATTAAAAAATTTTTTTTTTCAAGAGAGGAAGAAGAAAGGTAGAAAGAAAGAAGAAGAAAAGAAGAAAGAAGAAGAAAGGAGAAAGGAGAAAGGAGAAAAAAAAAAACAGGGTGCAAATCGACGCGTACGCGCGCATGGCGCGTGCGTCGATGTTTTTTTTTTCCGAGAGTGACGCGTATGCGTTATGTATGCATACACGTCAGTGGTTTTGTGCCAAAGGCACAATGCGCACGCAGCGTTCGCACAACTCTCGGGTTTTTGGCTTGGGGATGGAATTTCTCAATCCACGTGTACGCGTACATGACGCGTGCGCGCGGATTGGCGAAAATGCTTAATGCACGCGTACGCGCACATGGCACTCTTTTTTTTAGAAGCATAGAAATAGAATTTGACACTCTCCTAACCTATAAACACTCTAAAGCAACCAAAATTCAAATTTAACAAAAATATTTAAGTTTTTGAAAAATTTTCAAAGTCAAAACAAACACAACTTGCACTTTAAGTAACCTACTTTAACAACAATCTAAACTAATCAAAACACACTATAACAACCTATCAATCAAAACAAAATGTATAAGAGTATATTAAATAAGAAAACTACCTATGATGGCAACTCAAATCACTTATTAAGTATATATACAAGAGTATGGAAAGAGTTTACCATAATGGGGTATCTCCCACCTAGCACTTTTATTTATTGTCCTTAAGTTGGACTTATGGGGAGCTTCATATCAAGGAGGCTTGTGCTTGAAGCTATCTTTGAACATCCACCAATGCTTGAATCTCCAATAAACTCCATTCTTCAAAGTTAATATCTTCAAGCTTTGATGGAGTTCTTCACAAACCATGAGCTCCCAAATTTGATTTTCCTTGTGCGATCTGGGATTCCACACTTTGTTTTGACAGCCGTCCTTGAGTTGGTCATCAATATTCCATCCGGGTGGCATGACCTTAGAATTCTCATAGAAGGTTCCAAAAAACTTCATAAACCTATGCAATTTAGTTCCACACCAACCATTGCTCTTGAATTTTGAGCTTGCAACCATCATGAGCTTAGAATGACGTTTCCAACCACTACACAAATCTCGTCTACTTTTAACTCCACAAAGAGCTCTAAGTTGACCATCATTTTCAATTAAAACATATTCAAGTGAGAAAGTAAAGCTTAGGGATAAGAATTTTACCCACTTGAATGTTGTGTTGGATGGTGACTTGGGGAGGGTGACCTCCCCACACTTAGATAATGCGAGGTCTACTTCTTTAGGCTCTTCTTTAGTTGTTTCCACTTCTTCGCAAGCTTTTTCAATTTCAACCTTTTCCCTTTTATCATTTGGCTTGGTGTTGTCTTCAAGAACTTCGATTTCTTGCCCAATGGGAGGTGATTCAATTTTGGATAGGAATTCATTGATGAATGAATCCATCTCTTGATCAACCTCTTCATATTCTTCAATTTCGATATACACCAATTCAACTTTTTCCCTTTGGTAGCTTTCTTCTGATTCGCTCTCCTTCTCATTTCTTACCAAGGGTATGGGAGGTTGTGCACATTCGTCTATAATTTCAACTTCATGTCCAATGGGAGAGGATTCCATTGTAGAGAGAAATTCATCTATGATTGAATCCATCTCTTGATAAGACTCTTCCAAGTCTCCAATGATGATATGCCTTGGAGGTTGCGCACCCTCCTCAACATCAATATCAAGCCTCTTGGAAGAGTGCTCCATGATGCTACATTTCCATGGACTTTCAACATTTCCTAAATCTTCAACTATTTCTTCCTTTTCTTCAACAATCATTGGCTCCTCCAATTGTTCTAACACAAAGTGGCATCCCTCATTTTCCACCGGGGTTTCCAATCTCTCCTTCATACTATGCTCTTCAATTGATTCTTCACATGTGGCTATGGAAGCACCTTGAGTGTTCAAGCATTGGTAGGCTAAGGTATGCACTACCTTGGTCAAGTTAGTCACAAACTCTAGGGTGTTCCTTTGCATATCCGCTTGGCCTTGAAGTAGCAAGGTGAGAGAATCATCTATTGGGGCTTGGGGTGGATAAGAGGGTTCATTATTTTAGAGAGAGGGTTCATAGTAGGAAGGTGGTTCTTCTTGGTAAGGGTATGGAGATGGTGTGCATTGAGGTGGTTCTTCATAGTAGTCATGATAAGGTTGTGGTGGTTCCAAGAGTTCTTGCTCATAATGGTCATGAGAATATGGTATGGGTGATTGGTCATATGAGGAGTATGGATCATAGGAAGATGCGTGGTATGGAAAGACTTGTGAGTATGGTTGAGGTTCATGTTGAGGATAAGAATCATAGGCATATGATAGTGGTAATTGATTGTCATAAAAAGATTCATCATAGCCATTGAATTGACATGCATTAGGATGGCGATTATACCTATAAGTATCCGAAGGTTGTTGCCAATAGGAGTGATCAATTCTTTGAGGCTCCTCCCATCTTTGTTGGTTCCATCCATAATGAGTGTCATCATTGAAGTTCACATTTCCTACAACACAATTAGGACCAAACTCATAGCCAAAGTGAGAGTTCATAGTGGAAAAACAAAATAAAACTAACAAAAACCAGAAACAAGCAAAATACAAACCTATTCACACTATTCACATATATACAATAACCAATAACATAACACCATTGCAACTCCCTGGCAACGGCGCCATTTTGATGATTGGACTTTTGTGTGGTCTAGAATTCACAATAAATTCTTGTTGCAAGTATAGTTTCTAAACCAACAATAATCCTTTCATACAAAAAGTTGTTTGTCACAAGTACAAACCCCTAAATTTATAAACCGAAGTATTGAACCTCGGGTCGTTCTCCCTAGGAATTGCAATAAAGTGCCTTGTTATTGGTTATGGAGCTATGTTTGGGGTTTTTGAGATATTAGACATGAAAGGTAAATGGCAATGAAAATAAACTAACAACTAAAAAGCTCTTGGCAAGGTTGTGAGAATTAGAAGTCCTATCCTAGTTATCCTCCTCAATTGTGACCACAATTATCCATTGCTACCACTTAGTTAACCTCTAATCATGGAGGAAAGTCAAGTGGATGAATCAACTTGATTCCACAAGTCCTAGCAACCTCCCAAGGGAAAGACTAGCGTTAGTGGTATTCAAATCAATTAGCAACTTCTAATTATCAATCAACAAAGGAATTAGATAACTCAAGCGTCACTAATTACTCTACCAAAGCCAAGAGGAATAAAATCTATACTAAAATACAACCAAGCATTTTATCAAACACTTGGAAGGCATAAAAGGAAAGCAAAGTAAATTGACAAAAAAATAGAATCTAACAACAATTATGGCAATGAATTAACAACAACAATCAAAAGGAACACAATTATTATGAATTACCTCTAATTGAATTGAAAGAAAAGAGAAGGAACAAAAGTAGATCTACAACAAAATATAGAAACAATCATAAAGGAAATTACAACAAAAGAATGGAGGAATCATGAATGTCACAACATAGAATTGAGAAGAAGAAGTAGAGAACATGAATCAAAATCTAGATCTAAGAACTAAACTAATCCTAATCCTAATCCTAGAGAGAATAAAACTAACTTTTCCTCCAAAAATTAAACTAAAATAAACTAATGTGTTAAAGTATGTTAATTCTCCTTCAATCCTTGGCTTAAATAGCATCAGAAATGAGTTGGATTGGGCCCACAAGGCTTCTAAAATCGCTGGCCACGTGTTTGACTAAGTGAATTGTGTGCGCCCATGAACGCGTACGCGTACCATGCGTGTGTGCGTCCTTATGCGAAATTCAACCATGGCAAATCTTATATTATTTCGAAGCCCCAGATGTTAGCTTTCCAACACAACTGAAACCGCATCATTTGGATCTCTGTAGCTCAAGTTATGTTCGTTTAAGTGCAAAGAGGTCGGCTTGACAGCTTTTGCGATTCCTTCATTTTTTCATGAGTTCTCCATTTTTACATGCTTTTCCTTCATTCCCTTGATCCAATCTTTGCCTCCTAAATCTGAAATCACTTATCAAACATATCAAGGCATCTAATGGAATCAAGGTGAATTTAATTTAGCTATTTTAAGACCTAAAAGCATGTTTTCACACTTAAGCACAAATTAAAGGAGAAGTTATAAAACCATGCTATTTCATTGGATAAATGGGAGAAAGGTTGACAAAACCCTCTAAATTCAACACAAGATAAACCCTACAAATGGGGTTTATTAGTGACCCGTGACAATCACCCCCTATCTTCGTTACTCGCTTAGCTAAGATCCGCGTGGCTAACAACCACAAGCGGTCTACATGATATTCAACGTTGTCATTGGACGACAGCCGGAGTATAATCTCTTGGGTCTCTGATCCATGGACCGATTCCGTGAGATTAGAACCTTCGTGGAAGAAGCTAGAACCAATTGGCAGCATTCCTGAGATCCGGAAAGTCTAAACCTTGTCTGTGGTATTCCGAGTAGGATCTGGGAAGGGATGACTGTGACGAGCTTCAAACTCGCGAATGTTGGGCGCAGTGACAGTGTGCAAAAGGATAGAGAGATCCTATTCTGACATGAATGAGAACTGACAGATGATTAGCCGTGCGGTAGCTGTACTTGGTATTTTTCATCCGAGACGAGAAATCCGATAATTGATTAGCCGTGCAGAAACCATACTTGGACCATTTTCACTAAGAGGATCATACAGCTTGCCATGGAAGGGAGCACGCATGATTGGATGAAGACAATAGGAAAGCAGAGGTTCAGAAGCAATAAAGCATCTCCAAATGCTTATCTGAAATTCCCACCAATGAATTACATAAGTATCTTATTTTATTTTATGTTTTATTTATCCTTTAATTATCAAAACTCATAACCAATTGAATCTGCCTGACTAAGATTTACAGGATGACCATAGGTTGCTTCAAGCCGACAATCTCTGTGGGATCGACCCTTACTCGCGTAAGGTTTTATTACTTGGACGACCCAGTGCACTTGCTGGTTAGTTGTACCAAAGTTGTGAACAGTGTGATCACAATTCCATGCACCAAGTTTTTGATCCACGGACCGAGTCCGTGAGATTAGAACCTTCGTGGTTGAGGTTAGAACCAATTGGCAGCATTCTTGAGATCCGAAAAGTCTAAACCTTGTCTGTGGTATTCCGAGTAGGATCTGGGAAGGGATGACTGTGACGAGCTTCAAACTCGTGAATGTTGGGCACAGTGACAGTGTGCAAAAGGATAGAGAGATCCTATTCCAACACAAGTGAGAACTGACAGATGATTAGCCGTGCGGTAGCTGTACCTGGTATTTGTCATCCGAGACGAGAAATCTGACAGTTGATTAGCCGTGCAAAAACCGTACTTGGACCATTTTCATTGAGAGGATCATACAGCTTGCCATGGAAGGGAGCACGCATGATTGGATGAATACAATAGAAAAGCAGAGGTTCAGAAGCAACAAAGCATCTCCAAATGCTTATCTGAAATTTCCACCAATGAATTATATAAGTATCTTATTTTATTTTATGTTTTATTTATCTTTTAATTATCAAAACCTCATAACCATTTGAATTTGCCTGACTAAGATTTACAGGATGACCATAGCTTGCTTCAAGCTGACAATCTCTGTGGGATTGACCCTTACTCGCGTAAGGTTTTATTACTTGGACGACCCAGTGCACTTGCTGGTTAGTTATACCGGAGTTGTGAAAAGTGTGATCACAATTCCGTGCACCAGGAGGCTAGGGAATTCGAGTTCCCTGCCCCCTTGTGGGCGTTGAATGCCCAGCTCCTACTCCTAGCTAGCGTTCAATGCCAGCTTTATGCTCCTCATTGGGCGTTGGACACCCATAGGAACCTCCTTCTTGGCATTCAACACCAGGTTTCTGCCTTCTGGCTGGCGTTCAATGCCAACAATGCTGCTCTTCTTGGGTGTTGAACACTCAGTTGGGATTCCTGTCTTGGCGTTCAACGCCAACTTGCTACTCCTCCTTGGGCGTTGAATGCCCATTAGGGATACCCTGTATGGCGTTCAATTTCAGCTTTCCTCCTTGTCTGGCGTTTAATGCTAGCAAGGGGCCTACTCCAGGGTGTCCTGTTTCCAGTTCTGACTGTCCTTGTTTCTGTTCTAACTACTGCACATGATCATAAACTTAAAGAAATAATAATGTAAGATAAACTTAAAGAAAAATAGAAGTAACTAATTATGGTTGGGTTGCCTCCCAACAAGCACTTCTTTAACGTCACTAGCTTGACGGTTAGCTCCTTACGGATATGGATAGGGGCTCAGAATTTCGCCCCTTACAGTGAATTTCTTGCCTGTGCTCTCATGGATGAGTTCCATATGTTCTAGAGACAGGATCTTGTTCACAGTATGTGGAATGACTGGGTTGTCAGTGAAGACAACTTTCATGCCAGGTGAGAGGCCTTCAGTGGGGATTTTCTTGTCTCTCCAGCCTTTAGGTACTTTCTTCTTAGTACCTTTATTCTCAGTGCTTGATGATGGCTGTCCAACACCAAACTTAGAATTGGTGTCTGGGGGCTCTGTATAGCTTTGCACCAAGAGAGAGGGTTGGAACACTAAGTGTTGCACAATTGTCTCTTTTTTGTCAGAGAGAGAATTAGGGCTAGGTATCTTGAATAAGATACAATTCTCATGCAATTACAGGACTAGCTTTCCCCTTGCTACATCAATGATGGCATTGGCAGTGGCTAGGAAGGGTCTTCTAAGGATGATGGATTCATCCTCTTCTTCCCCAGTATCTAAGATTATAAAGTCCACAGGGATGTAAAGGTTTTTAACCTTTACTAGGACATCTTCCACTAAACCATATGCCTTTTTCATTGACTTATCTGCCATCTCTAGTGAGATTCTTGCAGCTTGTACCTCAAAGATTTCCAGTCTCTCCATTACAGAGAGAGGCATGAGGTTTATGCTTGACCCTAGGTCACACAGAGCCTTCTCAAAGGTAATGGTGCCTATGGTGCAAGGAATTAAGAATCGTTTGGGATCCGGTAGCTTCTGAGGTAGTTTCTATTGAACCAAGGCATTGAGTTCCTTGGTGAGCACTGGAGGTTCTTTCTCCAATGTCTCTGTTCCAAATAACTTGATATTTAGCTTCATGAGGACTCCCAAGTAAAGAGCAACTTGCTCTTCCCTAGTTTTCTCTTCCTCATCAGAGGAGGAGTGATCCTCATAATCCATAATTTGTAACAAGGCATTCAATGGAACTTCTATAGTCTCCTTATGAGCCTTAGTTGTCTTCAGTTCTTCAATAGGGAAGTGTTTAGTGGGCGTTGAACGCCCAGCTGCCCCATTACTGGTGTTCAATGCCAGCTTTTGTGCCACTTTGGGCGTTAAACGCCCAGTAAGGACTCCCTTACTGGCATTCAACGCCAATGATGGCTCATCTTTGGGCGTTGAATGCCCAGTAGGGACTTTCTTACAGGCATTCAACGCCAAAGCATCCCCTTCAGATTCGGCCTCAACTTCTACAGTGATGGCCTTGCACTCTTCTCTTGGGTTTACTTCAGTGTTACTTGAGAGAGTGTTAGGAGGGGTCTCAAGGATTCTCTGCTTAGAAGTCTCCATATGTTGCTGAGAAGATGGGGATGGTTTATTACTGTTAAACCTATTTTGGTTTCTTCCACCTTGATTATTGTTGAAGCCTTGCTGAGACTTCTGTTGATCCTTCCATGAGAAGTTAGGATGATTTCTCCATGAGGAGTTGTAGGTGTTTCCATAAGGTTCTCCTATGTAATTCACCTCTTCCATTGTGGGTTGATCTAGATCATAAGCATCTCCTTCATAGGAGATCTCTTCAGTGCTACCAGCTGCAGCTTGCATTTGAGTCAAATGCTGAGAGATCATATTGACCTGTTGGATCAAGATCTTGTTCTGAGCCAGTATGGCATTCAGAGTGTCAATCTCTAGGACTCCTTTCTTCCGAGCTACCCCATTGTTCACAGGGTTTCTCTTAGAAGTGTACATAAATTGGTTGTTTACAACCATTTCAATGAGTTTCTGTGCCTCTTCAGGGGTTTTCTTCAGGTGGAGTGATCCACCAGCAGAATGATCCAAGGACATCTTGGACATCTCAGATAGACCATCATAGAAGATACCTAGGATAGTCCATTCTGAGAGCATGTCAGGAGGACATCTCCTGATCAGTTGCTTGTATCTTTCCCAAGCTTCGTAGAGGGATTCACCCTCTTTTTATCTGAAGGTTTGAATTTCCACCCTGAGCTTACTCATCTTTTGAGGTGAAAAAAATTTGGCCAAAAATGCATTGACCAACTTTTTCCAAGAGTCTAGGCTTTCCTTAGGTTGAGAATCCAACCATATCCTAGCCTTGTCTCTAACAGTAAAAGGGAAAAGCATAAGACTGTAGACCTCAAGATCCACTCCATTGGTCTTAATAGTATCACAGATTTGCAATAATTCAGATAAGAATTGATGTGGATCTTCCAATGGAAGTCCATGGAATTTGCAGTTCTGTTGCATTAGAGAGACTAACTGAGGCTTAAGCTTAAAGTTATTTGCTCTAATGGCGGGTATGGAGATGCTTCTTTCATAGAAGTTAGAAGTGGGTGCAGTGAAGTCACCTAGGACCTTCCTTGCATCTCCTCCATTGTTCGGATCGGCTGCCATGTTTGTACTTTCAGCTTCTTGTTCGAAAAGTTCTGTGAGGTTTCCTACGGAGTGTTGTGCTTTAAATTTTTGTAAACGCCTCTTTAGGATCCTCTCAGGTTTAGGATCACGATCAAAGAGAGGTTCTTTATCTCTGTTCCTGCTCATAAACAAGAAAAAGAAAAACAAGAAAGAAAGAGAATGGGGGTTCTATGTCAAAGTATAGAAAACTCCAGTGAGATGTGAAGAAGAAAGATGAATGAAGATAGATGATGAATTCGAATAGAGGGGGTAGAAGAATTCAAAAATTAAGAATAAAAAGAGAAATTAGAAGTAAAAAATTTTTGTTTTTGTTTTATTTATTTATTGAATTCGAAAAACAAGAAGAAAATTAAAAGCTAACAAACTAAAAAGATTTGAAAATTAAAAGGTGATTTTCGAAAAAGAAGAAAGAAAGATTTGAAAATAAGATAAGATAGGAGGTTTGAAGAAGATTTGATTTTAAAAAAAAATTAAATGTAAAATTGGAAAGAAAAAGTCAACAAGATAAGATAAGAATTGAAAAGATTTGAAAAAGATTGAATTTTGAATTTTGAAGTTGAAACAAGTTAAGATAAAGATTTGAAAATAAGTTGAAAAGATAAGATATGGTGAATATTTGAAAAGATAGTAAAGATTTAAAAAGATTTGGAATTTGATTTTTTGAAAAATATTTAATTTTGAATTTGAAATAAGATAAGATAGGTTTTTTTTTTTTTTGAAACTTAAAGAAAAATTAAAAGATAAGATAAAGGTTTGAAAAGGATATGAAAAGATAAGATTTGAAATTCAAAATTTAAATTTTACCAACAAGAAAATACCAAACTTAAATAATTTAAATCAAGATAAAAAAAGAAGGCAAGATTTTCAAAAATTTGAATAAAGATAGAAAAGATATATTTTTGAATTTTCGAATTAATGAAGAAAGAGAAAAACAACCAAAAGACACCAAACTTAAAAATCTTAAGATCAAAACAAGAAAAGAAACAAGAACAACTTGAATACCAAGAAGAACACTCAAGAACAATTTTTGAAAATTTAAAGAAAAGATAAACACGCAAGGGACACCAAACTTAAAAATTGACACGACTCAAACAAAAGACAAAATTCTTTTTTTTTTTTGAAAATTTTTGGCAAAAGAAACCAAGAAAGTTCAAAACTTTTCACAAAAGACTTAAACACAAGACAAAGAAAAGATGAATTTTGAAAAAGTTTTTGAAAAAGAAAACAAAAGACACGAAACAAAATAGTAAAAGGTACCTAATCTAAGCAACAAGATAGTCCAGTAGTTTATCAAACTCGAACAATTCCCGGCAACGGTGCCAAAAACTTGGTGCATGAAATTGACTCCGCAATATTCGCACAGATAGACCAGCAAGTGCACCAGGTCGTCCAAGTAATACCTCAGGTGAGTGAGGGTCGATCCCACGGAGATTGTTAGTTTGAACAAGCAATGACTACCTTGTAGATCTTAGTCAGGCGCATAGAAAATGTAATTGTTGTGAAAAACGCATAAAATAGAATAAAGATAGAATTATATAATTGGTGTGAAATCAATGATAAGAGAACGGTTGAGGCTTCGGAGATGCTTGCTCCTTTTGGATCAACTTTTCTCACTCTCTACTCCAACTTCTGATGATTCATTCCTTGGCAAGCTGTAAGTGACTAACGCTAGGTCAGTGGTCATTAATCTCCTCTGCTTCAGACCAAACGCTAGGTCAGTTGTCATCCAATCTGAACGGGGATGAAGCTCCAGTAGTCCATTCCCTTGGTGATCCTACTCAAAGCGCCACAGACAAGTTCGGATCTTCCGGATCAGAGAATGCTGCTTCCTAATTCTAGCCTATACCACAAAGGCCCTACCGTACCTTGGCTGAACTGATGTCTCCAAGTCCCCAACGAAGTCATGGATTAGCCGTCTAAGAGATGTATAATCAAGCTTGTGGTTCAGTACTATCCCGTCAAGGACTCGCAAGAACCCATGTAGAATAGGGATGACGGTCAAGTTACACTCCCAATTCATTAGTATGAAGAACAAATATACATCTTAGAATAGAATCAAGCATAGATTGAAATAGAATAATGATATTATTAATCCATAAGAATCAGCAGAGCTCCTAACCTTAACCTAGGAGGTTAGTGACTCATAGCTTACAGAAAATAGTAACGTATTCGAAAATATGGCATAAGGTAAAAGTGAGGTAGAAAATCCTAAACATGGGTGATCTTCTCCTATATATACTAATCTGATAATTAAGGATTACAGAAATAGGATAAACTAGGTTGATAGTGTGAAAATCCACTTCTGGGGCCCACTTGGTGATTGTTTGGGCTGAACTAAGGGTGACTCCACGACCTAGTACCCTTCTTGGGCGTTGAACACCAGCTTTGGACTCCTTTTTGGGCGTTGGACGCCAGCTACTCCCTTTTGGGCGTCCAACGCCAGGAAGAGGGTGGAGTGCTAGCATTGAACGCCAATTTTGGACCTTCATTTCCAAAGCAAAGTTTGGACTATTATATATTGCTGGAAAGCCCTGGATGTTAGCTTTTCCAATGCCATTAAGAGTGCGCCATGTGGACTTCTGTAGCTCTAAAAATGCTCCTTCGAGTGCACGGAGGTCAGAATCCGACAGCATTTGCAGTCCTTTCTCTGTCTCTGAATCAGACTTTTCCAAAGCTCCTTAATTTCAGCCAGAATTTACTTGAATTATCATAAAACATACAAACTCAATGTAGAATCCAAAAATATAAATTTTGCACAAAAACCTATGAAAATATAATAAAATTTAAACAAAATATAATGAAAACTATATAAAAATGATGGCAAAAAGCGTATAAAATATCCGCTCATCAATGTGTCATAATTACATGTATGGATATGTGATTATATGCCACACTTCCTATTTCTTTTCTAATGGCTTCGGTTTTTTTAAATAATAATAATAATAATAATAATAATAATAATAATAATAATAATAATAATAATAATAATAATAATAATATTATTATTATTATTATTATTATTATTATTTTACCCCTTTTTTTGAATTATCTTATTATAATAAAAATTATTTAGAAATCTTAATGGATTTTAAATTTAAAGTATTATAAAATTTAATTTAATTAATTTTAGTAAAAATAATTTTCTTTAAATAAAATTCTCAATATACATGGTAGCTACAACATGTAAGTGAGAAAATAATAGAAGCAAAGGGCATGTCAACTAAATAGCAAACAAGTCAAGAAGCACCAAAATGATTCAAGAATTATCAACAGTTGCATAAGAAAATTCAACACCAATAGTAAAATTAAGAAGGAAAATAACAACAAGCTACAAAAGCAAAGTTAAAATGCAATGGACGAGAGTATGCAAATGCAATAATCAAAAGAGAATGAAAGATGAGAAAAAAGAGAAGTGAAACTTTGAAAAGAGGGAGAAGGGAAAGATAGAAAGGGAATGATGATCGGAAGATTGATGGTTTAGAATTCACAATAAATTCTCGTTGCAAGTATAGTTTCTAAACCAAGCAATAATCCTTTCATACAAAAAACTTGTTTGTCACTAAAGCAAACCCAATAAAATTTATAACCGAAGTATTTAAACCTCGGGTCGTCTTCTCAAGGAATTGCAGGGAATTATAATTTATTATTGGTTATAGAAAAATGTATATTTGGGTTTTTGAAATAGGGAACAGGAAAATAAACTGGCAATAAAGTAAATTAATTATCATGAACACCAGTGCAAGGTATAAGAACCGAAAATCCCATCCCAGTTATCCTTATCAGGTGTGATGAGAATTGTTTATTGCTCCCACTTAGTTGACCCTTACTAAATAAAGAAAAATCAAGTGGACTAATTAATTTGATTCCTCAAGTCCTAGTCAACTCCTGTGGAAAGACTAGCTTTAGAGGGATCCAAATCAATCAGCAAATTCTAATTTTCAATCAACAGCTGAGTTTGATAACTCAAGTATCACCGATTACTTCACCAAAGCAAAGGAGGAAAATCCAAATTATTTATATCATAAATAGAAGAAAGCAATCATAAATCTGAAATACCTCAAATTGTATTAAATAGAATATTCAAATCTAACATGAAGAGTTCATAAGCCAATTTGGCAATATAAGTAATTAGCAAGTGAAATAGAGCAACTAAAGTAATAGAGTAAACAAAAGTAGAAGAGAACATAAATTAAAGGAACATTGAACCTGGAATGAAGAAACAATCCTAAAATTAAGAGAAATCCTAAATCCTAAAACCTAAGAGAGAGGAGAGAGCCTCTCTCTCTAGAGAACTACATCTAAAATCTAAAATTGTGAATATAAAAGTTGTCCCTTTGAATTGATTTTTCCCCACTTTATAGCCTCTAATCTGTGTTTTCTGGGCCAAAAACTGGGTCAAAATAGTCCAAAAATCGCCCCCAGCATTTTCTGTTAATTCTGCAGATCGCACAGGTCACGCGTACGCGTCAGTCACGCGTGCGCGTGATTTGGAAAATTTCCTTGTTACGCGTATGCGTCGTCCATGCGTGCGCGTCTTTTGTGCAGACTCCAATCCGTGCGTACGCGTTAGGCATGCGCACGCGTCGCTGTAAATTTCTCCATTCCACGCGCTTGCGTGAGCCATGCGTACGCGTCGGTGCTCGCTGGTCATCTCCTTAGTTTCTTATGTTCCTTCCATTTTTTTGCAAGCTTCCTCTCCATTTCCTAAGCCATTCCTGCCCTATAAAGCCTGAAACACTTAACACACGGATCACGATATCGAATGGTATAAAAGTGAATTAAAATATACTAATTAAAGATCTCTAGGAAGCAAGTTTTCAATCTTAAAACAATACTAAGAAGGGATTGTAAAATCATGCAAATCATATAAATAAGTGAGTTAAGACTTGATAAAAACCACTCAATTAAACACAAGATAAACCATAAAATAGTAGTTTATCAACCTCCCCACACTTAAACATTAGCATGTCCTCATGCTTAGCTTAAGGAGATAAACTAAATGAGTAGGAAAAAGTAAGACTCATGCAATGCAATGCAACCTATGTATATGACTGCGACTATATGCTAAAATGGTTTTGTCTACTTGGGTAAAAGTAAATAAATTCTCCAAGACAAATATAAATCAGATTCCACTAATTCAAATCACACAATAAAGTACAAGTGAACTTGCAGAAAAAAATAGCTCATGAAAGCCGGGAACATAGAATCGAGCATCGAACCCTCACCGAAAGTGTATACACTCTAATCACTCAAGTGTTTAAGGTTCGACTCTCTCAATTCTCTACTAATCTTGCTTTCTAAGACTTGCTTTTCTTCTACCAATCAACACTAATTTGATGTACAAATACACATATCAAGAGGTCTTTTAAGGGTTGTAATGGGGTTAGGGTCAAGGTAGGATTGTATTTGGCCAAGTGGACTAAAATCTGAATCCTTAATTAACTTAAACTTTTCCCACCTAACTTAAGACAATCCATGTAATCACAATACAAAACCTAACTATCCATTAACCATGTTTTCCACATATTCATGCATTCTAATTTCAAGTACAGTACATATGTATTGCTTTCACCACTTACTTTGGGGCATTTTGTCCCCTTTTATTTATTTGCTCTTTTTCTTTTCTTTTTCTCCTTTATTTTTTTTCCTTTTTTTTTAATTTTTATGCATATCTATATTTTTTTTCAATGCATATGATTAAATTATTGAATGCATGAACATGTCCTAAACATTTCTTTCACATTTTCAAAAAATTCTAACATACTCAATTCTCAAACCAAATGTTTACAAACCCAATTTTCCCACACTTAATTCGTGAGCACTGTCACTAGTCTAAGCTAACCAAGGATTCAAATTAAGGACATTATTATTTTCTGCTTAGAGTTAGTGATGAGCTAAAGTAAAGAACAAAGGGGTATAATAGGCTCAAAATTGGTTTGCAAGGGATAATGAAAGGTAAGGCCATATGGGTATGTAAGCTCAGTGAAACAAATGCCTCAATCATATAAGTGCATGCATACATCAAACAATGGAAATATAGAATTAAGCAAGACAAAGATCACAATTTTAGAGAGAACAACACACACCAAAAATAAAATATTGGTTGATAAAATGCAACCAATCAAATAAGCTCAAAATCTCACTGGTTTTGTGTGTTCGAGCTCTAAACCATGTTCCAATATAATATTCCTTCAAACAAGTTTATCAAAAATTTTAAATCAAATCAGTAAAATGTTATAAAAAAGTTTCTTGAAAAAGAAAATATTACTTTAACCAAGTGGTGGTAAAATATGCACAAAATCAAACAAATATGCAATCAAATATGCAAATGCAACAATGAACAATCAAAGAAAATAAAACATTGGTGTTGAGAAGAAGGTAACTAACCCATGGAAGTCGGTATCGACCTCCCCACACTTAAAAATTGTACCGTCCTCGGTGCATGCTAGATGTGCAAGTGGATAGGTTTGCTACAACTGACGCCTTCTCTAAAGTTTGTGCAGATGGACTTGTCTGTCGCCCCATGGAGAAGCTTCTCGTTTCCCTTCTCGGTGGCCATCCTGAAAGAAGAAGAAAAAGAAGAAAAGTAACCCAGAAATAAAGATAATAAAATAAATAAAGTATGGGTGGGTTAATGACAAATAATGAGGGTCTCATTTACATGGTAGCTACAACATATACGTGAGAAAGCAATAGAAGCACATGGCATACCAATGGTGCAAAATTTGCAACAACGAGGGGGAGTGTATGGGTAACACAAGGTAGTATAAGTGCATATCAATGCAAATGGAATGCAAGTATCATAAAAGAATAGCATTGACTTATGAATATTAATACCCAATCAGAATAAAACAAGTCATGACGCACTAGAATAATTCAAGAAAAGATGCAACAGTTGAATAAGAAAATTTTAACACCAATGGAAAAATAATAAATTTAGAAAAGAAAATAAAAAATATGCACAAAATTAAAATGCAATGAATGAAAATATGCAAATAAATTAAGTAAAATAGAATGACAGAGAATAAGGATGAGAAGTTAAAGAATTGAAGAAGAAGGAAGTAAGAATGGGGAAAGAAAGAAGGAGAAAAGATAGAAGAAAGAAGAAAGAATGATAATAGAAAGATAAGTAGGATTGGAGAAGAAAAGATAGGAATTCTGGCGCTGATCTGGATAAATTGTGCGTCGCATGCGACGTGGACGCGTAGGGCACGTGTTCACGTCGGTTGGGCTATTTTCAACTGACGCGGATGCGTCAGGGACGCGTACGCGTGACCTGAAATGTGCTATTGGCGCGAGAGCAGCCTCGCGCATGCACAACTCTATGTTTTAATGCGCACATTTCCAAAATTTGAAGCGACGCGTGCGCGTGAGGGACGCGCACGCATGGATTGCCTGGAGGGGAAAATGACGAGTTCGCGTCAGGAACACGCACGCATGATGTTGCTTGTGCTCCTAGAACCATTCCAGCACCACACCATCACAAATTCCTTTCTAAACACATTTTTACGCCGATTTATAGGGTCACGCGTACGCGGGGGTGACGCGTACGCGTGGAAGGCTGATTTTGCAAGTTGACGCAGACGCAGACGCGTCAGGGATGCGTTCGCGTGGGCGTGTTTGTGCATAAGGCATGCCTCCAGCCACGCTCTCGCACAACTTTCTGTTTAGTTCTCCTTTGTTTTGCATGCACATATGACGCGTACGCGTCAGCGACGCTTGCGCGTCACGTTTTTTATGCAGTATGCAGAATGCAAAATGTAAATGCTGATGCAGACATTATGAATGAACACTAAGAAAAATAGATTAAAATAAAACTAAGAACAAAACAAAACAAAATAAAACTAAGACTGAAAAAGAACAATCATACCATGGTGGGTTGTCTCCCACCTAACACTTTTAGTTAAAGTCCTTAAGTTGGACATTTGATGAGCTCCCTGTTATGGTGGCTTGTGCTTGAACTCGTCTTGAAACTTCCACCAATGCTTGGACTTCCAATAAGCTCTATCAATACCAAGTAAATTTCTCAAGCTTTGATGGAGTTCTTCACAAGCTTTGAGCTCCCAAATTTGATCCTCATATATTCCTGGATCCCAAATCTTGTTTCTACACCCGTCTTCAAGTGGATCATAATGATTCCATCCGGGTGGTTCAGCCTTAGAATTCTCATTTAGGCACCCAAACAACTTCCTAGACTCATTCAGTTGATCTTTATACCAACCTTTGTACTTTAATTTGGAGCATACAACCATATTGAACCTTGCATGACAATTTTTATTACTAACCATCTCCCGCTTGCTCTTATAGTCAGCTACAAAGAGCTCTAAGTTGTCCATCCGTCTCAAGCAAAGCATGGGCTAATTAAGCTTAGAGATGAAAGGTTTACCCACTTAAATGAAGGAATGGACGGTGATGGCTTTGGGGGAGAGGTCTCTAATAATTTTGGCAAGATGATTTCCAGCTTCATTCCCTTGAGCTCTTCCTTGACAACTTCCACTTCCTTTCAAGCTTCTTCAATATCAACCTCTTCCTCTTGGTAGCTTTCTTCCAATTTGATCTCTTCTTCATTGTTCACCAAGGGCATGGGAGGTTGTGCTTCTTCTTCTTTAATCTCTATGTCAAGTCCAATAGGATAGGATTCAAATATAGATAAGAATTCATCAATGATTGAATCTATCTCTTGATCATCCCCTTCAAAGTCTTTAACCATGATATGCCTTGGAGGTTGTACACCCTCCTCAACATCAAATTCAAACTCCTTAGAAGGGGGCTCTATGACTAGCCTTTCCCATGGACGTTTCGCATCTCCTAAGTCTTCGACCACTTCTTCCTCTTCGATAATTCCGGCTTCCTCCAGTTGTTCCAATACAAAGTCATGCTCCTTACTGTCCACCGGAGTTTCTAGTATTTCCTTCATGCTACGTTTTTCATTAGATTCTCCACATGAAGCCATGGGGGTTTCTTGAGTGTCCGAACGTCGGGAAGCTAATTGATTTATTGCTTGCTCCAGTTGATGAAGGGTTGCATGAAATTGATCTACTGTTTCCTTGAGGTGAGCCTGTGATTCTTGGGTTGATGGATATGGACATGGTGCATATGGAAGTGGTGGTTCTTGGGGGTAATTGGATTAGAATTGGGGTGGGTAAGTGTTAGGGTCATATGGTGGTGAATGGTTGTAGGTGGCTTGTGAGTAAGGTGGTTCAAAGCTATGTCGAAGAGGTGGTTTATTGGCATATGATGGGGCTTGTTTGTAACTACAAGGGGGTCCACCATATCTATCATCTTGGTACGCACCTCGGAATTGTTCTTGACCATAGTAATTTGGTGGAGGTTGGTTGTCACGAAAGGGTCCACCATAACTGTTGTCTTGGTATGCATCATAGAATGGTTGTTGGTTATAGCGCATTAGAGGGGTTGTTGCCAAGAGGGTTGATCAAATCCTTGTGGCTCCTCCCATCTTTGATTCTTCTAACCTTGATGCCTATTTTCATTATAGTTTCCATTCCTTACAACAACATTGGAACCAAACTTAAAGCCAGAGGGGTGAGAATTCATAGTAGCAATTAAAGACAAAATTAATAAAAATTAATGAAAATAAACTCCTAAAACTAGAAACACTAAAAAAAGAAGCGAAAAAGCAAATATTTATAATAACCAATAATAAGGCACACATTTGCAATTCCCCGGCAACGGCGCCATTTTGATGATCGGAAGATTGATGGTTTAGAATTCACAATAAATTCTCGTTGCAAGTATAGTTTCTAAACCAAGCAATAATCTTTTCATACAAAAAACTTGTTTGTCACTAAAGCAAACCCAATAAAATTTATAACCGAAGTATTTAAACCTCGGGTCGTCTTCTCAAGGAATTGCAGGGAAGTATGATTTATTATTGGTTATGGAAAAAAGTATATTTTTGGGTTTTTGAAATAAGGAAAAGGAAAATAAACTGGTAATAAAGTAAATTAATTATCATGAACACCAGTGCAAGGTATAAGAACTGGAAATCCCATCCCAGTTATCCTTATCAGGTGTGATGAGAATTGTTTATTGCGCCCACTTAGTTAACCTTTACTAAATAAAAGAAAGTCAAGTGGACTAATTAATTTAATTCCTCAAGTCCTAGTCAACTTCTGTGGAAAGACTAGCTTTAGAGGGATCCAAATCAATAAGCAAATTCCAATTTTCAATCAACAGCTGAGTTTGATAACTCAAGTGTCACCAATTACTTCACCAAAGCAAAGGGGGAAAAATCTAAATTATTTATATCATAAATAGAAGAAAGCAATCATAAATCTGAAATACCTCAAATTGTATTAAATAGAATATTCAAATCTAACATGAAGAGTTCATAAGCCAATTTGGCAACATAAGTAATTAGCAAGTGAAATAGAGCAACTAAAGTAATAGAGTAAATAAAAGTAGAAGAGAACATAAATTAAAGGAACATTGAACCTGGAATGAAGAAACAATCCTAAAATTAAGAGAAATCCTAAATCCTAAAACCTAAGAGAGAGGAGAGAGCCTCTCTCTCTAGAGAACTACATCTAAAACCTAAAATTGTGAATATGAAAGTTGTCCCTTTGAATTGATTGATTCTCCCACTTTATAGCCTCTAATCTGTTTTCTAGGCCGAAAACTGGGTCAAAAACAGCCCAGAAATCGCCCCTAGCATTTTCTATTAATTCTGCAGATCACGCAGGTCATGCGTACACGTCAGTCACACATGCGCGTCTTTTGTACAGACTCCAATCCGTGCGTATGCGTCAGACACGCGAACGCGTCGCTGTAAATTTCTCCATTCTGTGCGCTTGCGTGAGCCATGCGTGCACGTCGGTGCTCGCTGGTCATCTCCTTAGTTTCTTGTGTTCCTTCCATTTTTTGCAAGCTTCCTCTCCATTTTCTAATCCATTCCTGCCCTATAAAGCCTGAAATACTTAACACACGGATCACGGCATCGAATGGTATAAAAGAGAATTAAAATATACTAATTAAAGATCTCTAGGAAGCAAGTTTTCAATTATAAAACAATACTAGAAAGGGATTGTAAAATCATACAAATCATATGAATAAGTGGGTGAAGACTTGATAAAAACCACTCAATTAAACATAAGATAAACCATAAAATAGTGGTTTATCAGGGAAGAAAAGAAATGGGAGGAGGGAAGAAGAAGAAAGGAATAAAGAAAGAAAAAGTAGTAGGAAAGAAATAAAGAACGAAGAGACACGGATGCGACACGGATGCGTCAACCACACGTACGCGTGGTTTGCGGTAGAAGGGAGTGACGTGTACGCGTCGTCCACGCGTACGCGTGGGAAGTAAAATGTAGGAGGTGATGTGTATGCGTCGGTCACACGTACGCGTGATAACTATTCGTGCTGGATGCACAAAACCTGCACAGTTCCATCACAACTCTCTGGTTTTTGTACCAGAGGCAGCATTAAGAGACAACGCATACGCGTCGGTCACGCTCACGCATGGGTGGCCAAAAAAGTAACATGACGCGTACGCGTCAGCGAGGCGCACTCGTGGGTTGGGTTGTGCATCTAGAACCCCACCTGCATGGTTCCAACACAACTCTCTGGTTTTTGTACCAGAGAGTAGTAGTATCAAAATTTTAGGGCGTTGACGCATACGCGTCGGTCACGCCTACGCGTGATAGCCCTTTTTTTTCAAAATCTTATTAAGAAACTAAAAAGTTACCAAAACAATGCCAAATATTATTAAACAAGCTAAATCACAACTTAAACTAAATAAACCTAACTACGAAAATGAAAATTCAACTTATTACTAATAAAAACAAAAAGGGAAAATGGGAAGAATTTACCATGGTAGGGTGTCTGCCACCTAGCACTTTTATTTATTGTCCTTAAATTGGACTTATGGAGAGCTCTAATCAAGGAGGCTTATGCTTATATTCATCCTTGAACTCCCAAGAGTGCTTGATCTTCAAGTGGTTGTCAGAATTTTTAACCAATTTCACCAAGTCTTGGTGAGGTTCTCTACAAGATATGAGCTCCCAAAGTTGATCCTCTTGTATGCCGGGATCCCAAACCTTGTTTTTACACCCATCTTCAAGTTGATCATCATAATTCCAATTGGGTGGTTCACAATCCAAATTCTCCTTCAAGCACCCAAACAACTTCCTAGACCCAAGCAATCTAGCTCTACACCAACCTTTGCATTTAGATTTTGAACATGCAACCATAGTGAACTTTGAATGGAAATTCCAACCACTTACCATATCCCTTTTGCTCTAAAAGCCACAAAGAGCTCTAAGTTTCCCATCCGTCTCAAGCAAACCATATTCAAGCGAGAAATTAAAGCTTAAGGGTAAGAATTTTACCCACTTGAATGTTGTGTTTGATGGTGATGGCTTGGGGAGAGGTGTTTCCAATAATGTTGCAAGCTCCACTCCCTTGTTCTCTTCCTTGATAACTTCCACCTCTTGACACGCTTCCTTCACTGCAACCTCTTCCTTATCAAGTTCTTCTAATTCTTTCCCATCACTCAAGTCATAAGTTGGGGGTTGAAAAAAGTCTACCTCAATGTTGCTTTCAATTCCATCAGGAAAAGGTCCTTCAAACTCAAGGGGTTCACTTGCGGATGCAAATTCATCACTAGGAGGACTTCATTTATGATCATCATCACCAAGGGAACTTGCTTCTTGCTCTATTCCTTCCAATTCTTCATAGGAAACATGCCTTGGAGGTTGTGCACTATCCTCCTCAACATCAAATTCAAGCTTCTTGGAGGAATACCCTACAACTATGGATTTCCATGGAGGTTCAACATCTCCTAAGTCTTCAACTACTTCCTCTTCTTCGATGATTTCGACTTTCTCCACTTGCTCTAGTACAAAGCCCTATTCCTGATTTTCCACCAGAGTTTTTAATCTCTCCTTCATGCTATGCTCTTCAATTGATTCTCCACATGCGGCCATGGGAGTACTTTGAGTGTCCAAGTGTTGCGAGGTTAGAATATTTACTAGCTCGGTCAAGGTAGCCACGAATTCAAGTATCGTCCTTTCCATCTCTTTTTGCCCTTGAAGAATAAGACCAAGGGTGTCATCCATTGGAGATTGGAGTGGATATGAGGGTTCATTGCTTGGGAGGAAGGGTTCATGATAGGAAGGTGGTTCATCTTGATAAGGATATGAAGATGGTGTATATTGAGGTGGTGGTTCTTGGGAGTAATTGTGTTGGAATTGGGGAGGTTCTATGCATGGTTCATATGGTTCATATAGTGGTTGGTATGATGGATATGGATTAAGGTCATATGAAAGTGTTTGGTGGTATGAGGCTTGTGAGTATGGTGGTTAAGGGCTATGTTGAGGATAAGGCTCATAGGCATATGGTGGAGGTTGTTGATAATCACAAGGAGGTCCACCATAGCCATCGGATTGGTATGCATCTTGGAATGGCTCTTGCTCATAGTACATTGGAGGAGGTTGTTGCCAAGATGGTTTATCATAAGCATATGGCTCCTCCCACCTTTGATTGTTCCATCTTTGATGCAAGCCTTTATTGTAGTTTTCATTTCCTGCAACATAGTTGTAACCACACTCATAACCAAAGGGGTGAGAATTCATGATAGCAACAGAAAATTAAAAAGAAAAACTGACAAAAATAAGCAAACAAAGTCCTAAAATTAACAAAAACTAACAAAGAAGCAAAAGGCAAACATATTCACAATATTCACAATAACCAATAATAAGGCACATGTTTGCAATTTCCCGGCAACGGAGTGGTGAGTATTTCCGCCTGTCACACGGATGACCCGGGTTCGATCCCCAGCAACGGCACCAAAAACTTGACGAAAGAAAATTGTCGGTCTAGAATTTCACAAAAATAATCATGTTGCAAGTATAGATCCAAACCATCAAATTATCCTCAATCAACGTTTAAATTGTTTGTCACTTAAGCAAACCCAATAAAAATAACCGAAGTATTTAAATCTCGAGTCATCTCTCAAAGGAATTGCAGGGAAGTATACTTATTATCGGTTGTGGAAAAGTATTTTTGGGGTTTTTAATGATGAACAAGGAATGTAAATAGCAAGAAAATAAACTAACAAATAAGAAAATTCTTAGCAAGAGGTAAAAAATAGAATTCCTATCCTCATTATCACCCTCAATTGTGATGGTAAATGTAAATTGCCTTCACTTAGTTAACCTCTAACCAATGAAGGAAAGTCAAGTGCGTACAATCAACTTAAGTTCACAAGTCCTAGTCAAATCATAGTGAAAGACTAGATTTAGTGAAGTTCAAGCAAATCGGTAATCTTCAATTACCAATCAACAAGAGAGTTTGATAACTCAAGAGTCTCCAAATTTCTCAATCCAAGCCAAGAACACAAAAATCTATTTTAAAATCCAACCAAGCATTTTATCAAACACTTGGAAGGCATAAAAAAAACATAGAAAATTAACAAGAAATATTAAATCTAAACTACAAAATGCAAGAATCAATAACTAACAATTAAAGAAAACAACAATAAACATAGAAAACATAAATTGCATTAATAGAAATCAAACATAACAAGAGTTCATAAACATAAAAATGACATAAAAAGGGAAATTAACAATGTAAACAAAGAGACCCAAGACAATAAAGCATGAAAACATAAATGAAACTAGACTGAAATAAGAATTAAAGAGAGAATTAAAGAGAAATTAAACTAATCTACCTTAATTTCTAGAGAGAAGAAAGAGGTTCTCTCTTTAGAAAACCTAACCTAAAGCATGGTAAAACTAAACTATGACTCCTTGTGTTTACTGCTCCATCCCCAGCCTCTTATCTTCATATTCGGGCTTGAAACAGGGCCAAAAGCAGCCCAGAAATCGCCCACAGTATATTCACTTTATTGCAGCACGTGATGCTCGTCAGACGTATGCATTAGCCATGCATACGCGTTAATTGAACTCTGCACTGGCCACGCATATGCATCAGCTACGCGTACACGTCATTTGGACTATGGCTTAGCCATGCGTACACGTCATCCATGCGTACGCGTCGAGACTAGCTTCTCAATTGTCCAAATTCTTGTGTTCCTTCCACTTTTTCATGCTTCCTTTCCATCCTCTAAGCCATTCCTGTCCTAAAAACCTGAGATCACTTAACGCACATATCACAACATCAAATAGTAATAAAAGAGAATTAAAAATTAGCGATTTTAAGGCCTAAAAAGTATGTTTTAATCATAGCACAAAATTAGGAATGAAACTTAAAAACATGAAATTTACATGAATAAGTGTGAGAATAATTGACAAAATTCACTCTATTCAATCCAAAATATACCATAAAATAGTGGTTTATCAGCTGAGCACGATATCCCAGGGGTTCCAATTTATTCGTGACCGAAAGGCGACATCTCCATGGAGATGTGTCGGGTTGGCAGTTGAACCGACAATGTGATATCACAAGCCAAATAGGATAGGCTTTCATCATATGCATCGTTTACATGCTTGCCTGCTTTGATTACATGAGTTATGCCTATATGAATAATATGTCTAAATGCTAATTGACTTACCTGTTACACATGAATACTATTTGTGCCTTACTTGGTTGCATTAAATGTGTTTGACTGGTGTTAAGGAGGATCGGGAGGCGGTGGCGATGGGATCGCATGGAGGTTAGGTTGGTGAAGGCTATGGGATGTAGTGGTGTGATAAGTATTAGATAGAAATTCCCTAAGTTTTAGATAACCCTTTTTATGATGGTTGGTTTAAGTTTTTTTTTTTTTTTGTTAAGCTTGAATATCTGTGATGTGAAGTTCTAGAATTGCCTTTGGCGTCCCGGAACCTTATATCTTATATATTGGGTACTGTTACCATACTGAGAACCTCCGGTTCTCATACCATATGTTGTTGTTACTTTTCAGATGCAGGTCGCAACCCACCTCGGTGAGTTTGTGGATGGTGACAGAGCGGAGGACCTTTGTTTATCTTGTCATTTAGTTATTATGTTGTAGATTCTCTCACTTTTGTTATTATACTCTGTTACCTTAGAGGCTTACTTGAGAGATAAGTTGTATAAGCTGTTTTAACTCAAAAATTCTGTATTTTCTATTTGCAACTAGTCGGCTTAAACTTCGTGAGCTACGACTAGAGTTCTTTTGTTTATCATACTTATACATATCTATCTTGACTATTATTATATTAAGTCTCATATTGTATCTTGTGCCTATATGTTTTTGGTTATCGTGTGTGAACGCTTCGCGCTTTGTAATTCTGCTTTATACAATTTTGGACTTTACTCCTTCATCAGGATCCTAGTGTTATTATGTCCTTCTATATTTATTAATGTATGAGTTTTAGAACTGTCGTGATGCCTTGTTATCCTTCGCTTTACAGTTAGTGGTAAGATTTAGGATAATGGGGTGTTACAACTGGCAGCGCATCTTCTTCCTTCTCTTCTTGCGGATCTCTTTCTCTCTTTTCCTTTTCTTTCTTTATTCTTCTCAAATGTGTGTGTGTCCGTTGGTGAGGGTAAGTGAGGGGGAGGAGTGTGCGGCTAAGGTTTTGGTGAGTGGAGTGTATGTGATTAAAATAAGGGTTAGGATAGTTTCGTAATTTTATTAAAAACTAGAGATAGGGTATTAATTTGAAACCTAATTTAATCTTGAAAATTACTCTAAGAATATTTTGTTTATCAATTTACTAATTGTCTTCCAATCAAATACTCTAATTTAAAATATAAGATAATATAAATAATTTTTTTATTCATAAAACTTAAAGAATTAAATTCCAAAATCTTAATTATTTAAATCAAATCATATAAAATTTTTATTATTTTTTTTCAATTTCTAGAACTTTAAATCATAATTAAGAAATTTTCTAATTACAATAAAAATCTCTTAAAATATAATCTTAAATAAACATAATCAATCATAAAATAACTTATTATTTAATTTTCAAAAATATGAGATTTTACACGAACCATGCAAACTTGGGGGAAAGCTTTACTATTTATTTCTCAGATACAAAAGTGACATCAATGTGAAGAGGAGAAAGACACGAATACTTTAATTGGATTAGATTTTTTAATGGAGTCACGAAACTCAAAAAATCAATGTTAGAAGTTCTTCGGTTCCATGAAATCACGTTCTTCTCTCTCTTGGGTTCTCTTTTTTTCCTTTTGTTTCGGTGACCAAATGAAAAGATAAGATGATGATTAATTAGTGATAGTAATGAAGTGTCAAGGGCATTAAATGAAGGGGGTTGTATATTGGATGTCACGGCATTAAATTGTTGAGTCAACAATTTAAGTTATAAATATTTTAAATAGATAATTACAAAGAAAAATGTATTAAAACACAAGTAATAATACGTATGGAATAAATATATATAAGTTACTAATATAAATGACATTAGTAACATAATGATTATAATAAATAAAAATATATGATGGAACATTAACAATTTTAAATTCATTAAGGATGACCGATATTTACTTATATCAGCCGATATCAAACCCGAAAATAATATTATTATCAAAATTCTATTTTAATTATAGCATGTAAAATAAAATAATAATAATATTATATTATTATTTATTTTATTTTCGAAATCTGGACTCGGCTCATTAAAATAAAATTAATTGCTGAAAAACCGAAATCTTGCAAAACGTCTTCTAGTTGTAAGAACTTAAGGCGTTACAACCAATAATGAGTTCTTTCTTAAAAGTAATTCTCAAATTAGTCTCATACCTTTTCTTTCTACTTACCCTTTTATATAATTGGAGTTAGTGTTAGGATTTGTTCACCATTTTTGAATTGTATTAATGATCATTAAATCAATTGGAACGTTTTAACATTGATTGGTCGATCTTATAACATTTAAAGCTGAGTTATGATATACAATTGATGGCTGATCTATAACGGATATGTTAATAATCTATAACAATATATAATGCGAATACGGAGGGTTTGGTATCTAATTTTTTTTCATATTTTATCCCCTATTTTTATAATCTAAAATTACATATTCAGTCACGTACTGCATTAGAATTATGTAATTACTTCACTCTTAACCGTAAAAGAAATTAAAAAAAATTGCTCGCTCTCAATCTTATCTATAACAATATATAATGCGAATACGAAGAGTTTGATGTCCAATTTTTTTCTTATTTTACCCTTATTTTTATAATCTAAAATTACATATTCAGTCACGTACTGCATTAGAATTATGTAACTGCTTCACTCTCAACCGTGAAAGAAATTTAAAAAAATTGCTTGCACTCAGTCTTAAGATTATAAAATGGCTCCACTTGCAAAATAGTTTAAACAAGGTAATTTTTTTTAAAATAAATGTACAAATGTACAAATAATAATTTTTTTCTTCAAATTATTATCATACTATCTTAATGTACTCTTATACCTACACAATATATAATGATAATCGGTGTCCAAATTTAAGTTTTAATATTACCCCTAAAGAGGGGTTTATTATTAAAGAAATTCTTTCGTCAATTACTTTAAATAAATAAATTTATACCCATTTTCTTATGGTAACCTCATTAAGATATTCTTATTAGATGTAAATTATTGTTACAGATTTTTTTATTAGGATATGTTTTTAAGGAATAAAAGTAAAATAATTCAAACAGGTTAATTTAAAAAAAAATTTATACAGAATAATTTTTCTCTTCAAATTATTAACATACTCTTGTAATATACTACTCTAAATATCTATATAATATATAATATCGATTAGCGTCCAAATTTAAATTCTAATATTATTCTTAATGAAAGAGTTTTTTTATTAAAAAAATTTGTATATCCAGTCGTTAAATTGAATAAAAAAATTCACACATTTTTTATCGCAAAAGTTTTTTATTGTATGTAAATTATTCATACAAATTTTTTATAATAGATATATTTTTAAAAGAATAAAAGTAAAATAGTTTAACAAGACAATATTTTTTTAAAAAGTTTACACACAATAATTTTCTGTCAATATATCATGATTCATTTTGCATATAATATTCATTCATTTAAGTTCATAGAGTGCTTTAAAAAATTATATTTAAGTACTTTTTATTTTTTAATTATTTTATATTTTAAAATTCAAAATTTGTATTTTTATTTTTATTCAAGGTTTATTTTTATATTTTATTTTAATTATGTTAATAAAATATATGAATATTAATTTTTATTTTTAATTTTTAGGATAAATAAAAAGATAGGACCTTTTTTTATAAATTAAATGATTGAAAAACTTACTTATTATAGAATAAGTTAAGTCTATTTATTAACTATAGGAGTACATATAATTCACTTTTGAATGTAATCAAAATACATATAAATTTATTCAATTTTTTAAAATTTACATTAATTATTAAAATTATGATATAATGGATGTACTCTTATAAAAAAAATGAAAATGACTTCATAAGTATTTTTTTTGTTGGGAGAAAACATAACTCAATAAGTATAAAGTCTACTTTTAACAACTATAGATAAGTAAAATAAGTAATAAAAAACGAACATAAAATTTAATTTTTTTGTTATTTGGTATAAAAATAAATATAATAAAATAAATCATTGTTCTCATACAAAATGGCATAAAATTTGACATTATCTTTTTTTAGAGTTATTTATTTTTTTTAGTTTTTATCCTTATTTTTGTGTTATATTTTAATTTTAATTTTGTTAAACAAAAAGTACTAATATCATTTAACTTTTATCATAAATATAAATATAAATATATGACTTTGTGTGCATTAGATAATAAAAAAAATACTCATACCAGACAAAGTTAAATTTACTCCTTCATCATATTTATAGGAGTGTAAATGATTGACACAAGTGTTACAAAATTTTTTTATTATTATTTTTAAAATAGTATTCACTTTTGAGTGTAATAATTATGAACTAATATATGGTGGTAACTAAATGGGACTGAAAAGAAGGTAGAAGAAAAATAAAAACCCGAGGAAAGAAGAAAGAACAAGCCAATATAAAAGTGGTGGTGAACTAATAATAAATATGTAAATAGATAATGGTAAGAAAAAAGAATAATGAAAACAAAATTTAAAAATTCTAAAACAATAACAAGCTAAGACTAAAGATAATTTAAAAAGTTGAATATAAAATTATTAGATAAAAATTTTTTAGTCATTAAAATTATGCGGAAAAAAGAGTGATTTAAATATAAGTTTTTATATCTACTTTAAATTTAATAAAATTGAGAAATAAATAAATTTATAATATTTATAAATTTTATCTTCATTGTTACACATAATAACAACTTAATGATTTTAGTATTATACCTAAATTAATTTAAATTTAATTATTTTATATATTAAAAAAATTAATTAATTTATAGATTTTTTATTTTTTATTTAATTATTCTATACAAAATTTTTGAATTCTTGATATCTTAAATTTTTTCTTAAAATGATAAAGTATGATTTAACAATCAAGAATGAAAAATGAATATCTATATAATAATTATACATCTAGATATTTAAATCAAACAAAAAAAACAATTCTTTTAGCAAATCTTTAATAATTTAAAAGTTAACACAATGAATAGTTATGGATCGAAGTGATGAACAAAAATGAGAGCTGACATAATGGTATGATGGTAATTAATTGCGGTTGAAGTTAATAGAAGAAGAAAATAAGACAAAAAAGAATAAAATAAGACAACATAATAGTGACGGTGAGACAATAATAGTTATACACAATGGCGGAACCAGAAATTTTATAAGAGGGGGGCCAATTAAATATAAAATATAACAAAAAATTAACAAAATATGATTTGTAGTATATATATCAAAAAAGTAATTATATTATATAAAAGTCAATGTTCAACTACATACTTTAAGATTTTGATATTTTTAAACTTGCTCGACGATGCTTCATGGAACTAAAATCATCAATTATCATCTCTAAAGTGAATTTTGAAGCAATTTCTTTTTCAATATATACAATCATACAATCTGCTAAAAATTCATCTTCCATCTTGTTTCGAAGCCTTGTTTTAATAATCTTCATAGCTGAAAAGGCCCGTTCAGTTGTTGCTGTTGTCACAGGAAGAGTCAAAACAAGACGAATTTAAAGGATATATATTTGATTTTTCTGTCTCTGTCAATTTTTGACACAATTCAGCAAGAGTAGACAAATTCTGAAAATCTGGAGCTTTAACCACATCAAGTTCATAATGTTGTAACTCATAATCCAATTGAATCTTTTCTTGCTCAGAAAAATCTAAAGAATAGAAATTATTTGCAAGCTTGCATATGTTACAAACACCGAATAACTTGAAAGCATCTTTAGGATCTAAAGATGTACTCAATATGAGGAGCTCCACCTAGTATCTCCTAATTTTTTTAATGTGCCAATTTGATTTGCTCCCCTTCCTGTTTCAATGTGACATAATTGATTAAGCAAATCTTTACAAGACTTAACAGCAATATTATGAGGAGAATTAAGAGATTTACCCACATGAGATAAAAATGCACAATCCTTTCCATTATTCACTTTTTTCCAATTGCGAAATCCTCCTGATGTGAATGGACTTGATTTTCTAGAAAATAAATAGCATGGAAGACAAAATGCAGCATCCACTTCTGGCGAATATTCTAGCCAAGAAAAACTCTTAAACCAATGAGCTTTGAAACGACGAGGATGACTTTCTAGACCAGAAAGAGGGTACTCATCCATAATAAATTGATATGGTCCAAACTTTATGTATGCTCTACGGATTTCATCTTGTTGATTGATAGGATAATTCCAAATTTGCGGACGCTTTCCGGGATCATGCATCAATGTATCAATATTAACTTGATCTATTTCAGTCCTTGTTATTTTGGAAGCAGGGGGTTGAATATCTTGCTCAAAAAGTTGTGTCACAGATTATTCAATAATATTTTGAACATTACTCAAAGAACCTGAAGCTGAATTTTGTTCATCATATATTCTCTCTTTTCTCTTGAAAAATGAGTGAATTGTTTTCATCTTTGACATTTTTAACTTAACTTGAACTATCTAACAAAAAAAAAAACAAAAATAATTGCATATATATTATTTTCTTAAAAAAAATATTAAACCTATTGAGCAATAACAAATAATTTTAGAAACACAAATATATAATAACCAAAAATAAAGTTATTGATTTACCTGAATATTTTTTTTGTTCCAAGTCTCACCCAAAAATAATTTTATTGAGTTTTGTCCTCACTTCAATCTTTGAACACTGTCCATTATAAAAAAAATAAATTAATTATTTTAAATAAATAATGTAAATAATACTTGACATTGTTATTAACTTAAAAAAATTGAAATATACCTCTTTGAATCTTTATTGTGCATTCAATGGTTAATATTTTGCTGTTCACTTCTCTTCAATGGTTTTTCTTCATATGTCTTGTTTTGGTATGGAAAGAAAATTAGAATGAGAAGAGTAGAAGACCAAAAGTTTGGGAACCACTAAAAGAGAGAGAAAAGTGGCGCTGAAGCCTCTGATGGTTTAAAACAAATATTTGAAACATGTACTAGTGTTACTTTAATTAATAGTATGGGTTTGGGCAGTTGGGCTAGTATAATAGAACCATTTTTATTAATTATTAGAATGGACTATTTGTTAACAAGAACAACAATAATTCAAATATCCAATACATAGTGCAGTTTTTAGTTATTTTAATTTATAAAATTTTGTAACTTATATTTTTTTTCTAATATTATATATAAAAAAAATTTAATATTATTAATTATTACTATTTACTATTTTTTTTAAAAAATTTTGGGGGGACCATGGCCACCTTAGGCCCCCGTCGATCCGCCACTGGTTATACATGTAAAAAGAATGATAAAAAAAATGATAGTGTATAATATAATGAGATGATATAATCAAAATAAAAATTAATAATTTTAAAATAATAATAAAATTAAAAATAATTAAAGATATTTAATATAAAATTAAAGAAATATTTTTTTATCTATTTGAATTATACATAAAGATAAAGAGTGTTCTGAATATAAATTTTTAAATTTGTTTCAAATTAAATAAGATTGAAAAAATAAATAAATTTAATATATAAATAACTAATTTGTAAACCATGTTAGTAAATCTTTATCTTAATTTTATTATACATAATAATAATATAACTTTTTTACCTTTTCTAATTTAAATTTAATTATTTTATATTTTTTACATATCTTAAATAATTTAAAATATTTTATTTTTTTATAATTAATTTTTATTTATTGATATTAAATTTATAATTTTAAAAATAAAAATATAAAAATAATTTTTTTAATTCAATAAAAAAACGACTGAACCGCTAATAATAATAATAATAATAATAATAATAATAATAATAATAATAATAATAATAATAAATAATGACGACCACCATAACAACCTACTACCTTTCATTATTTTCCACTTTGTCACACAGATGTCGGGGAAGAGTTTCAATTTTACTAGGACCACAAGTTAAATCTTAACTACACGTTCAAAATTAAAAAAATTAGCTTCTAAGTTTGTAATCTTACTCATATGTCACCATTGATTATTTATTCAGTTTAATTAATCATATATTAAGATGAAACAATATAAAACGAAATAATTATGGACTTGCTTAACACGTAATTTAGCACTTCATTGGTAAGCATCCACCATTGATGCATGCAAGTCCAAAATCATCACCAACTCTCACTCCCTACACTTTTCGGGGCTAAGTTTCTAAAATTTGCTCATCATGATGACAATGCCAGCATGCAATTGGCAAAGAGAAAAGAAGTTATATTATTATTATCGTCCTCGTAGATAAAATTGTATTAAAATTGTCCCTGAACTTAACAACGATTGTTCTTAAGACATTTTTTGACAACGGATTGATGACGTAGTTGACCATGTTAGACTTGTATTTTCTAATTCAATCTCATCCCTCATGAATCTGCTTCTTTTTATTCGCTTTGGTGTTGCTCCCATCAATATTATCACTACCACCACCTCTTCCATCGTCATCCAAAAATATCAACTTCTCATTCTCGGCAGTCTTTCTCTCCAACTTCGAAACCCTCTCACTCAATTCAATAAACTTCGTCTTTCTACACCCAAACTACACCACGCCTCTCCTCCTTCCTCAACTCATCAATCACACCCTCAGCATTCCATTTTTTTCTCTTCCAATAACCCACACTTCTCAGCTTCCAATTACAATCAACTAACCACTCAATAAATCAAGGTAATAAAATTCAAGAATACACCTAAACTCTACAAACTTAGATAAAACTTGAATTACATATAAAAGAATGAAATAAATAAAATTCGACACCTAATCTTAGCTCGAGGGTTTCATAACATTGCACTAATTGAGAAAAAGCAATAACTAATGTACTTAAATTTTCGAATTCCTTTTATTTGTGAAAAAAGAATTAAAAATTGAGATGGCCAATAAGGCTGACCGAATCAACTCAAGCTCTGCAATTGTACCTACAAACAAAGCAATTATTCCCATATTTTCAAAAATCATCTATAAATAATTATAAAATATAATTAAATAGAACTTATCAATTTTAACATCAAGAAATTAAGCAAAATTCGTAAACTCATTTATCAATTTCAAGTATACTTAACTGAATAACTAAGCAATTGTTGAAAGACATAGAGATAATGATGAAAAGGAAGTAACGACATATAAGAGAAGAGAAGGAGACAAAGATTGAGAGTTGGAATAGTGATGAAAAATAACATACATGAAGCAGAGTTAAACACCAAAGTAGTCCCTAAGATTCACAAAATCCACCGATTTAGTCCCTGACTTCTCAATTGCACTAATTAAGTCCTCCAGATTGAAAAAAAATACATCAACGTGGTTCCCCTAATATTTTCCGGTCAGATTCCTTACCGGCGGGAGTGACGTGGCGAATGAGTGCCACGCTGGAGGATCGAAAACGTCGTCGTGTTGGGTTTTGGCGCTAAACCCATTAATAGACGACACCGTTTCAAGTAAGCATCTACAAAACTTTCAAACCCCCTCCCCCACTATTCAAAGATCACTTCGTCTTCTTCATCTTCTGCAAACTGAAAGCACCAAATTCTGGCATTCTAGAGTCCTGGCGTGGCTTTTCAGAGTGAAACAATCTGGAGTTCAAAGGAACCTGGTCATCGTTGGCTGAAGATCGGTAAAGGAACGAGCAAAGATTCTGCGTGAAATTCCCTGTGACAGAGTTTGGCATGCAAAATATTAGATAGTTTTGTTCTGTTCTACGTAGTGGTAAGGTATCCATCATTATGGATTTTACTTGAAAAATTGGTGTAGATTGATGGGAAACCATGGATACTATGTTAGTAGCTAGGGTTTTTACATTGGGTGGTGCAGGTAGGGGTTATCAGAATGCTCTGTTTTTAAACCGAAAATGTGGGCATTTATATAATGGCATAGTGACTGAAGTAATTGTTAGTTAGAAAATTTGGAATATGATCTGTTGTTGTTTGCTGATTCTATATTTTAGTAAAAATGTTGTATATATATATTTTTTTGATACAGATGGAGAGGTTGCTGGATATAATGTTCAATCATGGTGGAACGTTTAAGAAGAATGTTGATGGAAAGTTGGTTTACTCACCTGACAATAGAGCGTGCTTAGGTGATTTAGATGAGGATACACTTGATGTCTTCTTCGTTAGGAACTATTTCAAGGAGTTGGGATATGACAAGGTAGTTGAGTGCTGGTGGTTGATTTCGGAGAGGAGCTTGGAGGTTGGATTGAGAGCTCTGACCACTGATGATGAATTAAGGGAGATGTGCTTCCATGCACAGATGAATGATGGAGTAGTCGATGTTTATTTCGAATATGGAGTTTCGACACCTGAACTAATGGAGGGGAAAGAAGCTGTTTTGTGTCTGGATTATATTCAAGAAGAGGAGCCTGATGGTGACTTAAACAAGAAGAACACCCCTGAGGATACCTTAAATGAAATGCCACATGACAAATGTGATCCTGACCCAATTCCTCCTACTCCAATCCCCATTCCAAACAGTCCAACTACAATCCCAGTTCCTGCTAACACCCCCACCACAAGACCTATCCATGATGACACCAAGTCCATGGCTGATCATGAGAATCCCAAACTCTATCATATACCCAACCCAGAATCCACTACAAAGCCCAATACAACCCCAACTGTCAAGCAGAATCCAAAACCCAAGCAGAACCAGAAGCCCAAGAAAACTCAACCAAAGCCCAAGCCCAAGTTTACTTCAAAACCGAAGCACAAATTTAACCCACCTAAAAGAATCACAAGATCTCAGGGAAGGGGACATTGGAGTGCTAACAAAGGGAAGTAAACTTTTCATGTGGATTTAACTGCAACCAGATCAAGCAGTGATGAAGAGAGTTCGGAGGATGACTCTTATGTCCTTGTGCAGGAGGCCAGCTCTAGTAGTGATGATGAGTTGGTTACACAACCAATTAGGAAGAGGTCAAGAAGGTTCAGAAGGCCTCAGCCATGGCCAAAGGAAAGGAAAAGATGTATAAAGACACTATTATGCAAGATGATGATGCAATTGTGGCAGACTTATCTGATGTAGAGGTGGACTTTGATTTTTTAGGAAGTCCAGGAAACGGATTGATGTATGATGCTCTTAACCCGGGTGCAGAATCTGATGGTGCCAACTCCTGGCACTCGGAGGAGATGAAGACTCCTCCTAACTCTGAAGATGAATTGGAATCTGATGAAGAATTGGATGAATTTCTAATCTTCCATGAGGGCCAGAGATTTGGTGAGTTACAACTGCAAGTGGGAATAAATTTTAATACTAAACAAGACTTCAGGGATGCTGTGCGAGAGTTTACCATTCAGGAGGGTAGGAGGATTAAGTTTGTAAAGAATGACAATATGAGGTGTAGGGCAGTGTGCCAGGTGGAAGAGTGCTCATGGGTTGTTTACGCCTCAAGGGATCATGAAGACTCTTGCTGGCAAATCAAGACTTTTTATGACAATCATACATGTCCAAGAGAGAATTCTAATAGGGCTGCAAACAGAGCTTGGCTGGCAAGTAAGTTGGTAAAAAAGGTTAGAAAGTACCCCAACTTCAAGCAATGTGAGGCTGCAACATACTTTAGGTCAAAGTGTGATCTCATATTGCATAGGAATTCATTATCCCGAGCCTTGGCTGATGCAAGAAATGTTGTCTACGGGGATGAAAAAGCACAGTATGCCTTGTTAAGGGATTATGCTGAAACGCTGCTAAAGACCAATCTGGGATCCACTGTAAAGATTGGGGTTACTCCACTGCCTGACGGCCAAGTAATGTTTGATAAAATGTACATCTGCTTGAATGGTTGCAAGAACGGGTTTAAAGCTGGGTGTCGACCTTTAATCGGCCTCGATGGAGCATTTCTAAAGACGCAGATTGGTAGACAGATATTATCAGCTGTCGCACAAGATGCAAATCACCACATTTATGTGGTTGCTTGGGCTATAGTCAACATTGAAAACAAGGAGAACTGAAAATGGTTTTTGGAGTTACTCCACGATGATTTAGGAGACTATAAGGCTAACAGGTGGTGTTTCATTTCTGATATGCAGAAGGTTAGACAGTTTATATTGTAAGCAAAATGTATATCTGTTTATTGTTTAAACTATTTGGTTCTATGTTTTATTTGGTATGGATAATTGCAACTTGCTGATCTCACTTATTATATACATTATGTAGGTTGTTTGGTTATTTAGGTTGTTTGAATATTTAGGGTCTTTGGTTATTTAAGTAGTTTGATTATTTAGGTGGTTTGCTTATTTAGGCTGATTGGTAATTGATTATTTATGGTGGTTGCTAATTGATTATTTAGGGTGATTGGTTATTGATATTTGGTTATTTTGGTTGTTTGGTGTCTGCTATATCTTTCCATCAATTGCAGGGGTTGATTTCGGCTGTGGAGGAGGTCATGCCACAGGTCTGCCATCGTTTCTGTGTATGGCACCTGTGGCAAAATTTCAACAAACAGTGGAAGGATCTTGAGTTGCGGAGACTCCTTTGGGATGCTGCAAGGTCAACCACTTTCCAAGATTTTATTGGCAACATGGATAAGATCAAAAGAGTTAGTGAGGAAGCATGGACATACCTTAACAAGTGGCCTAGGCATTCATGGACGAAGTCTCAATTTAGCCACAGGCCAAAGCTGGATAATATATGCAACAACGCATGTGAGGTCTTCAACGCAAGGATCAAAGAGGCTAGGAGCAAGCCAATCATCACACTGCTTGAAGAGGTAAGGATGTTCGTTATGAGGTCCATTGCAAAGAACAAGATAAAGTTGAACAACCACGTTGGAAAACTTCCTCCAGTTATTCAGAGCCGGTTAGAAAAGGTAAGGAAAGAGTCAAAGAACTGGGTTCCTATATGGACTGGGGATGAAGCCTATGAGAAGTTTGAGGTCCATGGACAACCAACAAACATGGTTGTCGATCTAGGCAAAAGACTTTGCACCTACCAGTTCTGGATGTTAACAGGTAATTTTTGTTACATTTACATGATATTTATCTTCATTCTATTTATGTTCATTTGCATTATCATTAGATTCATTTTAGGCTATTTTTATCTGAACTATTAACTGACATGGTCTGGACTTGAATTGCCTTTTGTTTGGTGTGCTGTAGGCATTCCCTGTGTTCATGTCTGTGCTGCTCTTGCATGGGTGAACAAGAGACCAGAGGATTTCTGTCACCCCTTGACCACAATGGATTCATACAGGAAGACCTATGAACATTACATCAATCCTCTCCCGGGTCAATCCATGTGGGAAAAATCAGCATATAGTCAGCCCCAGGCTCCAAACATCAAACGGAAACCAGGAAAGCTCACAACCAAAAGAAGAAAGGACGCTGATGAGGGTACTAGTCTAAACAAGAAAGCTAAGCAGGCTGTTACCCTAAAGAGACAGCTCAAGCCATTCACATGCACATATTGTGGTGTAAAAGGCCACACCAAAGGGGGATGCAAATAGAAGAGAGCTGATGAGCTTGCTGCTGCTCTTGCGGCTGCAGCAGCTGCTGTGGCAGCTTCCAAGGCCAAAGCTACTCCTACTGGGAGTACACCTGCAGCTGAAGCAAGCAACACTACCAATCCGGCACCACCGGCAACTGACATTCCACCACCAGTGTCTGCACCGCAAGCTGAAGAGGTTGAATTATCCCAACCAAGTTATGGTGGAACACAAGATGAGGTATAAAAGATCCCAAAATATTTGTTGTTTACTTCCTAGATTTAACTTCCCTTTTCACACTAACCCATACAAATTATTACACTTTACGCAGGCACCACCACCACCAACAACAAGGCCACCTAAATTGCCAACCAAACGGAGGACCTCACCACAACTAGTAACTACTTCTATCGATCCCATGCAAGGAGCAAGTGTAGCCACATCTTCAAGGTTGGCAAGCTTCATGAAGTTTGTTCCAACACCACAGTTCAAGACACCAAGGAAGAAAAATCCTTGATTTTGGATGTTCTAGCAGCTGATTTAACAATATACATGGGAATTGGGCATTGGTTGATATTTTGGGTTTTTTGTTATTTTGGATTTAACAATATACATGGGATTTGTTATTTTGGCTAGACTGAATGGTTTATTTTGATTTTCTGGTAGTAGATAGTTTAACAGAGTTTATGCTCCAAGGTAGCTGTTTCAGTATGTTTATCCTTATGTGGTCAACTGCAACTGTGTTACATTGACAATGTCTTGTTTATAATCTACAACTACTATTATCAATTACCTCTTCTGTTCATTTAGTTTGGATTCTACTTTTGTAAAATCTATCTACAAATAACACACCAATAAGCTAAACAGTTCCTATACATTCATTAACAGATGCTTTCAAGCACAGTTCTTACATTTTTTCCATCACAACTAAAACAAGTTTTTACATTTTTACCATCACAACTAAAACAACAACTAACATAGAAAAAAATAGAAATCCTAACATTTGTATCATATATTTCTGGGTCCTTAACTCAGCCTCCAAATTGCCAATCCTCAAAGCAAGACTCGCGCTCACTTCTTCATTGTTGTATGCAGCAGTGTCTTCCAAATTTTCTTTATCATCTTCTACAATGTCTGCCCATCGAAAGAATCCACACCATCTTCTTCCACTACTCTGTGATCATGAAATTTAACAGTTACCATCAAAATAGTCAACAACAAATCTTCAGGAAACACTCACGTTGTAATTTGGGCATCCAAAGAAGGGCTTATTTGGGTGGGTTTTTGTTCCAGACCATCGGAGCACAGGACGTTGCCCATACCCACACTGCTCTGGTACTCGCGTGCCTCTACTCTGACTTGGCCTCCTTGTGGTTGATCGCATAGAACTTCCCTCTCCTTCATCTGTACGTCCAACCATCCTCCAACCAGCAAAGCAATGGGTACGAGAATGAGCAGGGAAGAAGAAGAAGAAGAAGAAGAAGAAGAAGAAGAAGAAGAAGAAGAAGAAGAAGAAGAAGAAGAAGAAGAAGAAGAAGAAGAAGAAGAAGAAGAAGAAGAAGAAGAAGAAGAAGATGATGATGATGATGATGATGATGATGATGATGATGATGATGATGATGATGATGATGATGATGAAGATGTGCTGCGCTACTTCTGAGTTAGGGTTTAAAAAGGGATTAGGGACCAAATTGGTACATAAAGTTTCATTTGCCACATCAACCAACCGTTAGACACTCTAGCGTGGCACTCATTCGCCACATCACTCCCGCCGGTAAGGAATCTGACCGAAAAATATTAGGGGGACCACGTTGATGCATTTTTTCAATCTAGAGGACTTAATTAGTGCAATTGGGAAGTCAAGGACTAAATCGGTGCATTTGTGAATCTCAGGGACTACTTTGGTGTTTAACTCCATGAAGCAAGAGAAGAAAATGATGACATAGATGGAAAGGAAGCCTGAGAAGATGACGACCACAGCGATACAGACGAACCATGACAATGAAGAAGAACGACGATGAGAAAGAAGCAAAACAAGGAGATAGGAAACAGGAGATTGACAAGCCTTGAATGATGCTGGTGGTTGGTTGGAGACAAAGCAAAATGGCTTCAAATAGTGCAACACAATTCCTGGAACTCATATTGGGATTAGGGTTATAAACCAATAACAGGGACTAAATTGAGTTAGGAAAAGTATAAGGTACCAACATATTATCTGCCAACTTATTGCTAACAATAATTAATTATATTTTAAACACATATATAAAAAGACACATCTAGAAAATATATCTATAAAGACACTTCTATTAAACACAACCATAAAAAAGATATTTTTATTAGACACATCCACAAAGACACTTTCATTAAACACAGTTATAAATAAGAGTTGGCAGAAGTTGGCAGAAATGCTGTTGGTAACATAGCGGGATTGATTGATTGAGTTAAAATCTTATAATTGCCACGTAATATAGCCGTTGGTTGTTTATCGTGGCTTCCTTCATACACTTCATTACTCCCTTCGTGAATATTTTCCAAAAAATACCTCAAAAATGACCGTTGTTAAGTTTATAGACAATTTTGAAGCAATTTTAAATTAAGAGATGAATTTGATGCTCGATCGCAAGTTCGAAAACCACTTTAAAATTTAACTCTTATTACAATCCTGAATGTGACTTTTGTCTCTTTTTTTTACCCCCAAACAAAAATCAAGCAAAACTTACAAATATGCAAGATTAAATCAACAATGCCCAAGATGCAAAAAGTAGGTGTTGGTTCCTAAGAATCCTACGTAGGGATGATAATGGGTAGGGTAGGGTTTGAACCTAATCCTAACCCTATCCGCAAGTTGAATTTGTTACTAAAACTCAACATTATCCTATCCGCGAGTTGAGAAATACTAAACCCTAACCCTATCCGCGGTCAACCCGCGGATATCCGATCCTACCCACGAGTTTTCATAAATATGTAATATTATTATATAACTTAATGATGATGCAAATTAAAAATTCAATACAAACAACACAATCATTTCATAAATAACATAACTATTAAATGTTGAATTCTACATAAAAATATTTGTTTAAATTAATAACACAAATACAAATAAAATTTTGTAATATAATATTGTATTTATATTCTACTAAAATAGAATTGATTTTTATGTAAACAAAAGTATTAAATTATCAACTGATGATCTTGATTTAATGGTAAAGACTTTTAACACTAAGTCAGAGGTTCTTAGTTTAATACCCACCTATAATATATACATATATAAAGTACGGATTAGTTGGGTAGGGTTGAGACTCAACCCACACCTTATCCAATCCGCACTCAAACCCGCTTCGCACTCAATCCTATCCGCAGCGGATCGAGTTCGCAATCCTATCACATTAGGTGGAATAAGATTGGGTATCCGCCAATAAAATACATGTGGCCACCCCTAAGCCTAGCTATTATCTTCATCAATGCTATAGTAATCAACCCAAAGTTAAAAGTCAAACAATTCTAATCCAAACAACTATTCATCATTCAATTGTGCAACTACTTTGCAAAAGAAATTAACCACGTGTCCTATGTGTGATTGAAGTCTTTAGCAAAGAAGTAATGATTTCCATAGCTTCACACAAGTGATTATTTCCTTTCAACAACAACAACAATAACAATTTTCAACATATGTTTAAAAAAATTAAACACTCTAGCTTTTAATTAAAATTGATTTTGAGATTTTTTAAATTATAAAAAAAATTAAAATTATAAAACTAATTTTTTAAATAAAAAATAGTCTCTAAATATATATTTAAAATCCCTTAAAATTGGAATTGATTTGATTTAGTAATCAAATTTCCTCCCCTTTTGTGACACAATCCAATTCCAAGTATAATAATACTTTTATAAGAGTCAATTTTTATTATATTTACACTAAATAATTATTTTAATTTTAAAATATTTTTAATAAAACATTTGCTTTTTCTTTTTTTATTTTATTTTTATGATATTTTATTTTATCAATTTTCATATCTATCAACTTATTCTATTATAGCCTATTTTTTATGAAAAACTTAATCATTCATCTACCAGCCTATTTTTAAAATATTTTTTTATTAAAATTATGAGGAATGACAATGAAATAAGGATGGAGCTTCATAATTATGTTTTATTCGTTTTGGTATAAAAGAGTCACACTAAAAGAAAAAAAGAGAAGAGAGGAGAAAGAATGAACCAAAGAAACACAGGGTAATAGTTAAATTTATTTTTAAAAGATCACCCACTCTTTAAATTAGTTCTCAAATATTTTTTTAGCTATATTAGTTGATGCACAGAAACTTGTCTCTCAACAAATTCCCCTTCGGCAAGTATACCGAATTGTCGTCAAGTAATAACTCACAATAGAGTGAGGTCAAATCCCACAGAGATTAACGGATTAAGCAATCAATGGTTAATTAATTATTCTAGTTAGACGAATCATTAAGGAGTGATAAGCAGCAGGAATTGTAAATGGCATAAAAGTAAAGAAAGCAATAAAGTGCAGAAAAGTAAAATGGGAAGAAAAGTAAATGTAAGAACTAAAAATAAAATGAACATTGGGATCAAGAGATATTTCAATCTTCCGGATCAAGTTCATTCTCATCTCTTCCTCAATCAATGCATTCATTGATCTCCTTGGCAATCTTAAGTGATTGGATCCCAATTCCTTGGCAATCCAATCTCTCTAAGCTTGAACAATTTCCCAATTCCTTGATTTAATTGCTCATGAGAAGAGATGAAGTATGGTCACTGATTATACCACATGTATTTCCAAATCAAAGTATTGGAAGAATTATATGTCACCATATCCGTCCAAACCCCAATTTGGTCCAACATGAGAAAGCATTTCTAGCATGATCTCTTCATTCCTCTTCCAAAGTTCCGAAGAGATCCAAGTATGAGCAATTTCTCTTCTGAGACAATTACCCAATTGGATGAAGATCGAAAGCTCTCTAGTAAAATCAAGAGAAAAGAAAGAAGAAGAAGAATAAGAACTACAATTGATCCATTGAATCACAATAGAGCTCTTTAACCCAATGAAAAGAGTTAGTTGATAATTGCTCTACCAAAATAGAAAAGAAAGAAAGTGCAGAAAAGTAAAGATGAAGATTGAAACTAAAATTGAAACTTCAAAATTCATAAATAAAAAGTACAAAGAAAACGAAACTACTCCTAAGGAAGAAAAGAAGAGAAAAGGAAGAAGAGTGTAGGAGGGGAGGGGTCCGAAGACCCACTCCCCTTGGAGTGTGCCAATTCACAGAAGTTCAAATTGGTCTTCACTCTCTCCCCCTTCCTTCAATTCTCCATTTCAGAATGAAATCAATGTAGAAACTAAGGCCTTTTTATAGGCTCTCCTAAATTACAAAATGAAATGAAATTAAAAGCAAATTATAATGAAATAAAAATTAACTATTCTAGATGCTTCTTGTGGCCTTGATTGGTTGACAATTGTGTGCTTGCTTGCTTGAGCTTTGAAGTGGACTTGAGAGAGAAGTAAATCAAATTGACGTCCAGGGTGACTTGGCTTTATTGCTTTCGTTAGCCACACTAACGCTACAAGTGTGGCGTTAGTGCTGAAGTTAGTGTGGCTAACGTCACACTTGCTACCCAGTTAGTGTTTTTGGGGCTTAAAAGATGCCTCTGGTTTGTGCTCCAATTTCATGGCTACTATAGAGTATTATATATCGTTAGAAATCTCTGAATGTCAGCTTTCTAACGCAACTAGAATTATCTCAATTGGACCTCCGTAACTCAAGTTATGCTCCTTTGAAGTGGACAAGGTCGCTGGCATAGTCGCTAGCGTTACTGGAAAAAGCGAGTCACAATAACGTTAGCGATCAGGGGCTTAATATTGCCAGGTTCTGGAGCTCAAAATTAATATCCACCCCATACTATTATATATTTTTGGAAAGCCCTGGATGTCTACTTTCCAACGCTTTTGAAAGCGCATCATTTGGAGCTCTACAGCTCGAGTTACACTTCTTGGAAGGTGAAGAGGTCAGCTGGCCTTACTACAAGTTGATACCATGTTTATCTTTGCACTTTCGGGGCAGGTTTTCTCCTTCAAATTCAATGTCCACCATGTAGTGCTATATGCTTGGAAAGATCTGGAATCCTACTTTCCAATGCCATTGGAATCACCTCATTTGAATCTTTGTGGCTCAAGTTATTCTTGTTTGAAGAAGGCATGGTCAGGCTGCCAGGTGAGACTTTTATCCACGTTAGTGTCCACGTTAGTGTAACTAACGTGGGTCTTCCTTTGCTTCGCAAACATTAGTGGCACTCACTTTTTCCACTAACGTTGGCGTTTCCCTTTCCTTCCATGTTAGTTCCCACGTTAATGTAACTAACGTGGAAGCTAACGTGGGTCTTCTTTTGCTTCGCTAGCGTTATTGGCACTCACTTTTGCCAATAACGCTGCTCCTTCTTCAAAGTTAATGCCATTAACTTTCTCACTAACGTTGGGACTTCTCTTTTCTTTCATGTTAGTGCCCACGTTAGTGGAGCTAACGGGGTTGCTAACGTGGGTCTTCTTGCCTTTTGCTAATGTTAGTGGAGTTAACGTTCTCATTAACTTTCCAAGTTTTCCTTCCTTCCACTTTAATGGCCACGTTAGTGGCGCTAATGTAGCTACTAACGTGGCTCTTCTCTGCTTCTTTTGGTCTGAAATCAAGAAAACAAAGTGTATCAAAGTAACATACAAGACAAACTTCATTATACTAAGTGTGCTAATAATACCCAAAATCAAAACTTCACTTACTATGATCTATTTCATCATATTTACCCTGTATATTAGCTAAAATTCACCTTTCTTGAGATTTTTTTTCATGCAGAGATTTTTCATGCTTTTGCTCCTTTATCAACAGAAATTGTATGAAAACTGAATTAAAATCTACTGAAAAAGCATAGAAAAACAGGCCATAATGCCCTAGCATCACAACACCAAACTTAAATCTTGCTTGTCCCCAAGCAAGAAGAGAATCATGCAATAAGGTTTGACAATCCAAGGTAAGAAGAGTAGTAGTGTAATGTTCATGGTTAGCTAGCTTTCTATGCATGCAACAATCACAAAAGAAATTCAGATGATTGATGCCTCTATCTAGCTCAGTTTATGAAATCTTTTCTGTATGTTTCTTCCTTGAACAAGCTTTTCATTCTCTTTTTATCTTATCTTCTAGGTGCTTTGCACCATGATTTGAAAGCTACGACTCTAAATGCTTTGTTTTCAAGTATTACCACTTGATACATAAGCACCACAAGCATTTAATCAGAGGACTCTTTTGGCTCATTTTGTTTTCTTGTCTTCTTGACTCTCTAATCATTGATGCTCAGAGCCTTGAGCCTTGAGAGAGTGCTTTTGCACTTGAGCCTAGCCTTGACTCTAAATGTTTTGTTTTCAAGCTTTTTGCTTGATACATAAACACCACAAGCACTTTACAATTGAATTGTCATTGGTACTCAGAGCCTTCAGCTTTCTCATTCTCTTCCTTTTTTTTCTTGCCTTATTTGCAATTTCTTTTTCAAGGTTTTTATGATTTCAAAAATTTCATAAAATGTCCTAGATGAAAACTTCAATTAAATAAGTTCAAATGCAATTGAGCAACAATAGTCATGCTAGCTTCCCAATACTTATATGCTCATGCTAACTTCTTCTTAAATGACCTTGTTTGTTTATGATCATGAAACTACATTGCTTTGGACTCACAAAAATTCAAGATGGCAATCATAATGTCACAACAACATATTGTAATTCAAAAATCAAACTATGCTTATTCATAAGGAGCAAGCACACATACATACAAAGAAATTAGAAGACAATCATGCAATTGAATGTACTGGAAATAAGTAAGAGGAAAAAGGAACTTTACCACCTTATAGTTCATCTTCATTGTTGTTGCCCTTTTTTTCCTACTTTTCTCCCTTCCCACACCAATTTAGACTAATTGCTTGTCTTCAAGCAGCAAATAAAACAGTAGTGGTGGGGTCTATGATGGGTCATGAACGTCTTACATATTGAAATGTAAGTGATGTATGTGGTTAAGCAAGCAAAAATTAAGGATAACACTGCAGGCCAAAGAAGCACAGACATTATGATTATACAAATAAGTGGTATTGCTGGATACATTGCATAGAAAAATAAATGGCACACCAAACTTAGTGTGATACTTTCTCTTGGAATTGATGCAAGTATCCAGAAAGATGGAAAACAGAATATTGCAGGGCAACACCAAACTTAGAATGTGATCATATGCCAATTTTATTTGAGAAGAAGCTAAGTAAAAGAAACTGTTGTATTAATAACAAAATCACCAAGAGCCAGAGCTGTCACGAACAGGGGCTTCTTGGTGAGGCATTAACACAAACAGTTAGATAGCAAAAGAAAATAAAGAAACAAAAGAAAACAAAGACAAAAAAAAGTGTCTAATCTAGTAAATCAATCAACCTGTAGTTTGTTAATCACAATTAATCCCCGGCAACGGCGCCATAAACTTGATGCACGAAAACTTGTCTCTCAACAAATTCCCCTTCGGCAAGTATACCGAATTATCGTCAAGTAATAACTCACAATAGAGTGAGGTCGAATCCCACAGAGATTAACAGATTAAGCAATTAATGGTTAATTGATTATTCTAGTTAGATGAATCATTAATGAGTGATAAGCAGCAGGAATTGTAAATGGCATAAAAGTAAAGAAAGCAATAAAGTGCAGAAAAGTAAAATGGCAAGAAAAGTAAATGTAAGAACTAAAAATAAAATGAACATTGGGATCAAGAGATATTGCAATCCTCCGGATTAAGTTCATTCTCATCTCTTCCTCAATCAATGCATTCATTGATCTCCTTGGCAATCTTAAGTGATTGGATCTCAATTCCTTGGCAATCCAATCTCTCTAAGCTTGAACAATTTCCCAATTCCTTGATTTAATTGCTCATGAGAAGAGATGAAGTATGGTCACTGATTATACCACATGTATTTCCAAATCAAAGTATTGGGAGAATTATATGTCACCATATCCGTCCAAACCCCAATTTGGTCCAACATGAGAAAGCATTTCTAGCATGATCTCTTCATTCCTCTTCCAAGGTTTCGAAGAGATCCAAGTATGAGCAATTTCTCTTCCGAGACAATTACCCAATTGGATGAAGATCGAAAGCTCTCTAGTAAAATCAAGAGAAAAGAAAGAAGAAGAAGAATAAGAACTACAATTGATCCATTGAATCACAATAGAGCTCTTTAACCTAATGAAAAGAGTTAGTTGATCATTGCTCTACCAAAATAGAAAAGAAAGAAAGTGCAGAAAAGTAAAGATGAAGATTGAAACTAAAATTGAAACTTCAAAATTCATAAATAAAAAGTACAAAGAAAACGAAACTACTCCTAAGGAAGAAAATAAGAGAAAAGGAAGAAGAGTATAGAAGGGGAGGGGTCCGAAGACCCACTCCCCTTGGAGTGTGCCAATTCACCGAAGTTCAAATTGGTCTTCACTCTCTCTACCTTCCTTCAATTCTCCGTTTCAGAATGAAATCAATGTAGAAACTAAGGCCTTTTTATAGGCTCTCCTAAATTACAAAATGAAATAAAATTAAAAGCAAATTATAATGAAATGAAAATTAACTATTCTAGATGCTTCTTGTGGCCTTGATTGGTTGACAATTGTGTGCTTGCTTTCTTGAGCTTTGAAGTAGACTTGAGAGATAAGTAAATCAAATTGAGTTCTAGGGTGACTTGGCTTTATTGCTTCCCAGTTGGTGTTTTTGGGGCTTAAAAGATGCCTCCGATTTGTACTCCAATTTCATGGCCACTATAGAGTATTATATATCTTTGGAAAGCTCTGAATTTCAGCTTTCTAACGCAACTAGAATCACCTCAATTGGACCTCTGTAACTCAAGTTATGCTCCTTTGAAGTGGACAAGGTCGCTGGCATAGTCGCTAGCGTTACTGGAAAAAGCGAGTCACAATAACGTTAGCGATCAGGGGCTTAATATTTCCAGGTTCTGGAGCTCAAAATTAATGTCCATCCTATACTATTATATATTGTTGAAAAGGCCTGGATGTCTACTTTCCAACGCTTTTGAAAGCGCATCATTTGGAGCTCTATAGCTCGAGTTACACTTCTTGGAAGGTGAAGAGGTCAGCTGGCCTTACTACAGGTTGATACCATGTTCATCTTTTCACTTTCGGGGTAGGTTTTCTCCCTCAAATTCAGTGTCCACCATGTAGTGCCATATATGCTTGGAAAGATCTGGAATCCTACTTTCCAATGCCATTGGAATCACCTCATTTGGAGCTTTGTGGCTCAAGTTATTCTTGTTTGAAGAAGGCATGGTCAGGCTGCCAGGTGAGATTTTTGTCCACGTTAGTGTCCACGTTAGTGTAACTAACGTGGGTCTTCCTTTGCTTCGCAAACGTTAGTGGCACTCACTTTTTCCACTAACGTTGACGTTTCCCTTTCCTTCGACGTTAGTTCCCACGTTAATGTAACTAACGTGGAAGTTAACGTGGGTCTTGTTTTGCTTCGCTAGCGTTATTGGCACTCACTTTTGCCAATAACGCTGCTCCTTCTTCAAAGTTAATGCCATTAACTTTCTCACTAACGTTGGGACTTCTCTTTTCTTCCACGTTAGTGCCCACGTTAGTGGAGCTAACGGGGTTGCTAACGTGGGTCTTCTTGCCTTTTGCTAACGTTAGTGGCGTTAACGTTCTCACTAACTTTCCAAGTTTTTCTTCCTTCCACTTTAATGGCCACGTTAGTGGCGCTAACGTAGCCACTAACATGGCTCTTCTCTGCTTCTTTTGGTCTGAAATCAAGCAAACAAAGTGTATCAAAGTAACATACAAGACAAACTTCATTATACTAAGTGTGCTAATAATACCCAAAATCAAAACTTCACTTAGTGTGATCTATTTCATCATATTTACCCTATATATTAGCTAAAATTCACCTATGCTTGAGATTTTGTTTCATGCAGAGATTTTTCATGCTTTTTCTCCTTTATCAACAGAAATTGTATGAAAACTGAATTAAAATCTACTGAAAAAGCATAGAAAAACAGGCCATAATGCCCCGACATCATTAGTCCTTAAAAGATATAACGTAAGTCAAATTGGTCCTTCCGTTAGTTAGATAATGACGTGTCACGTTAAATGCCATGTGGCACGATGACGTGGTAGGCAGTGGCGGAGTTTAGTTCAGACAAGGGGGTCATGGCCCCCAAACTTTTTATAAAAAACTTAGTAGTACTTTTTCAAAAGATAAAAATTAGTTCAATTGACTTAAATACTTTACTATAACTTAAAGTATATAATAAGTTCAATAAACAACACTCTCTCTATCTTTAAGTTCAAATATAAAAAATTAGATATTTTTTATTTATTTAATTTAATATTATTTTATATTTTACTATTTATTTAATTTAATTTTTTATATGATAAAAAATAATAGAATATTCAATAAGTATCAATATTATTATATTTGTATAAATTGATAAAAAAATTCAATAAATATTATAATTTTAATATTTGTCCTTTTAACTTCTTCTTTACATATTTTACAGGATATATATTCAAATTTTATATAAAATAATAATAAAAAATCACAGAATTGATACATTTTTTAAGAGGAAGGCTAATATTTAAGAAGGATAACATATAACTTTTACAATATCAACACCTGTAGATAGTTCTTCTATTTTAATGAATCACGAAAAAAGTGAGATATAACCTTCAAAAGTTCAAAAAGTTACATCTGATGACTTTAATCTTAACCTTTTGGAACAAAATCTTGAAAAATGGCTTTAAATTTGGCAATATCACACAAACCAGAGAGATGAGATTAGACGAACTTATCTTAAATGGGGTCCATATAAAAAACATTTTGACAATTATTTTCTATCTGGCCCCTCCAAAATTTTGTTTCAAGTTCCGCCACTGGTGGTAGGTTAATGTCACGTTTCACAAGATGATTGGTTGACGTGTCACTTGACATGTAAAAAAGTTATTTAAAGTCAAAATAGTCCCTAAAAGTCCAGACGTAAGTCATTTTCATCTCTAAAATTTTAAAAATTAATCAAATTAGTCCATATATAAATTTCTTTTACTTTTTCTTCATAATATTAAATTTAAAATATTTTTGATGGTATTAATTTTAATATTATTTTTTAGAGCTTAAAAAACAAAATTCTATTTACATAAAATAATAAAAATAATTAAATTATTATAAAGTTATTTTGTCATTTATATTTTAAAATTTTACATTTTCAAATTGTAATTTTTTTATAGTGAAATTTTTTTATTTAAACTAGTTTATCAAATTATTATTGATTATATATTTAAAAATTCAATATTTTAAATCTCACTAAATAATATAGTAATTATTTTAAAATTTAAATCTTTTAAATTTTTTAAAATTTTAAAATTTTTATTATTGTTTAATTTATATATATGGTAAAACTCAGTAATTGAAAAATCGATTTGTGGGATCACTTGTTGATTCTTAATATTTTAGTATAGATTTTTTAAAAATAATTATTATATTTATTTAGTGGGATCTAAAATATTAAAACATTTAAAATAACTACTATATTTATTTTGTGAAATCTAAAATATTAAAACTAGTTAAATATAGTAGTTATTTTACTAAATATTTTGAATTTTATTAAATAAATATAGTAGTTATTTTAAATATTTTAATCTTTTAGATCTTACTAAATAAATATAGTAGTTATTTTAAAAAATTATATTAAAATATTAAAATTCAACAAGTGATCTTATAAATCGAGTTTTTAATTATTGAGTTCTACTATATAAATTAAACAATAATAAAAATTATAATTTTAAAAAATTTAAAAGATTTAAAATTTAAAATGACTACTATATTATTTAGTGAGATTTAAAATATTAAAATTTTAAATATATAATCAACAATAATTTGATAAACTCGTTTAAATAAAAAAAATTTACTATAAAAAATTACAATTTGAAAACGTAAAATTTTAAAATACAAATGACAAAATAACTTTATAATAATTTAATTATTTTTATTATTTTATGTAAAGAGAGTTTTGTTTATTAAGGTCTAAAAAATAATATTAAAATTTGTACTATCAAAAAATATTTTAAATTTAATATTATGAAGAAAAATAAAAAAAATTATATAAGGACTAATGTGATTAATTTTTAAGTTTTTACGGATAAAAATGACTTATATTTGGACTTCAAAGGACTATTTTGATTATAAATAATTTTTTTACATGTCAAGTGACATGTGGCGTGCTAGGTGTTACTGACTTGACACGTCAAGCAATCATCTTGTGATGACACGTGGCACTTAACATGACACGTTATTATCTAACTAGTAGAAGGACCAATTTGACTTATGTTTTATCTTCCAAGGACTAATATGACTAAAATAATTATTTTAGGACTAATTTAAAGAATAAATAATCTTTTAGAGACGAATTTAACTATTAACCCAAAGAAACACACATCATATCTGAAGGTTAATTCATAATTTTTTAAAATAATGGGAGTATCACAATAGCAACTTAGAGTCAAATTCTTGGTAACTACAATTATGTATTTCTTTCTCTCAATTTCAATTATAATCTCCATTATTTTAATTTATTTTATTATGAACTAAATTTATTGGCCAAGACATTGATAGCCCTTGACGTGAATTGATATATTATGAATTGATATTCAATGATTTATGTTATGAATCATATGTGTTTATAATCAAACTTAATGCTTTTAGATGCTTGATCATTATTTAAAAGATATGTTATTTACAATGTGTACGAGATGTCTCTGATACGGGTTGAAGGGTGGATCGGGAACCTGCGGATCAGGGCTGAAACCGGATCGCTTGACTGGAGCAATGGGGGGAGGTACCTGTAAAGACACTCCGACGCTTAAGTCAGAATGGATCTGAGAGGTATAATGTGTATGTGGAATGAATGAATACCTAGAGGGATTTGGGTCCTCAATTTATAGGTGTTGGTGAGCATCTTATCTTATCTTATCTTATCTGGCTAAGATAAGGGAGATGTTTGAATTCGAAAGTCAGTTAGGAGTTTCAGAGGGCCGGTTTTAGGCCTTCTAGGAGAGAGAGGCGGGTCGGACTCGAGGTGCCGGGTTCGGGTCCAACCTCGGGTCCGGGATCCATGGGCTGGATCCGTAACAGTTGCCCCCGCAGCGGGAGAGCGAGCAAGGTTGGTCTGTCGCTGGAAGGTGTGGTGTTGACCGCGGGCTAGGTCTTTAGTTTTTCTCGGGCATTCGTTTGGTTCTTTGGAGGGAGATCAGTGTCTCGGCCTCGGCTTGCTTTGAAGGCTCGTCTGACCGTTTTGGTTTGACGTGAGTCTTTCGAGTCCACTGCGTTCGTTGCGTTCTTCGAGGCGTGCTTTATTAGCTTCTTTTTTCGAGGGGGCATTTAATGTGAGGGGGCGTTTTCCTCTTTTGCCCCTACGAGCCTAACTTTGCTTAGGGTTAATTGTGTCTTTTTGCCCCCTTCTTTTTGTAACCGTTTTGGCCTTTTACTTGAGTTCCCTCGTTTATTTTTTTTTCTTTTTCATTCTTTCTTCTGAAAAAATCTCCTCTCTTCTCTGTGATACTGTTCTCTTGGTGTTTGCTTGCTGCTCCTGCTTCTCAAGCTTTTCCAGGATCATCTTCTGCATTACCAGGTTGGCAAGCTTCGCTTTTCTTCTTTTTATTTTGTGGTACTCCTGTCGTTCTGTATTTGCCATGTATTGCTTTGTCATTTCCTTTGTATTTTGTTTTGTCTCTGCTTAGTGTAGATTAGAATTGCTTTTTGGTGTATGATGGTATTGCATGGTGGTAGATAGTTCTGTTGGGGTAGTGGGTTTTGTAAGGGGGCGAGCGCCACCGTATAATTGGTGGTGTATAGTGGTGTCTGTTTGGTTTCATCCACCGTTTTCTGCCGCGAGGTTTGGCTGACGGTGGTGCTCGTCGCTATTTTAGGTATGGCTCCTCGAAGGACTGAGGGTGTGAGGGCTCCGGTGGCCCCAGCGGGGGGTGTCCCCGATCTTTTCTCTTGGGTTACTAGTGATGTATGGGGGACGCCATCGTGGATGACGGAGGCGGACCTCCAGCGGCTCCGTGATCAAGGAGCTGTTTGTGGGGGTGGCGACGCCGAACGCCACTACGAGCTTTCTCTCCCTGGGGTTGACGAGAGGGTTTGCTATACCAACCTTGATTCCCCGACTGTGCCGGATTGGATGTGGGTGTATGAGGCGATGTTTACCCAGCTCGGTGTTTGGCTACCTTTTTCCCCGTTTGTTCAACAGTTGTTAAGCCGGTGCTCCGTGGCGCCGTCCCAACTACATCCGAATAGCTGGGCGGGGATACGGTCTTTCGAGCTCGTTTGTGAGTTTCTGGAGCTTCCTGCCTCGGTAAACGTTTTTCTTTTTCTCTTCTTGTGTACCCTTCCGACCAAGGAGGGGAAGCACAAGAAGGGGTATGTGTCTTTTAGAGCTCAGCCTCATCGTCAGGTCTTCGGGTTGTATGAAGATTCTTTTCATGGTTTTAAGAGTGGATATTTTAAGGTTCGTCCCGCAAGGGGGCATCATCCTTTTTGGTTAACATTGGAGGGTGAGCGGCAGTTTCCCACCTATTGGAACTTTAAAGCGGGGCCGTCGGTTTTCACTCGGGTCACGCAAGAGTTCCTGACTTCGGAGGAAAAAGATGTCGCTCTTGTTCTGTGGCAATTGTTTGGGGAGCGTCCTCTTAATCCTCGGGATGTGATGGGTGATCCGGTTACTTGTCGGTCATATGTTGGTGTGTGTCTGTCCTTGTCTGTCATTTTTTTGGATTTTATGTTTGTTTTCCCGTTTTTGTAACTTGGGATTTTCATTTTCTTTTAGTTGAGATGGCTGTTGGTTTGACTTCCTTGGCACGACTGAAGGCAGCGATGGGTCGGGAGGAGGGGTCGTCGTCTCCAGCTACTCCTGTTTCTAATCCCGCCATGGAATCTCAGGCTGTTTCTCAGGAGGTGATTTCTTCGGGTGTGCGGGCCGATGCTCAGGTTTCTCCTGGTCCTGCGAATTCGCCTGAAGTCGTCGTGGTGACGGCTGTTGAGGCTTCTCGGAAGAGAAAAAGGCCTGAGGAGCCGAGCAGCGAGACTTTCGAGGAAGAGGGTCTGGTGCCTAGTGTGATGGACCGTCGTTTCGATGCCCCGGGGTTCATTGATCAACACTTGATGCCTGGTACAGGGCCGTTTTTTGATGGCTGCGATGTTTCGTTCCAGGCCAAGTCAGTGTATTGTGCCCTCCTTCGGTCTGCCGTCGTTGTTCGGAAGGCTGAGCCCGTGATGGCTCAGGTTGGTTTGTTGGATAAGAAACTCCGCCATTCTCAGGCTGAGATGGTTAAGCTGAAGGAGAAGCTTGAGGCTGCCGAGGTTGCGACAGAGAAGGCAGTGAAGTCTTCTGAGGAAGCCGGGGCGGAGATTCTCTGACTTTCCGAGGTTGAGACTTCACTTCTTTCCCAATTGGCTGAGGAGCAACAGCGGGCTTCTGATGCGGGTTCTCAAGCTGCCGTGCTTCTCGCTGAGTCAGAAGCTCTGAAGGCCGAGGTTGCTGCCTTGAAGAGGGAGAAGACGGAGTTGCTGGATGATGCTAAGGGTGCGATTGTGGCTACTGAGGAGACAATGAGGGCTCAGGCTTTACTGCTGGCTCTGGGTGTGGATGTGTCCGTGATGGGAGCTTTCAAGACTGTTCGTGATGGCCAGATTGTCGACCTCGAGTAGCTTTCTATCTTTGTTATTTGAATTTTATTTGGAACTGTTTTTTGAATGTTTTGGATGGCCATGGGCCGTGTAATTGCTACTTCGTAATGTCGGACATCGTTTAATGACGTTTTTCGGCCGTTCGGGCCTCCTTTGTATATTCTGTTTTATGGTATTTTTTGGCCGTTCGGGCCTTTTTGGTACATTTCGTTTTAAGCTATTCCGTTTGTATTTTATTTGTTCCCTCGGACCGCCGTTTGGTCAGGTTTATCATGGATATCCGTGTGTTGGGCCTGGGGGGTGATCGGTCCCCCCAGTCGTGGCCGTGTCTTTGTTCCGTATTTGGGACATTTAGAAAGATAGAAATAGCTTTTAATGGAATTTTATTGAAGGTTGGGCCTCGTTAAAACCCTCCGTCTTGGCGGGAAAGAGTACCCGGGATTGATACTTAAGCAAAAATTAAAATTTAAGAGTCGTAAAATGGGAAGATAGGTAAAGAAGAGACATAAGCAATAAAGAGAAAAGGGGTGACCTAGTTAGGTCGGCCTAAGTGTAGTATCGCCGTAAGTTGGCGGCGTTCCATGTCCTTGGAACTTCATTGCCGTTAAGCCGTTCGAGTTTATATGCTCCCTTTCCGATTACCGCCTTGATTCTGTATGGTCCTTCCCAGTTGGGAGTGAGTTTCCCTTCTCCTGGGGTTGGGGGACTGATGAGCGGATAATTTATACGCTTTTTGGCATTGTTTTTAGTATGTTTTTAGTAGGATCTAGTTACTTTTAGGGATGTTTTCATTAGTTTTTATGTTAAATTTACATTTCTGGACTTTACTATGAGTTTGTGTGTTTTTCTGTGATTTCAGGTATTTTCTGACTGAAATTGAGGGACTTGAGCAGAAATCAGATTCAGAGGTTGAAAAAGGACTACTGATGCTGTTGGATTCTGACCTCCCTGCACTCAAAGTGGATTTTCTGGAGCTACAGAACTCGAAATGGCGCGCTTCAATTTGCGTTGGAAAGTAGACATCCAGGGCTTTCCAGCAATATATAATAGTCCATACTTTGGCCAAGAATTGACGACGTAAACTGGCGTTCAACGCCAGCCTTCTGCCCAAATCTGGCGTCCAGCGCCAGAAAAGGATCCAAAACCAGAGTTGAACGCCCAAACTGGCACAAATACTGGCATTCAGCTCCACAAATGGCCTCTGCATGTGCTACACTTAAGCTCAGCCCAAACACACACCAAGTGGGCCCCGGAAGTGGATTTATACATCAAATACTTACTCATGTAAACCCTAGTAGCTAGTTTATTATAAATAGGACCTCTTACTATTGTATTAGGCATCTTTGGATTACCTTATGATCCTTTGATCACATTTTGGGGGCTGGCCATCTCGGCCATGCCTGGACCTTCACTTATGTATTTTTAACGGTAGAGTTTCTACACTCCATAGATTAAGGTGTGGAGCTCTGCTGTTCCTCAAAGATTAATGCAAAGTACTACTGTTTTCTATTCAATTCTTCTTATTTCTCTTCTAAGATATCCATTCGCACTCAAGAACATGATGAAGGTGATGATTATGTGTGACGCTCATCACCATTCTCCCCTATGAACGCGTGCCTGACAAACACTTCTGTTCTACATGAATTAAGCTAGAATGAGTATCTCTTAGATCTCCTAACCAGAATCTTCGTGGCGTAAGCTAGAATGATGGCGGCATTCAAGAGAATCCGGAAGGTCTAAACCTTGTCTGTGGTATTCTGAGTAGGATTCAATGATTGAATGACTGTGACGAGCTTCAAACTCGCGAGTGCTGGGCGTTAGTGACAGACGCAAAAGGAGGGTGAATCCTATTCCAGCATGATCGGGAACCGACAGATGAATAGCCATGCCGTGACAGGGTGCGTGAGCATATTATTCACTGAGAGGAGGGGATGTAGCCACTGACAATGGTGATGCCCTTGCATAAAGCCAGCCATGGAAAGGAGTAAGACTGATTGGATGAAGATAGCAGGAAAGCAGAGGTTCAGAGGAACGAAAAGCATCTCCATTCGCTTATCTGAAATTCCTACCAATGATTTACATAAGTATCTCTATCCCTATTTTATTATATAATATTTGAAAACACCATTATCACTTTATATCTGCCTGACTGAGATTTACAAGGTGACCATAGCTTGCTTCATACCAACAATCTCCGTGGGATTCGACCCTTACTCACGTAAGGTATTACTTGGACGACCCAGTGCACTTGCTAGTTAGTTGTATCGAAGTTGTGACGATTATGAATTAAGATCAGAGCACCAAGCTTTGAAGCCATTACCAGGATTTGTTCGAGCCTGGAGATCACAATTTCGTGCACCAAGTTTTTGGCGCCGTTGCCGGGGGTTGTTTGAGTTTGGACAACTGACGGTTCATCTTGTTGCTCAGATTGGGTAACTTTCTTTTCGTTTTCTTTTCAAAAAGTTTTCAAAAATTTTTCAAAAACTCTTCTTTTGTTTTCGAAAAAAAAAAATGTTTTCAAAAATTTATTCAAAATTTTTAAGAATGAATTCTAGTGTTTCATAAAGCATGTGAAGCCTGGCTGGCTGTAAAGCCATGTCTAAATTTGTTTGGACTGAGGCTTCCAACCATCACTTTATACGACTGTAGGGCATGTCAGGCATGTCATGTCTGAATCACATGCTAAAGCTTGGCTGGCCATTGGCCATGTCTAGTGTTTTGGACTGGAGCTTTCTTTGAAAGCTTGGCTGGCTAGTGAGCCATGTCTAATTCCTGGACTGAAGCTTTAGACTAACATGGCAAGATTTCTGGAATTCATATTAAAAATTTTGGAATCCTTATTTTTCTTTTTCATATAATTTTCGAAAAATATAAAATAAAAATCCAAAAAAATTAGAAAATCATAAAAATAAAAAATATTTTTGTGTTTCTTATTTGAGTCTTGAGTCATATCATAAGTTTGGTGTCACTTGCATATGCATCTTGCATTTTTTCGAAAATATCATGCATTCATAGTGTTCTTCATGATCTTCAAGTTGTTCTTGGTAAGTCTTCTTGTTTGATCTTGATGATTTTTTGTTTTGTGTCTTTTCATGTTTATCATATGCATTCTTGAATTCTTAGTGTCTAAGCATTAAAGAATTCTAAGTTTGGTGTCTTGCATGATTTCTTTGCATTAAAAATTTTTCAAAATTGTGTCTATGATGTTCATCTTGACATTCATAGTGTTCTTGGTGTTCATCTTGACATTCATAGCATTCTTGCATGCATTCATTGTTTTGATCTAAAAATTTCATGCATTGCATAATTTTCATGTTTTTCATAAAAATTTCAAAAATCAAAAAAATATCTTTCCCTTTTTCTCTCATCAAATTCGAAAATTTGGATTGACTTTTTCAAAAATTTTTAAAATCAAGTTGTTTCCTTATGAGTCAAATCAAATTTTCAATTTGAAAATCTTATCTTTTTCAAAATCTTTTTCAAAAATCAAATCTTTTTCAAAATTCTTAGTTATTTTCGAAAATAAAAAAAAAATATTTTTCAAAAATATTTTTCTTATTTTTATATCAAATTTTCGAAAATAATATAATCAATTAATGTTTTGATTCAAAAATTTGAAGTTTGTTACTTGCTTGTTAAGAAAGATTCAAACTTTAAGTTCTAGAATCATATCTTGTGATTTCTTATGAATCAAGTCATTAATTGTGATTTTAAAAATCAAATCTTTTTCAAAACTAATTTCAATCATATCTTTTCAAAAATATCTTCTTATCTTATCTTTTTCAAAAAAATATCTTTTCAAAATATCTTCTCTAACTTCCTAACTTCCTATCCCTTCAAAAGTTGTTTCAACTAACTAACTAACTTTTTGTTTGTTTCTTAACTTTTTCAAAACCACCTAACTAACTCTCTCTCTCTAATTTTCGAAAATATCTTCCCCCTTTTTCAAAATTTCTTTTTAATTAACTAATTATTTTTATTTTTATTTTTGATTTCAAAAATTTTCGAAAACTTCTAACATTTTTCAAAAACCAATTTTCAAAAATCACTAACTCCTTTTCAAAAATAATTTTCGAAAATTCCCTCTCTCTCTCTCATCCTATTCTATTTATTCATTCATTAACTAACATCTCTTCCTCACATCATCACCAAATTCGAACCCCCCTCTTCTATCTGTGTTCGAATTTCTTCCTCTTTTCTTCTACTAACAATAAGGATCCTCTTTACTGTGACATAGAGGATTCCTCTTCTTTTCTTTTTCTCTCCTCTTTCTTATGAGCAGGGACAGAGAAAAAGGCATTCTTGTTGAAGCTGATCCAAAACCTGAAAGGACTCTGAAGAGAAAATTAAGAGAAGCTAAAATACAACAATTCAGAGACAACTTAATTGAAAATTTCGAACAAGTAAAGGAGATGGCAGCCGAACCCAACAACAATGCAAGGAGAATGCTTGGTGACTTTACTGCACCTAATTCCAATTTACATGGAAGAAGCATCTCCATTCCTGCCATTGGAGCAAACAATTTTGAGCTGAAACCTCAATTAGTTTCTCTGATGCAGCAGAACTGCAAGTTTCATGGACTTCCATCTGAAGATCCTTTTCAGTTCTTGACTGAATTCTTGCAGATATGTGATACTGTTAAGACTAATGGAGTAGATCCTGAAGTCTACAGGCTCATGCTTTTCCCTTTTACTGTAAGAGACAGAGCTAGATTATGGTTGGATTCTCAACCCAAAGACAGCCTGAACTCTTGGGATAAGCTGGTCATGGCTTTCTTAGCCAAGTACTTTCCTCCTCAAAAGCTGAGCAAGCTTAGAGCTGATGTTCAAACCTTCAGACAGAAAGAAGGTGAATCCCTCTATGAAGCTTGGGAAAGATACAAACAGTTGATCAAAAAGTGTCCTTCTGACATGCTCTCAGAATGGACCATCCTGGATATATTCTATGATGGTTTATCTGAGCTATCAAAGATGTCACTGGACACCTCTGCAGGTGGATCCATTCACCTAAAGAAAACGCCTGCAGAAGCTCAAGAACTCATTGACATGGTTGCTAATAACCAGTTCATGTACACTTCTGAAAGGAATCCTATAAGCAATGGGACGCCTATGAAGAAGGGAGTTCTTGAAGTTGATACTCTGAATGCCATACTGGCTCAGAACAAAATATTGACTCAGCAAGTCAATATGATTTCTCAGAATCTGCATGGAATGCAAGCTGCATCCAACAGTACTCAAGAGGCATCTTCTGAAGAAGAAGCCTATGATCCTGAGAACCCTGCAATAGCAGAGGTGAACTACTTAGGTGAACCTTATGGAAACACCTATAACTCAACATGGAGAAATCATCCAAATTTCTCATGGAAGGATCAAAAGCCCCAACAAGGCTTTAATAATGGTGGAAGAAACAGGTTTAGCAATAGCAAGCCTTTTCCATCATCAACTCAGCAACAGACAGAGAACTCTGAACAAAATGCTTCTAATTTAGCAAATCTAGTCTCTGATCTATCTAAGGCCACTGTAAGTTTCATGAATGAAACAAGATCTTCCATTAGAAATCTGGAAGCACAAGTGGGCTAGCTGAGTAAAAGGATCACTGAAATCCCTCCTAGTACTCTCCCAAGCAATACAGAAGAGAATCCAAAAGGAGAGTGCAAGGCCATTGACATAAGCGCCATGGCCGAACCTGTGAGGAGAGAAGAGGACGTGAATCCCAAGGAGGAATACCTCCAGGGACGTCCAGTGATCAATAAGGAGCTTCCCTCTGGGGAACCAAAGGACTCTGAGGCTCATCTAGAGACCATAGAGATTCCATTGAACCTCCTTATACCTTTCATGAGCTCTGACGAGTATTCCTCTTCTGAAGAGAATGAGGATGTCACTGAAGAGCAAACTGCCAAGCTTTTTGGTGCAATCATGAAGCTGAATGCCAAATTGTTTGGCATTGATGCTTGGGAAGTTGAACCTCCCTTGTTCATCAATGAACTAAGTGATCTGGATCAACTGACATTGCCTCAGAAGAGACAGGATCCTGGAAAGTTCATAATACCCTGTACCATAGGCACCATGATCTTTAAGGCTCTATGTGACCTTGGTTCAGGAATAAACCTCATGCCCCTCTCTGTAATAGAGAAACTGGGAATCTATGGGGTACAAGCTGCTAAAATCTCATTAGAGATGGCAGACAGCTCAAGAAGACAGGCTTATGGACAAGTAGAAGATGTATTAGTAAAGGTTGAGGGCCTTTACATCCCTGCTGATTTCATAGTCCTGGATACTGGAAAGGAAGAGGATGAATCCATCATCCTAGGAAGACCTTTCCTGGCCACAGCAAGAGCTGTGATTGATGTTGACAGAGGTGAAATAGTCCTTCAATGGAATGAGAACTCCCTTGTATTCAAAACTCAAGGATCTCCCTCTGCAACCATGGAGAGGAAGCTTGAAAAGCTTCTCTCAAAGCAGAGTCAACCAAAGCCTCCACAGTCAAACTCTAAGTTTGGTGTTGGGAGGCCACAACCAAACTCTAAGTTTGGTGTTGGAGAGTCTCAACAAAGCTCTGCACATCTGTGAGGCTCCATGAGAGCCCAGTGTCAAGCTATTGACATTAAAGAAGCGCTTGTTGGGAGGCAACCCAATGTTTATCTAATTCTTATTTTTATTATTTTTCATGTTTTCTTAGGTTCATGATCATGTGGAGTCACAGAATAAATATAAAAATTGAAAACGGAATCAAAAACAGCAGAAGAAAAAATCACACCCTGGAAGAGCATCTGTCTGGCGTTCAAACGCCAGAACAGAGCATAGTTCTGGCGCTGAACGCCCAGAATGGGAGCATCCTGGCGCTGAACGCCCAGAACAAGCATGGTTCTGGCGTTCAACGCCAGAAATGGCAGCAAAGGGGCGTTGAACGCCCAAAATGGGCACCAACCTGGCGCTGAACGCCCAGAGTTGTGTGCAAGGGCATTTTACATGCCTAAATTGGTGCAGGGATGTAAATGCCTTGACACCTCAGGATCTGTGGACCCCATAGGATCATCTCAGGATCTGTGGACCCCACAGGATCCCCACCTACCTCATCATCTCTCTTTCCATTCATGATCATCCCTTCTGTTTTCCATTTACCACTCACATCCATACACCCACTACCTTCAAAATTCACCAACATCTCTCTCCCACCCAATCCCACCCATATGGCCGAATACACACTCCCATCCATCTCCTCCATATCTTCTTCTTATTCTTCTATTCTTTCTTCTTTTGCTCGAGGGCGAGCAACATTCTAAGTTTGGTGTGGTAAAAGCATAGCTTTTTTGTTTTTTCCATAACCATTGATGGCACCTAAGGCCAGAGAAACCTCTAGAAGGAGGAAAGGGAAGACAAAAGCTTCCATCAAGGGTCTATAGCTCAGTGGTAGAACATTTGACTGCAAATCAAGAGATCCCTGAGATACCTCAAGGGATACATTTTCTTCCACACAATTATTGGAAGCAACTAAGGGTGGAACATCAAGAGCACTCCATCATCCTTCATGAAATCAGAGAAGATCTAAAAGCACTGAAGGAGGAGCAACAAAGACAAGGAAGAGACATAGAGAGCTCAAGGACATCACTAAGGTGGATTCATTCCTTGTTCTTGCTTTCTCTGTTTTTCGTTTTCTATGTTATGTGCTTATCTATGTTTGTGTCTTCATTACATGATCATTAGTAGTTAGTAACTTTGTCTTAAAGATATGAATGTCCTATGAATCCATCACCTCTCTTAAAAGAAAAATGTTTTAATTCAAAAGAACAAGAAGTACATGAGTTTCGAATTTATCCTTGAACTTAGCTTAATTATATTGATGTGGTGACAATGCTTCTTGTTTTCTGAATGTATGCTTGAACAGTGCATATGTCTTTTGAAGTTGTTGTTTAAGAATGTTAAATATGTTGGCTCTTGAAAGAATGATGACTAGGAGACATGTTATTTGATAATCTGAAAAATCATAAAAATGATTCTTGAAGCAAGAAAAAGCAGCAAAGAACAAAGCTTGCAGAAAAAAAGAAGAAGAAAAAAAAAAGGGCGAAAAAAAAAATAGAAAAAAAAAAATAATAAAGAAAAAGAAAAAGCAAGCAGAAAAAGCCAATAACCCTTAAAACCAAAAGGCAAGGGCAATTAAAAAAGGGATCCCAAGGCTTTGAGCATCAGTGGATAGGAGGGCCTAAAGGAATAAAATCCTGGTCTAAGCGGCTAAACCAAGCTGTCCCTATCCATGTACTTGTGGCGTGTAGGTGTCAAGTGAAAACTTGAGACTGAGCGGTTAAAGTCAAGGTCCAAAGCAAAAACAAAGAGTGTGCTTAAGAACCCTGGACACCTCTAATTGGGGACTTTAGCAAAGCTGAGTCACAATCTGAAAAGGTTCACCCAATTATGTGTCTGTGGCATTTATGTATCCGGTGGTAATACTGGAAAACAAAGTGCTTAGGGCCACGGCCAAGACTCATAAAGAAGCTGTGTTCAAGAATCATCATACTGAACTAGGAGAGTCAATGACACTATTCGAAATCTGAAGTTCCTATAGATGCCAATCATTCTGAACCTCAATGGAGAAAGTGAGATGCCAAAACTATTCAAGAGGCAAAAAGCTATAAGTCCCGCTCATTTGATTGAAGCTCTGTTTCATTGATAGTTTGGAATTTATAGTATATTCTCTTCTTTTTATCCTATTTGATTTTTAGTTGCTTGGGGACAAGCAACAATTTAAGTTTGGTGTTGTGATGAGCGGATAATTTATACGCTTTTTGGCATTGTTTTTAGTATGTTTTTAGTAGGATCTAGTTACTTTTAGGGATGTTTTCATTAGTTTTTATGTTAAATTCACATTTTTGGACTTTACTATGAGTTTGTGTGTTTTTCTGTGATTTCAGGTATTTTCTGACTGAAATTGAGGGACTTGAGCAGAAATCAGATTCAGAGGTTGAAAAAGGACTACTGATGCTGTTGGATTCTGACCTCCCTGTACTCAAAGTGGATTTTATGGAGCTACAGAACTCGAAATGGCGCGCTTCCAATTGCGTTGGAAATTAGACATCCAGGGCTTTCCAGCAATATATAATAGTCCATACTTTGGCCAAGAATTGACGACGTAAACTGGCGTTCAACGCCAGCCTTCTGCCCAAATCTGGCGTCCAGCGCCAGAAAAGGATCCAAAACCAGAGTTGAACGCCCAAACTGGCACAAATACTGGCATTCAGCTCCACAAATGGCCTTTGCACGTGCTACACTTAAGCTCAGCCCAAACACACACCAAGTGGGTCCCGGAAGTGGATTTATACATCAAATACTTACTCATGTAAACCCTAGTAGCTAGTTTATTATAAATAGGACCTCTTACTATTGTATTAGGCATCTTTGGATTACCTTATGATCCTTTGATCACATTTTGGGGGCTGGCCATCTCGGCCATGCCTGGACCTTCACTTATGTATTTTTAACGGTAGAGTTTCTACACTCCATAGATTAAGGTGTGGAGCTCTGCTGTTCCTCAAAGATTAATGCAAAGTACTACTGTTTTCTATTCAATTTTTCTTATTTCTCTTCTAAGATATCCATTCGCACTCAAGAACATGATGAAGGTGATGATTATGTGTGACGCTCATCACCATTCTCCCCTATGAACGCGTGCCTGACAAACACTTCTGTTCTACATGAATTAAGCTAGAATGAGTATCTCTTAGATCTCCTAACCAGAATCTTCGTGGCGTAAGCTAGAATGATGGCGGCATTCAAGAGAATCCGGAAGGTCTAAACCTTGTCTGTGGTATTCTGAGTAGGATTCAATGATTGAATGACTGTGACGAGCTTCAAACTCGCGAGTGCTGGGCGTTAGTGACAGACGCAAAAGGAGGGTGAATCCTATTCCAGCATGATCGGGAACCGACAGATGAATAGCCGTGCCGTGACAGGGTGCGTGAGCATATTATTCACTGAGAGGAGGGGATGTAGCCACTGACAACGGTGATGCCCTTGCATAAAGCCAGCCATGGAAAGGAGTAAGACTGATTGGATGAAGATAGCAGGAAAGCAGAGGTTCAGAGGAACGAAAAGCATCTCCATTCGCTTATCTGAAATTCCTACCAATGATTTACATAAGTATCTCTATCCCTATTTTATTATATAATATTCGAAAACACCATTATCACTTTATATCTGCCTGACTGAGATTTACAAGGTGACCATAGCTTGTTTCATACCAACAATCTCCATGGGATTCGACCCTTACTCACGTAAGGTATTACTTGGACGACCCAGTGCACTTGCTGGTTAGTTGTATCGAAGTTGTGACGATTATGAATTAAGATCAGAGCACCAAGCTTTGAAGCCATTACCAGGATTTGTTCGAGCCTGGAGATCACAATTTCGTGCACCAGGGACCGATGTCATTTCGTCGTAGGACGAGGTCGTCGGTTGCGAATTCTCGTCGGATGACGCCGTAGTTGTATCTTAAGCTGATTCTTTGCTTCAGGGCTAGCTCTTTGATATGAGCTATGCTTCTTTCTTCGTCAATGAGGTCTCGTTCTGCTTCCTCATCGTTACCCCCGACCATTTTTTTGGGGCTTGGGTCTCCGATCTCTACCGGGATGACCACCTCCACACCGTATGTTAATCGGAAAGGTGTTTCTCCCGTGGTCGTTTGAGGTGTGGTTCGGTATGACCATAGGACCGATCCGAGTTCGTCGGCCCATAGTCATTTGGCTTCGTCGAGTCGCTTCTTGAGTCCTTTGACGATTATTTTGTTTGCGAATTCCACCTGTCCGTTTGTTTGGGGGTGTTCTACTGAGCTAAAACGGTGAGATATGCATAGCCCTGCTAAAAATTCTCTGAACTTTTTGTCAGCAAATTGGGTTCCGTTATCCGAGATAACGATCTCGGGGATCCCGAATCGGGTGATGATCTGTCGCCAGAGGAATTTTCGGCATTGGGTTGCCGTTATGGAGGCCAGGGGTTCAGCTTCGATCCATTTGGTGTAGTAGTCTATGGCGACGATGAGATACCTGAGTTGACCGGGCGCTGTAGGGAAGGGCCCGACGAGGTTGATCCCCCAAGTGCCGAATGGCCGTTCTGCCGATATGATGCTGAGCTGGTGAGGGGAGGCTTGGTGGATATTGGCGTGCCTTTGGCATTTGTCGCAGTTTTTGACTATTTGTATAGAATCCCAGATAACTGTGGGCCAGAAGTAACCTGCCCTGATGACTTTTTGGGCTAATGTTTTACCTCCGACGTGGTGGCCGCAGCAACCCTCTTGGATTTCGCGGAGTATGTACTCCGTGTCCCTGGGTTCAATGCATTTGAACTGGGGTTACGAGAATCCACGTTTGTATAGTTGTCTTGCGACAACGGTATAGTTGGCGGCTTCCCTTTTTATCCATTTTCCCTCTTTGGGGTCCGGCGGCAATGTTCCGTCGAGGAGGTACCGTAGGATAGGGTAGGTCCAAGATCCCTGGTTCGAGAATGTCAGATGAGCGTTGGTTGTCGTTGACACGGAGGGCGACTTAACGACTTCCTGAATTAGTGATTTGTTACCGTGTCCTGGTTTGGTACTAGCTAGTTTGGAGAGTAGGTCGGCCCTGGCGTTTCGTTCCCTAGGAACGTGTTGTATGGTAATGTGCTCGAATCCTTTTTTTAGTTTGTTTACCTTGGCGAGGTATTGTTGGAGTAGGGGATCTCGTGTCTGGTAGTCTCTGTTAATTTGAGAACTGACTACCTGTGAATCGGTGTTTACCTCTAGGAACTTTGCTCCGACTTCCCGGGCTAGGGCTAGGCCTGCCAAGAGGGCCTCATATTCTGCTTGGTTGTTCGATAATGGAAATTCGTATCGTACTGATTGTTTGATTACGACTCCGTTCTGACTTTCGAGAATGACTCCGGCACCTCCAGAGGTGACGTTCGATGAGCCGTCAACATGTAGTTTCCACGATTCGGGGGTGGAGTTTCCTGGGGTCATCTCAGCGATAAAGTCGGCCATGGCCTGTGCTTTGATTGCGTACCGGGGTTCGAACTTGATTTGGAATTGAGATAGTTCGATGGACCACGCTAGCATTCTTCCCGCTAGGTCGGGTTTTTGTAGTACTTGTTTGACCGCCTGGTCGGTTCGGACCGTCACGGGGTGGGCCTAGAAGTATTGTCGCAGGCGCCGGGAAGCCGTGAGGAGTGCGAAAGCTAATTTTTCTAGACGTGAGTAGCGAGTTTCCACTTCTTGCAAGACTTTGCTTATGAAGTAGATAGGTTCTTGTTCCTTTCTCTTGCTTTCGCAGATGAGTGCTGCTGCGAGTGCCTCTTCCGTTATGGAGAGGTACAGGTAGAGTGTTTCCCCTGTCTGGGGTTTGGCGAGGATTGGTGGTTCCGCTAGGACTCTCTTGAAATGTTGGAATGCTTCTTCACATTCCGTCTCCCATTTGAAAGGGGCTCCTTTTTTCATCAGTTTGAAGAAAGGGATCGCTTTTTGAGCCGATGCCCCGAGAAAGCGTGATAATGCCGTCAATCGGCCGGTGAGCTTTTAGATGTCTTTGAGGTTTTTTGGGCTCGTCATCTCGAGGACGGCGCGACATTTCTCTGGGTTTGCTTCAACTCCGCGTTGCGTGATCATAAAGCCAAAGAACTTCCCTGCCTCTATCCCGAAGGCACATTTTGCCGGGTTGAGTCGCATTTGGTGCTTTCGTAGGGTGTTCATTATGACCTTGAGGTCGTCGGTGAGTTGTTCGTCGGATTCAGTCTTAGCAAGCATGTTGTCTATGTAGACTTCTAGTTTGCTTCCGGATAGGTTTTGAAATATCTTGTTGACAAGTCTTTGATAGGTGGCTCCCGCATTTTTCAGGCCGAAGGGCATCACTGTGTAGCAGTATCTCCCGTCTGGGGTGATGAACGCTATTTTTTCTTCGTCTGGTCGGTGCATCGGAATCTGATTGTAGCCGGAATATGCGTCCATGAAGCTGAGATATCGGTGGTCGGATGCGGCATCTACTAATCCGTCGATGTTTGGTAGGGGAAAGGCGTCCTTCGGGCAGGCTTTGTTGAGGTTCGTGTAGTCGACGCACATTCACCATTTCCCGTTAGATTTTTTCACTAGCACGACGTTGGCTAGCCAGGTCGTGTAGGGGAGTTTCCTGATGAAGTTGGCTTCGAGTAGGGCTTTGACTTGCTTTTTGACCTCGGCGGCTCGGTCTGGTGACATTTTTCGTCTCCTTTGTGCCACTGGTTTAGCTTTGGGGTCCACGGCTAGCCGGTGGGACATTAGGTCGGGGTTTATTCCCGGCATGTCGGCTGGTGTAAATGCGAACAAGTCTCTATTTTTGTTTCAGGAGTTGGGAGAGTTCTTCTTTAAGATCATATGGGAGGTTCCTATTAATGAAGGTGTATTCCTCTTTGGTTGGCCCTATTTGTAGCTTTTCCATGTCTCCTTCTGGCTTTGGCCTGGGTTGGCCGTCTTGTCGAGCATCCAGATCAGCCAGGAATATCCCGGCCGCGTCTCGGGATTTCTTCCTTAGAGCTAGGCTGGTGTTGTCGCATTCGGCTGCGACCTCTCGGTCCCCGTGGATGGTACCGACGGAGCCGTCATCGGTTCTGAACTTCATGAGGAGGTAATTGGTAAAGATGACTGCGGAAAAGTCATTGATTATTTTTCTTCCGAGAATCACGTTATAGGCTGTGGAGTCTTTTAGGACTACGAATTCAGATAGGATTGTCTTCTTCTGGTTGCTTGTTCCTATGGTGATGGGAAGGGTGATTGAGCCATCTGGTTTGAGAAAGTTGTCTCCGAGTCCCGTGACACCGTTACGGTGTGTTTGGAGGTTGTCGTTGTGGAACCCGAGTTTATCGAAGGCTCCTCGGAAGAGGATGTTCGAGTCTGCCCCGGTGTCCACCAGTATCCTTCGTACTAGTCCTGTTCCGATTCTAGCCGAGATGACGAAAGGGGCATCTTCGGCCGAGGTGCCGTGCTGGCAATCCTCTGGTAAGAAGGTTATCGTGTTACCGGCTGTAGTGGTTGGAGTTTGGTTTCTGACAGCCATTACTTTGAGATCTTTTTTCATTGTTAGTTTTGACTTGCTCGATACGTCCTTGCCTGTGATGACGTTTACTATTATGGTCGGGTCTTCCTCTGGGCTTTCCCTGGGGGGTTGCTTTTGAGTTCTCGGGTTACGTCCTTCTCTTTCCGGCGACCTGTCTCTTTCCGCACGTCTTGGTTCTCTGATGATTTTGGCAAATTCTGGGAGTTTGCCGTCTCGTATGGCTTGTTCGAGGGCGTATTTAAGGTCGAAACAATCTTGTGTTTTGTGACCGTAACCTCGGTGGTAGTCGCAGTAGAGGGTTTTGTTGCCTCCCGTCCTTTCTTTGAGTTGTCGGGCTTTTGGAATGATGCCTCGGTCCGCGATCTCGTGGTATATCTCGGTAATTGGTGCTGTCAGGGGGTGTAATTAGAGAATTTGCCAATTCTTGGTGGTCGGTTTGTGTTTGTCAGTTTGGGGTGGTCCCTTTGATTTTCCTTAGGTGGTAGGTTATGTCGGGGTGCCGAGTTGCCGTGTTGGGCGTTGCCGTGTTGCCGTTTATTGGCGGCGACGACTTGGCTGACTTCCTCGTCATTGATGTAATCTTTGGCAACATTCTTGATCTCGTGCATGGTCCATACTAGTTTGGTGGTGAGGTGTTTGCGAAAGTCTTCGTTCATGAGCCTGTTGGTTAGGCAGAGGCTTGCGACGGAATCCGTGAGTCCGTCGACCGTTAAGCATTCGTCGTTGAAGCGGTCGAGGTATTTCCTTGTGGATTCTTCTTGTTTTTGTGTGACCCCTAGTAGGCTGATGGGGTGTTTGGCTTTAGTAATTCTGGTCATGAACTGGGCCATGAACTTTCGCGTTATGTCGTGAAAATTGGCCATGGATCCGTTTGGGAGAGCGTTGAACCATTTGATTGCCGGTCCAGCTAGGGTTACCGGGAAGGCCCTGCATCGGACCGCGTCGGCTGCTCCTTCTAAGTTCATTCTGGTCTCAAAGGCCGTTAGATGTTCCTGGGGATCTTTGGTTCCGTCGTACTTCATGTCGGTGGGTTTGTCGAAACCTTTAGGGAGTTTTGCTCTTAGAATCTTCTCTGTGAAAGGTGTGGCTCCCATTATTGTGTGGTCGTTTCTTGTGCGCTTGGTATCTCGGTGTCGCCGATCTTCGTCCGAGTCGTGCTGACGGCTCAGATCGCGGGAAGCGCTGCGGTTGTGCCTTTTGTTGTGTCGCCGTTCTGGCAATTTCTCTCGTCCGTGGTTGCGTGAGGTGCTGCGGCCGTTTCTTCTGTCGTGTCGCTGAGTGGGCGACCTGCCGTGGCGAGATTTTGATCGGGAAGTTGCATGGCTTCCGTGTTCGTTGTTGTGTTTTTCTCTATTGGTCAATTTGCCTTCGAGCTCCTGGACCCGAAGGCAGAGATCCTAGATGATCTGTGCCGCTTTGTCCCTAGCTTTCTCAGGATGTCGTTGTTCCGTGACGACGTGATCGTTCGTGTGGTGGACAGTACTTGCTATTCTTACTTGGTTCGTGACCTCCTGGTGTTCTGGGGTTGGATGAAGCGGTCGGGAGTCATCCTGGCTTGAGGGGGTTTCCTCTAGAACGTCCCCCATCCGGCTCGGCTGGCGCAAGGCTCCCTACAGACGGCGCCAATGTACGAGATGTCTCTGATACGGGTTGAAGGGTGGATCGGGAACCTGCGGATCAGGGCTGAAGCCGGATCGCTTGACTGGAGCAATGGGGGGAGGTACCTGCAAAGACACTCCGACGCTCAAGTCAGAATGGATCTGAGAGGTATAATGTGTATGTGGAATGAATGAATACCTGGAGGGATTTGGGTCCTCAATTTATAGGTGTTGGTGAGAATCTTATCTTATCTTATCTTATTTGGCTAAGATAAGGGAGATGTTTAAATTCGAAAGTCGGTTAGGAGTTCCAGAAGACCGATTTTGGGCCTTCCAGAAAAGAGAGGCGGGTCGGACTCGAAGTGCCGGATTCGGGCCCAACCTCGGATCCGGGATCCATGGACTGGATCCATAACACAATGCACTTGAGAAAGAAGTTGTAAATGAAACTACTAATTATAAACACTATAAATTGAACAAAAACTAGAGATTGACAAACGTAATTTATGTGGTTATTATAAAATTTTACAAAAACATAATCCTTTGCTCGAGTTATTGCCAGGAATGAATCTACTCACAAAATTATAGAAGCATTTGCCCCCATTGAAACTTAAAAACAAAAATATATATGTAGGAGGAGTATATTATAATAGAGTATATGTCCCTATATTTAAAAGAATTTTATTTGTGTACAAAATTTATGTTATTAAATATTAATATGATAATAAAAATTACAGAATTATATGAATTTAATCTATTGACATTGGACAAAATCATATTTACTCAACTAAAACATGCAAATAACAATAATTCGATTACCTAATTATCCGAATACAACTCTAGCTTTTCAAATATAAATAGAATATTTTTTTATTGATATATATATATATATATATATATATATATATATATATATATATAAACTTAATTTTGGCAGTGTTACATATAATTAATAATTATTTTTATCGAAAATATTTCTACCATAAATATTATAAGCTCTTCAGTTAAATAGAGAAAAAATTGTTGAATAATTTTTTAATAGAAAAAACTCAATTAATATGCTTTGAATTTTATATATTTAAATATATTAATGTTATTTTTTATATTCTTTTATATTAATTTTGCTTCCACTACTAAAATTTTTCGAGTTCATCACTGCTTGTAGCTAAGAGATTAGTATACTTATATGAGTTTGCGAGTGTTTTTTAAATTTGAGAAAACAGAAAAGACTTAAAACTACATTAGAAAACTTGACCAATTTGAATTCATAATAAATACATTGAATAATACTAAATCCAACATATTCAATTCCATAATGTGGTGAAATCAAATGTCCTAACAATTTGTGATTTATTGCATATAAGTCTTATTATTATTTATATTTTTATTGCATTCTATATAGCACACAATCAAATCAACAACAAAATTAAATTCTATCAATCCAAATAATAGTTAAAAAAGAAATTTCATGACATGACAATTCCTCGTGGAACGGCACTTTATTACTCATCGTTTTTATTACTTGAAAACAGCTAGTGTATAACACTCTGTCACACAGAACTTTACGCTTAAGTCGTAAAACAGAGGTGGTGTAGTATTACGACCTCTAAAATAAAACATATATACGTATAATACTTGAAAGAATATAATATACGAGGAGTCTTGAAGAATAGGTAAAACAAAATCACGCAAATGAAAGGGCAACACTCGAAACAACGATTACTTGCGTACGAAGAAAACTTAAGTCCACATGCATATATATAAAGAAAGTGAGAATAGAAGGTCAAGGGTACGAAATAACAAGATCCTAACTCAGCCTGCGAAGCTAAGGCTGGTTAGAGAATATTTATATACATACATATAGAGATCCATAATCCAAAATACATAAAAGCAACCCTAGTTCTCCATAAACCTCCACGGGTGCAAAAGTAAAACATATATACATAAGGAGAGTCTATACATATAGATATAGCAAAATATAACAAAATATAAAGTCCCATAAATCCACTTCACTGTAGAGAACTCCAGACGCCTAGCGAGATACCTCTCAACCTGCATCTAGAAAACAACAATATCGTATGGGATGAAAACCAGAGGTTTTCAACATGGTAATAGCGCCCACATACAAAAGATATAAGGTCCCAGGAAAGCCAGAGGCAATCCTAGAACTTCGACACTCAGATTATAAAACTTAAAGACTTAAAACGAAAATAATAAATAGGGGTAGTTCTCTAAGGTTCTTAAACTTAACCAAATTCTAACTAAAACCCTCAACTATTTTTTCTTCCTCCAACATCCTCCAAAACACCAGTAAATCCACATGGAGAAACAAACAAACAAAGCAAACACAAGTAGAATATAGATATGGCGGGTAGCAAATATAGCAAGTAAGTATAATAATCACATAGGTAAGCTCAATTAATGCACAATCAAACAAAGCACACATATGCATATGCATATGATGTATGTCCATCCTACTAGCTGTGATCTCACGTGTCAGTTACTTTGCCAGAACCTGATACACCCAGTAGCTAACCCGAATATTATCTCTCTGACATGCCTCCACAATCTTGGGATATAGTGCCCGTCATACTCATGGGATATAGTGCCCGTCGCATTTCTTGGGACAAAGTGTTCCCACACTCTTAGGATATAGTGCCCGCCACGCTCTTGGGATATAGTGCCCGTCAAACTCATGGGATATAGTGTCCAACACAGTTCCCAGAGTAAGGTACTCCCATAATTTTGGAATATAGCGCCTGCCACGCTGCTCTCGGGATATAGTGCCCGTCACACTCATGGGATATAGTGCCTGACACACCTTACAACAGAGAGAAACCCAACATACTCATCATCGTCAACCATCCTAATCAGAGTTTAGTTATCACATTCATTCACAATTATTTGCATTCATTCATTCAATATCATTATGGCTAAATATTCATCAATTACATAACACTTTCACACTTCTCAACCATAATTCATAATATTTTCAAGCTTTCTTCTCTTCCAAGCTATCATCCCTTCCTAACTTCACCTCATCACTAACCATACAACTAAAGTTTAGGGCTAAAAGAGTAAAAATAGAGGTTTAAAGGTTCAAAATTAGGTTTTAAAACACAAAAATTTATTTGCTGAAAACAGGGATCATGCGTACGCGTGGGTGCGTTTTTCCTCGCTCGCGTACGCGAGATGCCCAACCCAAAAGGTTTGGTCATGTCGTGTGCAGGTGGTCACATACGCAACCCCTCAAAATTACTGCTCGCATACGCATGCACACTGCTCAGTACGCAAGATGCCAAACTCAGAATGGTTGGTCGCGTCGCGTGCAGTGGTCCCGTACTCAAGTTCTGCAAATGGGTAAAAATGCTAAGTGCTGCAGAATTTCAATTTTGTATATCGAACTTCCGACGGGCATAACTTTCTTAATTTAAAACATTTTTCATCCGTTCTTTGAACGACATAAACTTCACAGACCCAATTTTCATATGAAACAAATTTGAAAGAAATTGGGAGTCCGGAAGCCGAGTTATGGCTCGCCGAAGTTCGGCCAAAAATCATATTTTCACAAAAACTACCAAACCTCTATTTTTCACAAAAGCATAACTCAATACCAAGTTTTTATGCTTATAATCAACACCAAAACATACCATATCACAGCAATACAGCCCTACATCCTACCACAATCATTCATACCTCAGTTTTAAACAATTCCTTACAAGAATTTCTCAATCAAACATGAAATCATTAATTTACCAGCACATACATATTCATTCCAATCATCCTCATCATTCATCATTAAGATCATCGTGCACCAATATATTCTCACCATAAACATAAATTTCTAAATTCGTTCTCAACCCAATTCTATAATTATCATCAAGGGTACTAAACACTTAACACAATCATGCATTCCAACCTATCCTATAGTCATCTAGCCTGAGTTTTCACAAGACATTACATATTAAATACGAGAAACCAAAATCATATGTTACTCGATTTCTTCCCTAAGCCAAAAATACCCAAATTGATGAGGTCACAAGCTTCCAATACCGAAACCTCAGCACCCAAGGCTCAAACAAGCTTCCAATCTCTTCAAATGAATTCCAATCTCACATATACACTACTGACAAACCCCAATTTGAGGGTTTATCTTGTGATGATTTCAGGGGTTTTATCAATGATTCCACACACTTTCTATATGAAAATACAAGATTTTGCATTCCTTTCCTAGTTTCGCCTCATGAATGAAAACATGCTTATTTCGCACTAAAATGGATACATTTCTAATCTTCTCTTGATGCCATTCGATGCCGTGACTTGTGTGTTAAGTGGTTTCAGGATATAGAGTAGGAATGGACCGAAAGAGAGAAGGAAGACGGGTACAAAGGAAGAAAGCATGAGGATTAAAGCTTTGGAAATCTCCGCATGGGCGCGTGCGCGCACCTTGCGCGCCCGCGCGGATAGGGCAACGTGGAGCCAAGCCAAGAGCCGGCTTGAGAAGCGGCTAAGCCAGGATCTTCATGGGCGCGCACGCGTACATCACGCCTCCGCGCACATTACAAGACGTCTCAACGACGCGTGCGCGTGCGCGCCGATTTGCGAATATGATTTTTTAAGAAGTCACGTGACTTAGGCATGGAGGCAGTTAAGGATCCCACTCTTGGAGAAACACCTTGGCGGGAAAAGCTTAAGAAGACCAAAGGAACAAGGGTTAAGGACACTTAGTTAGTTCATTTTCTAGATCTAGATATTTTTGGAGGAGAGGAGAGTTAGTTACACTTTTGGGAGAAGAAGAGGGAGATTCCAAGCTTCACTAGGGTTCATCCTCATCTAATTTCTGAATTTTCAATGACTTTTTGGTGAGATCCATTACAATTCTCACTCCACTTTGTTCATGTCATAGATTTTCTTCTCTAGTTTTAAGTAGTAGATGTAATTGATCCACTCTCATAGATCTAAGATTCAACTTTGTAATTTTGGATTTCATCTCTATTTTGGATTTTCATTGCTACTCTTTGAGAATTGTTGTTAGATCTTTGTGTTGCAATACTTTCAATTCAACTTTTCTTCTCATTTTACTATGACTTTCCTTCTTGCTCATCACATGTTTGATAAAATGACAACACTAGTTATGGAGTAGAATTTTCATACTTGGCATATGGTTTGGTCCTTGGAAGAAGTTGAATAGTTGTATCAATAGTTGATTTGGAATTAGGGATTGCTAATTGGCTTGGAGTGCACTAAAGCTAGATTCCCATAAGGTGAAGCTAGGACTTGTGACTCAAGTTGATTGCTTTCATTTGACTTCCCTCTATACCTAGGGGATAACTAAATGAAGCAAGGCCTAATTGTTGTCAATATTGAATGGACTATAAGGATAGAAATTCTAATGCCAACCCTAAGCCAAGTCTTTTGATAATTGATTGTTTGTTTCTTATTACTTGCTAAAACCTTCAAAAAATTCCAACAAGGCTTACTAAATCAATAAGATGCACACTTTGGCAATTCCAAGGGAGAACGACTCGGGGGACTAGTACTCTCGGATATAGATTGTAGATTTGTTTGATGAAGGATTTTGCGTCGGTTTAGACTATACTACGATTGATCATTTGATAATTTCTATACCGGCAAAAATCCATTTGTCAAAATGGCGCCGTTGCCGGGGATTTTGCTTAGTGTGCCATGTTATTGTTTTGGATTAAGCATGTATATATGTACATAGTTGCACTTCATTGTAAATTGCTCAATTGACTAACTCCTCATCGTTACAATGAATTCCATTTCCCCTTCATTGCATGACGCGTTCACAACCGAATCCGAGCTTAGCCCCTTTTGATCCGGAAATAGAACGAACTTTGTTTCATATTAGACAAGCTCGGAGGCGGCTAAGATTTGGAAAAGGTGAAGAGGTTTTCACCACCTCAACCACCTTACTACAAGCGAACATTGAACCGTCACTCAAAGAAGGCATTAACCATACTCCCATCAATCTCACTAACAATTCTTCTTTTGTTTTAGGTACTAATACCATGGACGCTCCAAGGAGAGTTACTATCAAGGAAGCGGGTGCACCGGATTATGTCCTTCAACCCCTTCATGTAACTCACCCCAATTTGAATGCGAATTTTGAATTGAAGACCGCTTTGATCAATCTCCTACCCAAGTTTCACGGACTTCCCGCACAAGACCCTATTCGACATCTCAAGGACTTCCACCGCATATGCTCAACTACTAGACGGGAAGGGTCCGATGAAGTTGCTATATGGTTGTTTGCTTTCCCTTTCTCTCTTGAGGACAAGGCCAAAGAATGGTTCTACACTCTCTCTAGTGAAGTTACCTCCGATTGGGACCTACTTAGGAGGGGGTTCTTGGATAAATTCTTGCCCCCGGAAAAGATGGATAGGCTAAGGAAAGAAATGTCTTGTATTGTGCAAGGTGAGACGGAACCACTCTATGAGTATTGGGAATGGTTTCGCAAATTACTAGATGCGTGCCCTAATCACATGCTCGACACTCAAGTATTGCTTGGATACATATGTCAAGGGATGCGAGAGCAAGATAGAATCCTCTTGGACACTTCTAGCAATGGCTCTTTGTCCAAATATAAAACCGCGGAGGAGGCATGGCAACTTATTATTGACTTAGCCGAATCCAATCAACATATGAGGCGAAGAGTCAACCGTCCAAGGACCGTGAACGAGGTATCAACTAGTAGTGAAGCCACCGCTCTAACTCAATCCTTGAATGAGATGACATCCGTCTTGAGGCAACTCCAATTGAACCAACAACAACCACAACAACCTCAATCATATCAACAACACCCTCCACCATCTCAACAACACAACCAACAACAATTGGTCCCTCAAAGAGTATATGGCATTTGTTCTTGCTACTCTCACTACACGGATGAGTGCCCAAACCTTCAAGAAGACAACACTTTGGCGGCCACCCATAATTTCTATGACCGCCCTAATCAAGGGTACTACCAAGGAGGTAATCCTAACCAAGGGCACCCTTATCAAGGAGGAGGCTACAACCAAGGAAGTGGACACAATAATCAAAATTGGAAAGACAATCATCAACAAGGGAATAGGGATAACAACAACAATGGAGGAGGTCAAAGATGGAATAACAACTCGCAAAATTTCTCACAAAACCGACCATACAACTCACAAAATCAACCATACAATCAACAAAACCCACAAAGAAACTACCAAACATATCAACCACCACATCAAAGACCACCACCCAACCAATCACAAGCTCCTCAACTCACATATGCAACCACCCCCTCCAACCAAGATGAAACACTTCGGACCATCATCCAAGGCCAAAAGGAATTACAAAACACACTTGCTTCCGGCCTCACCGGCCTCACCTCTACATTACAAGCTCTTCTTGCACGCATGGACACACCATCGACCCCAACTCCTCAACCCCCAATCCAAAGTGTCATTCCCTCTCAACCTCAGCCAAACCCAAAAGGGGGCATCAATGCCATCACCCTTAGATCCGGTACACAACTAAAAGAAAAGGAAGCAAAGGATCCAAGTCCTATCACAACCACCCAAGAGGAAGAGAGAATAGATATAGAAGAGGTAGTAGAAGAGGAGACACCACAAGCCATAGTTGAGGATGAAGCCCAACCAACAAGGGAGACAACCAAGGCCAAAAGAACCTTGGAAGAAGAAATCGCTCAACCAATTCCATTTCCAACACTTGCAAAGAAAGCTAAAAAGCGCATAGAACTCGACCCCAAAATGGTAGAAATGTTCAAGAAAGTTGAGGTAACCATCCCCCTCTTTGATGCCATCCATCAAATTCCTAGATATGCCAAATTCCTCAAAGATTTATTCATAAACAAGGATAGAATTCTTGAATTGGAAACCATCCCATTGGGGAGTTCTATTTCCGCTTTGATGGGAACATTACCGGAGAAGTGTGATGACCCGGGCCCTTGTATGGTCACTTGCACCGTCAATGGAGTTCAATTTAGAGATTGTATGTGTGACCTCGGAGCATGTGTGAGCATCATGCCGCTCTCCGTTTATCGGGTATTGAAGTTGCCCCCATTAAAAAGGTCGACGGCAAGATTTGTCCTAGCGGATAAAAGCATAATAACCGTAGCGGGTGTTGCGGAAGATGTATTGGTGAATATAAAGGGGTTGGTGTTTCCGATTGACTTCTATGTCCTTGAGATGCCATCAAGCGAAACCGAGAGAGCATCCTCTATCCTACTTGGAAGGCCCTTCTTGAGAACTTCTAGATTTAAGCTTGATGCTTACTCGGGGAACTACTCATTTGAAATAGATGGAAGAATTGTAAGCTTTAGCCTAGAGGAAGCAATGAAGCACCCACCGGAGAACCATTCTCTATTTCGGTGTGACCCAATCGATAACATAGTAGCCGAAGTGCATCTTGCAAGATTAGATGAGAAGTGCATGGTCAAAGAAGCAAATGAAGAGTCGAGCGAACTAAACACCACACACCATACAAACCATCTGGAAACTCAAACTTCAAGGAATGACAAGAAGATGGAATTGAAGCCACTACCACCTCACTTAAGGTATTCATACCTTGATGAAGCCCAAAAGTTACCCGTGATAATTGCACAAGAGTTAACTCCTCAACAAGAAGAAAAATTGCTGAATGTATTGAGGAAAAACAAAAGGGCAATTGGGTGGAGTTTGGCGAATCTAGTGGGAATAAGCCCCCAAGTATGCGAGCACCGCATATTTCTCGAAGAGGGAGCAAGACCGGTCCGACAACCTCAAAGAAGACTTAACCCAACCATTCTTGAGGTGGTGAAGAAAGAAGTCACCAAGCTACTTGAAGCGGACATCATCTACCCTATCTCGGATAGCGAATGGGTAAGCCCGGTCCAAGTAGTGCCAAAGAAGTCCGGAGTGACAACAATAAAAACGAAAGTGGTGAACTTATAGCAACAAGAGTGCAGAATTCTTGGAGAGTATGCATAGACTACCGAAGATTGAATGCGGCCACAAGAAAAGACCATTTTCCACTACCATTTATCGATCAAATGCTTGATCGGTTAGCCGGTAAATCATACTATTGTTTTCTTGATGGCTACTCCGGATACTTCCAAATTCATATTGCTCTAGAAGACCAAGAAAAAACCACATTTACTTGCCCCTTTGGAACGTATGCTTACAAGCGTATGCCATTTGGCCTATGCAATGCACCGGCAACGTTTCAAAGATGCATGATGAGCCTATTTGCGGACTTTCTAGAGCAGTCGATGGAAGTTTTCATGGATGATTTTAGTGTGTATGGTGAGTCATTTGAGCATTGCTTAGGTAACCTTGAAAAAGTCTTAGAAAGGTGCACCAAAACAAACCTTGTCTTAAATTTTGAAAAATGTCATTTCATGGTCAAACGAGGCATTATTTTGGGACACATAGTATCAAAGGAAGGCATCTCCGTAGATCCGGCAAAGATAAATGTCATATCCAGTTTACCTTACCCCTCCTCCGAGAGGGAAGTCCGTTCTTTTCTTGGACATGCAGGATTCTACCGGAGATTCATCAAGGACTTTAGCAAGGTGGCCTTACCTCTCTCTCGATTACTACAAAAAGACACCGAATTTGAGATGAGCAAGGAATGTATGGAAGCATATGACAAACTCAAGGTAGCATTGACACAAGCCCCTATTGTACGAGGACCCAATTGGACTCAACCCTTTGAAATCATGTGTGATGCTTCGAATTATGCGATAGGAGCCGCGTTAGCACAACGTGAAGGTAAGATTCCCTATGTCATAGCTTATGCTTCCAAAACATTAGACGGAGCCCAATCCAACTACACCACTACCGAAAAGGAACTTCTAGCTATTGTTTTTGCTTTGGACAAGTTTCGAGCCTATCTTCTTGGTTCCAAGGTAGTAGTGTACTCGGATCACGCGGCACTAAAGTACTTGTTGGCAAAAAAGGAATCCAAACCGAGATTAATTCGTTGGGTGCTCTTATTACAAGAATTTGACTTGGAAATCAAAGATAGGAGCGGTGCCCAAAACCTAGTGGCGGACCATTTAAGTCGCCTCGAACACACAAAAGGCGACACCACTCCTATCAATGATTCCTTTCCTTTAGATGCTTTGCATGCAATCTCGGAAGTGGTTCCTTGGTATGCCCCAATAGCAAACTATTTGGTTTCACGCACTTTCCCTCCCAATCTCAACAAACACAAAAAGGATAAGCTGAAAAGCGAATCCAAATACTATATTTGGGATGATCCCTATTTGTGGAGGTGTGGAGCGGACCAAATAGTGCGACGGTGCATACCTCAAACCGAATTCCAAGCAATCTTGGACGCTTGCCATGCTTCCGAAGGAGGTGGTCACTACGGGCCCCAAAGAACGGCAAGAAAAATCCTTGATTGCGGATTTTGGTGGCCAACTCTTCTCAAAGATGCTTCTCTCTATTGCAAATCTTGTCCCCAATGTATTAGGTTTGGAGATATTTTCAAGAAGGACGAAATTCCCCAACAAAATATGCTTTTTTGCGAAATCTTTGACGTATGGGGAATCGACTTCATGGGACCATTTCCAAATTCCAATGGCTTTCTCTACATCTTGCTAGCCGTCGATTATGTGTCAAAATGGGTGGAGGCAATCCCCACCCGAATGGATGACGCTAATGTTGTGTATTCTTTTGTGAGGAACAATATCATTTGTCGCTTTGGCACCCCAAGAGCAATCATAAGTGACCAAGGATCCCACTTTTGCAACAAAAGAATAGACGGCCTCATGAGAAAATATGGCATCATCCACAAAGTCGCCACGGCTTACCACCCTCAGACAAACGGCCAAGCCGAAGTCTCTAACCGGGAAATCAAGCACGTGTTAGAAAGGATTGTAAAGCCGAATAGGAAAGATTGGAGCATTAAACTCTCGATGCACTTTGGGCCTATCGAACGGCTTACAAGACACCCATTGGCATGAGCCCCTTCCGGCTTGTATATGGCAAAGCATGTCACTTACCGGTGGAGATTGAACACAAAGCTTATTGGGCCGTAAAGGAATGTAATATGAGCTTGGGTGGGGCCGGAGTAGAGAGAAAGCTTCAATTGGCAGAATTAGAATGTTTGAGATTGGAAGCTTACGACAACTCTAGACTTTATAAGAAAAAGTTGAAAGCCATCCATGACAAGAACATTAGGAGAAGAGAATTCCGACCCGGTGACCTAGTCCTTCTCTACAATTCAAGGTTGAGATTACTACCCGGAAAGCTTAGATCAAGGTGGGATGGGCCCTACCAAGTGGAGAAAGTAGAACCTTATGGAGTCTACCACTTGCGCCACCCATCAAGCCCGGACATCTTCAAGGTAAACGGGCACCGTCTCAAATTGTATCATGGTGAGCAAAGAAAGAACGCCAAGGAATTTGAAGTGTTCTTCTTGAGGGATGCAACTCTTGAATAAACACTATAAGCTGCTGAAAGTCCAACTTAAGGACGTTAAACAGAAGTGCTAGGTGGGAGACACCCCACCATGGTAAGATCTTCCTTTGAGACTTGTACATAGACACTTGACTTCATGTTTGTTAGCTAGATTTTAATGACAACTCCCCTTCATTTGTTGACTTCATTCGCTATAGTGCTTAAGTGGCTGTATGGAAGGGGGGTTTGAAATGTCAAAAATGGTGTAACCACTTGCAAATTTAGAAAAACCCACCCCTCTGCGCGTGCGCGCACATGGCGCGCCGCGCACATGGGCGAAATCTGCCAATCGGCGCGCAAGCGCACTATGCGCGTCCGCGCCGATTGCCTTGCTGCCCCCTAGTACATTCTACAGAGAGTTAAGCCTCTCTCAAGCCTACACTAAGCCACCAGCCCAGCACCCTTGCCGCGTGCGCGCACCTTGCGCGCACGCGTCCATACAAAGCGAGCACGGAATGCGCGCGCGCGCACAGCCGCGCGCGCGCCCTTTCACTCTGCACTCCTCTCTGGCCATTTCACAGAGAGTTGAGCCCCCTCCAGGCCCCTCTCATGCCTGGGGCACAACCACGTGGACGCATACGCGCACTGTGCGCGCGCGCGCCAGCACACGCTAAAGCAATCTCTGGTACTTCGTCCAGAGAGTTATGCCACCCCTGTGCCTCTCCTGTGCCCCCAGCCCAAGCGCATGGACGCGCACGCGACATGTGCGCGCGCGCGCGCCCCTAGTCACCTTACTCCCTGCGCAAGCGCGCACCGCGCGCGCACGCGCCGGTGATCGACGCCACCTTTAAGAAGGGCACACTTACCCCTTCATTCTCATTCCACTTCTCTTCTTCTTCCACATCCTTCTCCATCTCACAAGGTATTATACTAGACCCCCTCTTAGTCCAATAATCTCTTGTGGTTCTTGTTCATTTAGTTGCACCATCTTTTAGGTAGTTTCTTTCTTCCTTTTTCTCTCTTCCTTCTTTCTCTAGTTACTTCCTTGGGATGTCTTTGCTCTCTCCTCTCTTTCAATCCAATTCTTCATGACATTTGGGTCTCAAACTAACTTACATGCATAGATGAATGGTGTTGCTTTATTTTCTTGCAATTAATATGCAGTATAATCATTAATAATGGATTGTGGAATGTTACATTGCTCCCACTTTCACATAATCAAATACTACTTCATGGATGCACGCCAAGTGTTCGATGAAAGGCACACTTGAAATTTGGACTCATTGTGACGACCTTGCCTCTCAACCAATCACTTTTGAGTGCATCCCCACTTTCCACAAACCATTCATCCCCATTTTCTTAGCTTGCCTTCCATTTATGGTCCCTAAGGGTGTGTGCTTCTCATGCCTCTCCTTGCATGCTTAAACTACCCTTGCACCACATGAAAATTATTTGCCTTGCTCTTCACACATTATCCTAGTTACATGTTGCAGCTGTCATGTAACGAAGATACCCATATTCTATGGCATAACTTTCATTACATAGAGCTCATGTATCTCCACTTCTTTGGGTTTGATATTTTTCCCTTCTTGCTTCCACAGGATGGTCATCAAAAAGGACAAAGGGAAAGGCCCCAAGAAGCCAGTTTCCAATAAAGTGCGCCAAGAACTAACGGCCAGGCCCCTCCTGAAGAAGACTAAGGGCCCCGTTGACGTTCTGAGAAGGACAACCCTCCTAAGGATTCAAACAAGTTTCCCAACCGTTACTGCGAACTTATTTACTCCAGAATGATTGAAAGGAATTACCATCCGAAACCTCTCCTAGTCTTACCGGCTCACCTCAGTCTGATTGTGATGCCACACATTGACCGGAGGCATTGGAGATTCCTCTTGAGGCAACCAACGGAGGCCAATCTCTCATGGGTGGTGGAATTCTACTCCAACTTCCACTCACCTCATCTCACATCAATATTTGTGCGCCGGAAACAAGTGTCGGTCACCGTGGAAACCATCCGAGAAGTCCTTGGGATTGAACCGTCAACGGATGCATATGACGCCTACCAAGAAGTCTTGGCTACATGCGTTGACCGCGCATTCGATTGGAGTGCGATCCTCCGCGTCATTGCTTTACCCGACGCGTATTGGATTCGGGGGACCATTAAGCGAAGACCCAAGGGTTTAGATGTCCGCCACCTCACTCAAGAAGCCACGGCATGGGCCCAAATTCTAGCTCACTACGTGCTCCCAAGCACACATGGGTCATCCATCACCGCCGAGCTTGCCTTATTGATATGGTGCATCTTGACCGAGAAACCGGTCGACGTTCCACATGCCATCCGCCAATCCATGGGGCGCATTCATGCCAAGGGAAATCTACCATTCCCCGCTTTAGTGACGGCATTAGTTGCGAAAGCCGGCGTCAACCGGGAGACTAAAGATAGGCGAACCTCAATACCGGTCGATGGTGATATCATTCCGACCAAGAGATGCCTCAAGCCTCTGGAAGTCACCAAGGACATTGAACTGCCCACACCAACTGACCACGCTACCACTTCATCTACATCACAAAAATCGGCCGCCCAACGCCTCGAGGACCTTCACAACAAATTAGACCGTTATGAGAGGCGTAACCAATGCCGCTATGCTCATGTGAAGAGGCTTCTAAGCATAATCACCCCACCTATGGAGGAACCCGATATCTCCACCTCCACCGCAACTTCAAGCGGTGATAGCAATGGCATTGGAGATGTGGCACACTCGGAGCTCAATCAACCAGTGCGCCTAACCTCTAGCACGGAGGACCGTGCTAAGTTTTAAGTGTGGGGAGGTCGGCCGACCGATCTCCGCAGGTAACATCTGAATAAATCTGAATAAATTAGGATAGGTTGCATGATTAGGTTTTAGTAGGATAGGTTGCATGATTAGGTCTTAGTCGGCACCATTCGCATGATAAGCCTGCTTGGTTGGAACAATGAAATTCTCTCTTAGGAAACCAACACTTTGGGGCAACCATGGCATTGCAAATTTTAAATGCTTTGATGCCAAAGTTGCATGAAGAATTATATTTTGGAACATGGGTTTGAAGTTAAGAACACAAGCTTGTGAGATTTGAGCCTAATGGTGTGGTTACATCTTATAACCACTTATTTTTCCTTCTTGTGTGCATTATCCTCTTTCTATGATTGTGATCCTTGATTTGTTTAATTCTTATGTCCATTATTTGGTGTATTCATGCATTTATATGATTGAGGCCATCCTTTCATTAGCTCACTCACCCAAATGGCCTTACCTTCTATCTTCCTTTGTTAGCCAAATTTGAGCCTACGATTAACCCACTCTGTTCTTAATTTAACACATTACAAGCCTTAAAGCGGAAAACAATAAAAGTCCTTATTTGGATCTTTGATTAGCTTAGGCTAGTGTGTGTGAGTATCATTCAAGTGTGGGAACCTTGGGACATTGGGTGAATAAAGGGTATTTTGTATTATTATTGAAAATATTGGAATTGGGTACATACTCATGAATTGATCAAATGTAAAACCTTATGCATTGACGCTCTTGTATATAAAAAAAAAATGAGAAAAAAAAACAAAAGAACAAAAGAAAAAGAAGAACAATATGGAAAAGAAAAGAAAAATAGAAAAAGAAAGAAAAAAAGGGGAAGAAAAAATAATAAAAAGGGGACAAAATGCCCCAAAGTGAAGCTCAAGAGGAATCAATGCATAAGTATTGTGAAACGAAAAGAAAATGCATGAGTATGTGGAAAAGTGAGGAATGGGTAGTTAGGATAGTACTTAATTGTATAGGTCATTATATAGGTTAGGTGGGAAAGTTTAAGTTAATCAAAGATTCAAATCCTAAGTCCACTAGCCATATATGACCCTACCTTGACCCTAACCCCATTACAACCTAAGGAAAAGACCTCATGATAGTTGTATGCATGCATTGAATAATTGTTGATTGTTAGATGAAAAACAATTCTTGGAAAGCATGATTAGGGGAGAATTGAGAGAATAAACCCTAAACACTGAGTGATTAGAGTGCAAACACTTCCGCCGAGGGTTCGATGCTCAATCCTTTGATTCCCGGCTCTCGCGAGCATTCCTCATGCAAGGTTGCATATATTGCATTTGATGCTTAGAAAGTGGCAAGTCCTATGCTTTGACCATCATTGTACCCCATGTGCTCGCATATGTCCTAAGAAGGCTAATTTGCTCCCAACCAAGTGGATAGTGGCACTAGTCATAGTTGCATGCATATAAGTAGGTTGCACTTCATGAGTCTTATGCTTTTGCAATCCCTCGGTCTTCTGTGTTTCTTTGCATTCTCTAAGCATGAGGACATGCTAGGATCTAAGTGTGGGGAGGTTGACAAACCCCAATTTGAGGGTTTATCTTGTGATGATTTCAGGGGTTTTATCAATGATTCCACACACTTTCTATATGAAAATACAAGATTTTGCATTCCTTTCCTAGTTTCGCCTCATGAATGAAAACATGCTTATTTCGCACTAAAATGGATACATTTCTAATCTTCTCTTGATGCCATTCGATGTCGTGACTTGTGTGTTAAGTGGTTTCAGGATATAGAGTAGGAATGGACCGAAAGAGAGAAGGAAGACGGGTACAAAGGAAGAAAGCATGAGGATTAAGCTTTGGAAATCTCCGCATGGGCGCGTGCGCGCACCTTGCGCGCCCGCACGGATAGGGCAACGTGGAGCCAAGCCAAGAGCCGGCTTGAGAAGCGGCTAAGCCAGGATCTTCATGGGCGCGCACGCGTACATCACGCCTCCGCGCACATTATAAGACGTCTCAACGGCGCGTGCGCGTGCGCGCCGATTTGCGAATATGATTTTTAAGAAGTCACGTGACTTAGGCATGGAGGCAGTTAAGGATCCCACTCTTGGAGAAACACCTTGGCGGGAAAAGCTTAAGAAGACCAAAGGAACAAGGGTTAAGGACACTTAGTTAGTTCATTTTCTAGATCTAGATATTTTTGGAGGAGAGGAGAGTTAGTTACACTTTTGGGAGAAGAAGAGGGAGATTCCAAGCTTCACTAGGGTTCATCCTCATCTAATTTCTGAATTTTCAATGACTTTTTGGTGAGATCCATTACAATTCTCACTCCACTTTGTTCATGTCATAGATTTTCTTCTCTAGTTTTAAGTAGTAGATGTAATTGATCCACTCTCATAGATCTAAGATTCAACTTTGTAATTTTGGATTTCATCTCTATTTTGGATTTTCATTGCTACTCTTTGAGAATTGTTGTTAGATCTTTGTGTTGCAATACTTTCAATTCAATTTTCTTCTCATTTTACTACGACTTTCCTTCTTGCTCATCACATGTTTGATAAAATGACAACACTAGTTATGGAGTAGAATTTCATACTTGGCATATGGTTTGGTCCTTGGAAGAAGTTGAATAGTTGTATCAATAGTTGATTTGGAATTAGGGATTGCTAATTGGCTTGGAGTGCACTAAAGCTAGATTCCCATAAGGTGAAGCTAGGACTTGTGACTCAAGTTGATTGCTTTCATTTGACTTCCCTCTATACCTAGGGGATAACTAAATGAAGCAAGGCCTAATTGTTGTCAATATTGAATGGACTATAAGGATAGAATTCTAATGCCAACCCTAAGCCAAGTCTTTTGATAATTGATTGTTTGTTTCTTATTACTTGCTAAAACCTTCAAAGAATTCCAACAAGGCTTACTAAATCAATAAGATGCACACTTTGGCAATTCCAAGGGAGAACGACTCGGGGACTAGTACTCTCGGATATAGATTGTAGATTTGTTTGATGAAGGATTTTGCGTCGGTTTAGACTATACTACGATTGATCATTTGATAATTTCTATACCGGCAAAAATCCATTTGTCAAAATGGCGCCGTTGCCGGGGATTTGCTTAGTGTGCCATGTTATTGTTTTGGATTAAGCATGTATATATGTACATAGTTGCACTTCATTGTAAATTGCTCAATTGACTAACTCCTCATCGTTACAATGAATTCCATTTCCCCTTCATTGCATGACGCGTTCACAACCGAATCCGAGCTTAGCCCCTTTTGATCCGGAAATAGAACGAACTTTGTTTCATATTAGACAAGCTCGGAGGCGGCTAAGATTTGGAAAAGGTGAAGAGGTTTTCACCACCTCAACCACCTTACTACAAGTGAACATTGAACCGTCACTCAAAGAAGGCATTAACATACTCCCATCAATCTCACTAACAATTCTTCTTTTGTTTTAGGTACTAATACCATGGACGCTCCAAGGAGAGTTACTATCAAGGAAGCGGGTGCACCGGATTATGTCCTTCAACCCCTTCATGTAACTCACCCCAATTTGAATGCGAATTTTGAATTGAAGACCGCTTTGATCAATCTCCTACCCAAGTTTCACGGCTTCCCGCACAAGACCCTATTCGACATCTCAAGGACTTCCACCGCATATGCTCAACTACTAGACGGGAAGGGTCCGATGAAGTTGCTATATGGTTGTTTGCTTTCCCTTTCTCTCTTGAGGACAAGGCCAAAGAATGGTTCTACACTCTCTCTAGTGAAGTTACCTCCGATTGGGACCTACTTAGAGGGGGTTCTTGGATAAATTCTTGCCCCCGGAAAAGATGGATAGGCTAAGGAAGAAATGTCTTGTATTGTGCAAGGTGAGACGGAACCACTCTATGAGTATTGGGAACGGTTTCGCAAATTACTAGATGCGTGCCCTAATCACATGCTCGACACTCAAGTATTGCTTGGATACATATGTCAAGGGAGCGAGAGCAAGATAGAACCTCTTGGACACTTCTAGCAATGGTCTTTGTCCAAATATAAAACCGCGGAGGAGGCATGGCAACTTATTATTGACTTAGCCGAATCCAATCAACATATGAGGCGAAGAGTCAACCGTCCAAGGACCGTGAACGAGGTATCAACTAGTAGTGAAGCCACCGCTCTAACTCAATCCTTGAATGAGATGACATCCGTCTTGAGGCAACTCCAATTGAACCAACAACAACCACAACAACCTCAATCATATCAACAACACCCTCCACCATCTCAACAACACAACCAACAACAATTGGTCCCTCAAAGAGTATATGGCATTTGCTCTTGCTACTCTCACTACACGGATGAGTGCCCAAACCTTCAAGAAGACAACACTTTGGCGGCCACCCATAATTTCTATGACCGCCCTAATCAAGGGTACTACCAAGGAGGTAATCCTAACCAAGGGCACCCTTATCAAGGAGGAGGCTACAACCAAGGAAGTGGACACAATAATCAAAATTGGAAAGACAATCATCAACAAGGGAATAGGGATAACAACAACAATGGAGGAGGTCAAAGATGGAATAACAACTCGCAAAATTTCTCACAAAACCGACCATACAACTCACAAAATCAACCATACAATCAACAAAACCCACAAAGAAACTACCAAACATATCAACCACCACATCAAAGACCACCACCCAACCAATCACAAGCTCCTCAACTCACATATGCAACCACCCCCTCCAACCAAGATGAAACACTCCGGACCATCATCCAAGGCCAAAAGGAATTACAAAACACACTTGCTTCCGGCCTCACCGGCCTCACCTCTACATTACAAGCTCTTCTTGCACGCATGGACACACCATCGACCCCACTCCTCAACCCCCAATCCAAAGTGTCATTCCCTCTCAACCTCAACCAAACCCAAAAGGGGGCATCAATGCCATCACCCTTAGATCCAGTACACAACTAAAAGAAAAGGAAGCAAAGGACCCAAGTCCTATCACAACCACCCAAGAGGAAGAGAGAATAGATATAGAAGAGGTAGTAGAAGAGGAGACACCACAAGCCATAGTTGAGGATGAAGCCCAACCAACAAGGGAGACAACCAAGGCCAAAAGAACCTTGGAAGAAGAAATTGCTCAACCAATTCCATTTCCAACACTTGCAAAGAAAGCTAAAAAGCGCATAGAACTCGACCCCAAAATGGTAGAAATGTTCAAGAAAGTTGAGGTAACCATCCCCCTCTTTGATGCCATCCATCAAATTCCTAGATATGCCAAATTCCTCAAAGATTTATGCATAAACAAGGATAGAATTCTTGAATTGGAAACCATCCCATTGGGGAGTTCTATTTCCGCTTTGATGGGAACATTACCGGAGAAGTGTGATGACCCGGGCCCTTGTATGGTCACTTGCACCGTCAATGGAGTTCAATTTAGAGATTGTATGTGTGACCTCGGAGCATGTGTTAGCATCATGCCGCTCTCCGTTTATCGGGTATTGAAGTTGCCCCCATAAAAAGGTCGACGGCAAGATTTGTCCTAGCGGATAAAAGCATAATAACCGTAGCGGGTGTTGCGGAAGATGTATTGGTGAATATAAAGGGGTTGGTGTTTCCGATTGACTTCTATGTCCTTGAAATGCCATCAAGCGAAACCGAGAGAGCATCCTCTATCCTACTTGGAAGGCCCTTCTTGAGAACTTCTAGATTTAAGCTTGATGCTTACTCGGGGAACTACTCATTTGAAATAGATGGAAGAATTGTAAGCTTTAGCCTAGAGGAAGCAATGAAGCATCCATCGGAGAACCATTCTCTATTTCGGTGTGACCCAATCGATAACATAGTAGCCGAAGTGCATCTTGCAAGATTAGATGAGAAGTGCATGGTCAAAGAAGCAAATGAAGAGTCGAGCGAACTAAATACCACACACCATACAAACCATCCGGAAACTCAAACTTCAAGGAATGACAAGAAGATGGAATTGAAGCCACTACCACCTCACTTAAGGTATTCATACCTTGATGAAGCCCAAAAGCTACCCGTGATAATTGCACAAGAGTTAACTCCTCAACAAGAAGAAAAATTGCTGAATGTATTGAGGAAAAACAAAAGGGCAATTGGGTGGAGTTTGGCGATCTAGTGGGAATAAGCCCCCAAGTATGCGAGCACCGCATATTTCTTGAAGAGGAGCAAGACCGGTCCGACAACCTCAAAGGAGACTTAACCCAACCATTCTTGAGGTGGTGAAGAAAGAAGTCACCAAGCTACTTGAAGCGGACATCATCTATCCTATCTCGGATAGCGAATGGGTAAGCCCGGTCCAAGTAGTGCCAAAGAAGTCCGGAGTGACAACAATCAAAAACGAAAGTGGTGAACTTATAGCAACAAGAGTGCAGAATTCTTGGAGAGTATGCATAGACTACCGAAGATTGAATGCGGCCACAAGAAAAGACCATTTCCACTACCATTTATCGATCAAATGCTTGATCGGTTAGCCGGTAAATCATACTATTGTTTTCTTGATGGCTACTCCGGATACTTCCAAATTCATATTGCTCTAGAAGACCAAGAAAAAACCACATTTACTTGCCCCTTTGGAACGTATGCTTACAAGCGTATGCCATTTGGCCTATGCAATGCACCGGCAACGTTTCAAAGATGCATGATGAGCCTATTTGCGGACTTTCTAGAGCAATCGATGGAAGTTTTCATGGATGATTTTAGTGTGTATGGTGAGTCATTTGAGCATTGCTTAGGTAACCTTGAAAAAGTCTTAGAAAGATGCACCAAAACAAACCTTGTCTTAAATTTTGAAAAATGTCATTTCATGGTCAAACAAGGCATTGTTTTGGGACACATAGTATCAAAGGAAGGCATCTCCGTAGATCCGGCAAAGATAAATGTCATATCCAGTTTACCTTACCCCTCCTCCGAGAGGGAAGTCCGTTCTTTTCTTGGACATGCAGGATTCTACCGGAGATTCATCAAGGACTTTAGCAAGGTGGCCTTACCTCTCTCTCGATTACTACAAAAAGACACCGAATTTGAGATGAGCAAGGAATGTATGGAAGCATATGACAAACTCAAGGTAGCATTGACACAAGCCCCTATTGTACGAGGACCCAATTGGACTCAACCCTTTGAAATCATGTGTGATGCTTCGAATTATGCGATAGGAGCCGCGTTAGCACAACGTGAAGGTAAGATTCCCTATGTCATAGCTTATGCTTCCAAAACATTAGACGGAGCCCAATCCAACTACACCACTACCGAAAAGGAACTTCTAGCTATTGTTTTTGCTTTGGACAAGTTCCGAGCCTATCTTCTTGGTTCCAAGGTAGTAGTGTACTCGGATCACGCGGCACTAAAGTACTTGTTGGCAAAAAAGGAATCCAAACCGAGATTAATTCGTTGGGTGCTCTTATTACAAGAATTTGACTTGGAAATCAAAGATAGGAGCGGTGCCCAAAACCTAGTGGCGGACCATTTAAGTCGCCTCGAACACACAAAAGGCGACACCACTCCTATCAATGATTCCTTTCCTTTAGATGCTTTGCATGCAATCTCGGAAGTGGTTCCTTGGTATGCCCCAATAGCAAACTATTTGGTTTCACGCACTTTCCCTCCCAATCTCAACAAACACAAAAAGGATAAGCTGAAAAGCGAATCCAAATACTATATTTGGGATGATCCCTATTTGTGGAGGTGTGGAGCGGACCAAATAGTGCGACGGTGCATACCTCAAACCGAATTCCAAGCAATCTTGGACGCTTGCCATGCTTCCGAAGGAGGTGGTCACTACGGGCCCCAAAGAACGGCAAGAAAAATCCTTGATTGCGGATTTTGGTGGCCAACTCTTCTCAAAGATGCTTCTCTCTATTGCAAATCTTGTCCCCAATGTATTAGGTTTGGAGATATTTCCAAGAAGGACGAAATTCCCCAACAAAATATGCTTTTTTGCGAAATCTTTGACGTATGGGGAATCGACTTCATGGGACCATTTCCAAATTCCAATGGCTTTCTCTACATCTTGTTAGCCGTCGATTATGTGTCAAAATGGGTGAGGCAATCCCCACCCGAACGGATGACGCTAATGTTGTGTATTCTTTTGTGAGGAACAATATCATTTGTCGCTTTGGCGCCCCAAGAGCAATCATAAGTGACCAAGGATCCCACTTTTGCAACAAAAGAATAGACGGCCTCATGAGAAAATATGGCATCATCCACAAAGTCGCCACGGCTTACCACCCTCAGACAAACGGCCAAGCCGAAGTCTCTAACCGGGAAATCAAGCACGTGTTAGAAAGGATTGTAAAGCCGAATAGGAAAGATTGGAGCATAAACTCTCCGATGCACTTGGGCCTATCGAACGGCTTACAAGACACCCATTGGCATGAGCCCCTTCCGGCTTGTATATGGCAAAGCATGTCACTTACCGGTGGAGATTGAACACAAAGCTTATTGGGCCGTAAAGGAATGTAATATGAGCTTGGGTGGGGCCGGAGTAGAGAGAAAGCTTCAATTGGCAGAATTAGAATGTATGAGATTGGAAGCTTACGACAACTCCAGACTTTATAAGGAAAAGTTGAAAGCCATCCATGACAAGAACATTAGGAGAAGAGAATTCCGACCCGGTGACCTAGTCCTTCTCTACAATTCAAGGTTGAGATTACTACCCGGAAAGCTTAGATCAAGGTGGGATGGGCCCTACCAAGTGGAGAAAGTAGAACCTTATGGAGTCTACCACTTGCGCCACCCATCAAGCCCGGACATCTTCAAGGTAAACGGGCACCGTCTCAAATTGTATCATGGTGAGCAAAGAAAGAACGCCAAGGAATTTGAAGTGTTCCTCTTGAGGGATGCAACTCTTGAATAAACACTATAAGCTGCTGAAAGTCCAACTTAAGGACGTTAAACAAAAGGTGGAACACCATGGTAAGATCTTCCTTTGAGACTTGTACATAGACACTTGACTTCATGTTTGTTAGCTAGATTTTAATGACAACTCCCCTTCATTTGTTGACTTCATTTGCTATAGTGCTTAAGTGGCTGTATGGAGGGGGGTTTGAAATGTCAAAAATGGTGTAACCACTTGCAAATTTAGAAAAACCCACCCCTCTGCGCGTGCGCGCACATGGCGCGTCCGCGCACATGGGCGAAATCTGCCAATCGACGCGCAAGCGCACTGTGCGCGTCCGCGCCGATTGCCTTGCTGCCCCCTAGTACATTCTACAGAGAGTTAAGCCTCTCTCAAGCCTACACTAAGCCACCAGCCCAGCACCTTGCCGCGTGCGCGCACCTGGCGCGCACGCGTCCATACAAAGCGAGCACGGAATGCGCGCGCGCGCCACAGCCGCGCACGCGCCCTTTCACTCTGCACTCCTCTCTGGGCCATTTCACAGAGAGTTGAGCCCCCTCCAGGCCCCTCTCATGCCTGGGGCACAACCACGTGGACGCGTACGCGCACTGTGCGCGCGCGCGCCAAACACGCTAAAGCAATCTCTGGTACTTCGTCCAGAGAGTTATGCCACCCCTGTGCCTCTCCTGTGCCCCAGCCCAAGCGCATGGACGCGCACGCGACATGTGCGCGCGCGCGCCCCTAGTCACCTTACTCCCTGCGCGAGCGCGCACCGCGCGCGCACGCGCCGGTGATCGACGCCACTTTAAGAAGGGCACACTTACCCCTTCATTCTCATTCCACTTCTCTTCTTCTTCCACATCCTTCTCCATCTCACAAGGTATTATACTAGCCCCTCTTAGTCCAATAATCTCTTGTGGTTCTTATTCATTTAGTTGCACCATCTTTTAGGTAGTTTCTTTCTTCTTTTTTCTCTCTTCCTTCTTTCTCTAGTTACTTCCTTGGGATGTCTTTGCTCTCTCCTCTCTTTCAATCCAATTCTTCATGAGCATTTGGGTCTCAAACTAACTTACATGCATAGATGAATGGTGTTGCTTATTTTCTTGCAATAATATGCACTATAATCATTAATAATGGATTGTGGAATGTTACATTGCTCCATTTCACATAATCAAATACTACTTCATGGATGCACGCCAAGTGTTCGATGAAAGGCACACTTGAATTTTGGACTCATTGTGACTACCTTGCCTCTCAACCAATCACTTTTGAGTGCATCCCCACTTTCCACAAACCATTCATTCCCATTTTCTTAGCTTGCCTTCCATTTATGGTCCCTAAGGGTGTGTGCTTCTCATGCCTCTTCCTTGCATGCTTAAACTACCCTTGCACCACATGAAAATTATTTGCCTTGCTCTTCACACATTATCCTAGTTACATGTTGCAGCTGTCATGTAACGAAGATACCCATATTCTATGGCATAACTTTCATTACATAGAGCTCATGTATCTCCACTTCTTTGGGTTTGATATTTTTCCCTTCTTGCTTCCACAGGATGGTCATCAAAAAGGACAAGGGAAAGGCCCCAAGAAGCCAGTTCCAATAAAGTGCGCCAAGAACTAACGGCCAGGCCCCTCCTGAAGAAGACTAAGGGCCCCGTTGACGTTCTAGAGAAGGACAACCCTCCTAAGGATTCAAACAAGTTTCCCAACCGTTACTGCGAACTTGTTTACTCCAGAATGATTGAAAGGAATTACCATCCGGAACCCCTCCTAGTCTTACCGGCTCACCTCAGTCCGATTGTGATGCCACACATTGACCGGAGGCATTGGAGTTCCTCTTGAGGCAACCAACGGAGGCCAATCTCTCATGGGTGGTGGAATTCTACTCCAACTTCCACTCACCTCATCTCACATCAATATTTGTGCGCCGGAAACAAGTGTCGGTCACCGTGGAAACCATCCGAGAAGTCCTTGGGATTGCACCGTCAACGGATGCATATGACGCCTACCAAGAAGTCTTGGCTACATGCGTTGACCGCGCATTCGATTGGAGCGCGATCCTCCGCGTCATTGCTTTACCCGACGCATATTGGATTCGGGGACCATAAAGCGAAGACCCAAGGGTTTAGATGTCCGCCACCTCACTCAAGAAGCCACGGCATGGGCCCAAATTCTAGCTCACTACGTGCTCCCAAGCACACATGGGTCATCCATCACCGCCGAGCTTGCCTTATTGATATGGTGCATCTTGACCGAGAAACCGGTCGACGTTCCGCATGCCATCCGCCAATCCATGGGGCGCATTCATGCCAAGGGAAATCTACCATTCCCCGCTTTAGTGACGGCATTAGTTGCGAAAGCCGGCGTCAACCGGGAGACTAAAGATAGGCGAACCTCAATACCGGTTGATGGTGATATCATTCCGACCAAGAGATGCCTCAAGCCTCCGGAAGTCACCAAGGACATTGAACTGCCCACACCAACTGGCCACGCTACCACTTCATCTACATCACAAAAATCGGCCGCCCAACGCCTTGAGGACCTTCACAACAAATTAGACCGTTATGAGAGGCGTAACCAACGCCGCTATGCTCATGTGAAGAGGCTTCTAAGCATAATCACCCCACCTATGGAGGAACCCGATATCTCCACCTCCACCGCAACTTCAAGCGGTGATAGCAATGGCATTGGAGATGTGGCACACTCGGAGCTCAATCAACCAGTGCGCCTAACCTCTAGCACGGAGGACCGTGCTAAGTTTTAAGTGTGGGGAGGTCGGCCGACCGATCTCCGAGGTAACATCTGAATAAATCTGAATAAATTAGGATAGGTTGCATGATTAGGTTTAGTAGGATAGGTTGCATGATTAGGTCTTAGTCGGCACCATTCGCATGATAAGCCTGCTTGGTTGGAACAATGAAATTCTCTCTTAGGAAACCAACACTTTGGGCAACCATGGCATTGCAAATTTTAAATGCTTTGATGCCAAAGTTGCATGAAGAATTATATTTTGGAACATGGTTTTGAGTTAAGAACACAAGCTTGTGAGATTTGAGCCTAATGGTGTGGTTACATCTTATAACCACTTATTTTTCCTTCTTGTGTGCATTATTCTCTTCTATGATTGTGATCTTGATTTGTTTGATTCTTTATGTCCATTATTTGGTGTATTCATGCATTTATATGATTGAGGCCATCATTTCATTAGCTCACTCACCCAAATGGCCTTACCTTCTATCTTCCTTTGTTAGCCAAATTTGAGCCTACGATTAACCCACTTTGTTCTTAATTTAGCACATTACAAGCCTTAAAGCGGAAAACAATAAAAGTCCTTATTTGGATCTTTGATTAGCTTAGGCTAGTGTGTGTGAGTATCATTCAAGTGTGGGAACCTTGGGGCATTGGGTGAATAAAGGGTATTTTGTATTATTATTGAAATATTGGGAATTGGGTACATACTCATGAATTGATCAAATGTAAAACCTTATGCATTGACGCTCTTGTATATAAAAAAAAAAAATGAGAAAAAACAAAAGAACAAAAGAAAAAGAAGAACAATATGGAAAAGAAAAGAAAAATAAAAAAGAAAGAAAAAAAGGAAGAAGAAAAAATAAAAAGGGGACAAAATGCCCCAAAGTGAAGCTCAAGAGGAATCAATGCATAAGTATTGTGAAACGAAAAGAAAATGCATGAGTATGTGGAAAAGTGAGGAATGGGTAGTTAGGTTAGTACTTAATTGTATAGGTCATTATATAGGTTAGGTGGGAAAGTTTAAGTTAATCAAAGATTCAAATCCTAAGTCCACTAGCCATATATGACCCTACCTTGACCCTAACCCCATTACAACCTAAGGAAAGACCTCATGATAATTGTATGCATGCATTGAATAATTGTTGATTGTTAGATGAAAAACAAATCTTGGAAAGCATGATTAGGGGAGAATTGAGAGAATAAACCCCAAACACCGAGTGATTAGAGTGCAAACACTTCCGCGAGGGTTCGATGCTCAATCCTTGATTCCCGGCTCTCGCGAGCATTCCTCATGCAAGGTTGCACATATTGCATTTGATGCTTAGAAAGTGGCAAGTCCTATGCTTTGACCATCATTGTACCCCATGTGCTCGCATATGTCCTAAGAAGGCTAATTTGCTCCCAACCAAGTGGATAGTGCACTAGTCATAGTTGCATGCATATAAGTAGGTTGCACTTCATGAGTCTTATACTTTGCAATCCCTCGGTCTTCTGTGTTTCTTTGATTTCTCTAAGCATGAGGACATGCTAGAATCTAAGTGTGGGGAGGTTGACAAACCCCAATTTGAGGGTTTATCTTGTGATGATTTCAGGGGTTTTATCAATGATTCCACACACTTTCTATATGAAAATACAAGATTTTGCATTCCTTCCTAGTTTCGCCTCATGAATGAAAACATGCTTATTTCGCACTAAAATAGATACATTTCTAATCTTCTCTTGATGCCATTCGATGCCGTGACTTGTGTGTTAAGTGGTTTCAGGATATAGAGTAGGAATGGACCGAAAGAGAGAAGAAGACGGGTACAAGGAAGGAAGCATGAGGATTAAGCTTTGGAATTTCCGCATGGCGCGTGCGCGCACCTTGCGCGCCCGCGCGGATAGGGCAACGTGGAGCCAAGCCAAGAGCCGGCTTGAGAAGCGGCTAAGCCAGGATCTTCATGGGCGCGCACGCGTACATCACGCCTCCGCGCACATTCAAGACGTCTCAACGGCGCGTGCGCGTCCTTGCGCGTGCGCGCCGATTTGCGAATATGATTTTTAAGAAGTCACGTGACTTAGGCGTGGAGGCAGTTAAGGATCCACTCTTAGAGAACACCTTGGCGGGAAAAGCTTAAGAAGACCAAAGGAACAAGGGTTAAGGACACTTGTTAGTTCATTTTTCTAGATCTAGATATTTTTTGGAGAGAGGAGAGTTAGTTACACTTTTGGGAGAAGAAGAGGGAGATTCCAAGCTTCACTAGGGTTCATCCTCATCTAATTTCTGAATTTTCAATGACTTTTTGGTGAGATCCATTACAATTCTCACTCCACTTTGTTCATGTCATAGATTTTCTTCTCCAATTTCAAGTAGTAGATACAATTGATCAATTCTCATAGATCTAGAATTCAACTTGTAATTTTGGATTTCATCTCTATTTTGGATTTTCATTGCTACTCTTTGAGACTTGTTGTTAGATCTTTGTGTTGCAATACTTTCAATTTGACTTTTCTTCTCATTTTACTATGACTTTCCTTCTTGCTCATCACATGTTTGATAAAATGACAACACTAGCTATGGAGTAGAATTCTCACACTTGGCATAGGGTTTGGTCTTGGAAGAAGTTGAATAGTTGTATCAATAGTTGATTTGGAATTAGGGATTGCTAGTTGGCTTGGAGTGCACTAAAGCTAGATCCCATAAGGTGAGCTAGGACTTGTGACTCAAGTTGATTGCTTTCATTTGACCTTCCTCTATACCTAGGGGATAACTAAATGAAGCAAGGCCTAATTGTTGTCAACATTGAATGGACTATAAGGATAGAATTTCTAATGCCAACCCTAAGCCAAGTCTTTTGATAATTGATTGTTTGTTTTCATAGCTTTGCTAAAACCTTCAAAGAATTCCAACAAGGCTTACTAAATCAATGAGATGCACACTTTGGCAATTCCAAGGGAGAACGACTCGGGAGACTAGTACTCTCGGATATAGATTGTAGATTTGTTTGATGAAGGATTTTGCGTCGGTTTAGACTATACTACGATTGATCATTTGATAATTTCTATACCGGCAAAAATCTTTTGTCAAAATGGCGCCGTTGCCGGGGAATTGCTTAGTGTGCCATGTTATTGTTTTGGATCAAGCTGTATATATTACATAGTTGCACTTCATTGTAAATTGCTCAATTGATAACTTCTCATCGTTACAATGAATTCCATTTCTCCTTCATTGCATGACGCGTTCACAACCGAATCCGAGCTTAGCCCCTTTTGATCCGGAAATAGAACGAACTTTGTTTCATATTAGACAAGCTCGGAGGCGGCTAAGATTTGGAAAAGGTGAAGAGGTTTTCACCACCTCAACCACCTTACTAGAAGTGAACATTGAACCGTCACTCAAAGAAGGCATTAATCATACTCCCATCAACCTCACTAACAATTCTTCTTTTGTTTTAGGTACTAATACTATGGATGCTCCAAGGAGAGTTACCATCAAGGAAGCGGGTGCACCGGATTATGTCCTTCAACCCCTCCATGTAACTCACCCCAATTGAATGCGAATTTTGAATTAAAGACCGCTTTGATTAACCTCCTACCCAAGTTTCACGGGCTTCCCGCACAAGACCCTATTCGACATCTCAAGGACTTCCACCGCATATGCTCAACTACTAGACGGGAAGGGTCCGATGAAGTTGCTATATGGTTGTTTGCTTTCCCTTTCTCTCTTGAGGACAAGGCCAAAGAATGGTTCTACACTCTCTCTAGTGAAGTTACATCCGATTGGGACCTACTTAGAAGGGGATTCTTGGATAAATTCTTGCCCCCGGAAAAGATGGATAGGCTAAGGAAAGAAATGTCTTGTATTGTGCAAGGTGAGACGGAACCACTATATGAGTATTGGGAACGGTTTCGCAAACTACTAGATGCATGCCCTAATCACATGCTCGACACTCAAGTATTGCTTGGATACATATGTCAAGGGATGCGAGAGCAAGATAGAACCCTCTTGGACACTTCTAGCAATGGTTCTTTGTCCAAATACAAAACCGCGGAGGAGGCATGGCAACTCATTATTGACTTAGCCGAATCCAATCAACATATGAGGCGAAGAGTCAACCGTCCAAGGACCGTGAACGAGGTATCAACTAGTAGTGAAGCCACCGCTCTAACTCAATCCTTGAATGAGATGACATCCGTTTTGAGGCAACTCCAATTGAATCAACAACAACCACAACAACCTCAATCATATCAACAACAACCTCCACCATCTCAACAACACAACCAACAACAATTGGTCCCTCAAAGAGTATGTGGCATTTGCTCTTGCTACTCCCACTACACGGATGAGTGCCCAAACCTTCAAGAAGACAACACTTTGGCGGCCACCCATAATTTCTATGACCGCCCTAATCAAGGGTACTACCAAGGAGGTAATCCTAACCAAGGGCACCCTTATCAAGGAGGAAGCTACAACCAAGGTAGTGGACACAATAATCAAAATTGGAAAGACAATCATCAACAAGGGAATAGGGATAACAACAACAATGGAGGAGGTCAAAGATGGAACAACAACTCGCAAAATTTCTCACAAAACCGACCATACAACTTCCAAAATCAACCATACAACCAACAAAACTCACAAAGAAACTACCAAACATACCAACCACCACATCAAAGACCACCACCCAACCAATCACAAACTCCTCAACTCACATATGCAACCACCCCCTCCAACCAAGATGAAACACTCCGGACCATCATCCAAGGCCAAAAGGAATTACAAAACACACTTGCTTCCGGCCTCACCGGCCTCACCTCTACACTACAAGCTCTTCTTGCACGTATGGACACACCATCGACCTCTACTCCTCAACCCCCAATCCAAAGTGTCATTCCCTCTCAACCTCAACCAAATCCAAAAGGGGGCATCAATGCCATCACCCTTAGATCCGGTACACAACTAAAAGAAAAGGAAGCAAAAGACCCAAGTCCTATCTCAACCGCCCAAGAGGAAGAGAGAATAGATATGAGGAGGTAGTGGAAGGAGGTAGTGGAAGAGGAGACACCACAAGCCATAGTTGAAGATGAAGCCCAACCAACAAGGGAGACACCCAAGACCAAAAGAACCTTGGAAGAAGGAATTGCTCAACCACTTCCATTTCCAACACTTGCAAAGAAAGCTAAAAAGCGCATGGAACTCGACCCTAAAATGGTAGAAATGTTCAAGAAAGTTGAGGTAACCATCCCCCTCTTTGATGCCATCCATCAAGTTCCTAGATATGCTAAATTCCTCAAAGATTTATGCATAAACAAGGATAGAATTCTTGAATTGGAAACCATCCCATTGGGGAGTTCTATTTCCGCTTTGATGGGAACATTACCGGAGAAGTGTGATGACCCGGGCCCTTGTATGGTCACTTGCACCGTCAATGGAGTTCAGTTTAGAGATTGTATGTGTGACCTCGGAGCATGTGTTAGCATCATGCCGCTATCCGTTTATCGGGTATTGAACTTGCCCCACTAAAAAGGTCGACGGCAAGATTTGTCCTAGCGGACAAAAGCATAATAACCGTAGCGGGTGTTGCGGAAGATGTATTGGTGAACATAAAAGGGTTGGTATTTCCGATTGACTTCTATGTCCTTGAAATGCCGTCAAGCGAAACCGAGAGAGCATCCTCTATCCTACTTGGAAGGCCCTTCTTGAGAACTTCTAGATTTAAGCTTGATGCTTACTCGGGGAACTACTCATTTGAAATTGATGGAAGAATTGTAAGCTTTAGCCTAGAGGAAGCAATGAAGCATCCACCGGAGAACCATTCTCTATTTCGGTGTGACCCAATCGATAACATAGTAGCCGAAGTGCATCTTGCAAGATTAGATGAGAAGTACATGGTCAAAGAGGCAAATGAAGAGTCAAGCGAACTAAATACCACACATCATACAAGCCATCCGGAGACTCAAACTTCAAGGAATGACAAGAAGATGGAATT